>NW_005370427.1:839960-879091 GCF_000412655.1 Myotis brandtii
TGGGTGGATGGATGAATGATGAATGGATGGTGGATGGATGGATGGGTGGGTGGATGGATGATGGATGGATTGATGGATGGATGGATGATGGATGAATGGATGGATGGATGGATGGTGGATAGATGAGTGGGTGGGTGGATGGATGGTGGATGAGTGGGTGGGTGGATAGATGGTGGGTGGATGGATGGGTGGGTGGGTGGATGGATCTCACTAAAGAATTACTGGAGTATATAATCTGTAATGTCCTCTCCAGCCCCAAACGATAAGCAAGACTGTTTGTATTATTTGTAACTTCTCTGTCTTTAATCAGACCTGGCATCTTCCTCTACTTTCTGCCCAGAGCAGTGTCACCAGGAGCAGCTTGTTCCTCTTGCTCCTGGCGATGGCAGCGCCTATGAATTCAGTAAACGCCTCTGCCTGCCAAGGAGGCGATGTTTTCCTAGAGAACCAGACTGTTGAGTGGCAAGGTGGTACACATCCACCTCCTGTGTTTAAAAAAGGAAAATAGTTGACTATGAATCTCATATACTCAGCATCTAAATAACAGAAATGAAGTCACTTCCAATTTGTGATGTGAAAATCTTTCCTCATCAAGATGCGGAAGGAACTGTCTCCCTGTGTGTCCTTAGTAAAGCCTGGAGAGTTAAATTTATACTCGTAATCATCTTTGAGTTATTTCTTGAGTTCTGTGCCACAAATATGCAGGCAAGGTGTTGATTTTCCTAATTTTGTGCACAATTAACTGCTGGGATCTCATCTTGCCACCTGACAAATGCTTGCTGGTGATTTCCTGTCTTGCTCTGTTTTTAAAAGAGAATATAAGTATATTTTTTTAAAAAATCCCCCAGGTTTGCTTCTAGCAGGAAAAAAAGGGAATGGATGTCTTCTGTAGTGGAAGTCTGATTGTTTCTCCCTGTCCAGATGGAAAACACCCACAGTCTAAGGAAGTATTTCCAAAACACATTTTTTAAAAAAGGGGCTTATACAATAATAAGAATTTCCTGGCGGAACTGTCACCTTCTTTCTCACACACTGGCCTCTCCTGCGATGCCTGGACAGCAGGCCGATGGAGCTTCTGTCAGCATTTCTCATGCTCACGCCCCAGGGGACCTCGTGCTCCGGGTGGGGATGCAGACGGTGCAGCCGTGATGGGAAACATGCGGAGGTTTCTCAGAAAATTAAAACGGAACTGCCTTACACCCTGCTGTTCACTGCTGGGTATTTATCTGAAGACTGTGAAACACTAATGTGAAAAGACCTACGCACCCCCAGTGTTCACTGCAGTGTTATTTACAACTAGAGGCCCGATGCACGAAATTCATGCAAGGGCTCTGCCACAGCCCCCGCCCATTGTGGCTTTGTCCAGAAGGAAGGACATCCGGAAGGACATCAGGTCTAATTAGCATATTACACTTTTATTATTATAGATAGCCAAGGTATACATACAGGCAAACTAAGTGTCCATTGATTGGTAAATGGATAAATAAACAGTACTCAACCCTAAAAACGAATGAAATCTTACCATTTGCATCAACACTGATGTCCTAGAGGGCGTTATGCTACGTGAAATAAGTCAGAGAGAGGAAAACAAACACTGTGTTATTCCACGTATGTGTGCAGTCTACAATACAAAACAAACGAAAGTAATAGATGCAGAGTGCAGGCTGGTGGCTGCCCGGGTGGAGGAGGCTTGTGAGTTGGCCACTGGGTGAAGAGGGTCAAGGAGTCCAAACTTCCATGACAAGCCAGTGCGTCCCGGGTGGGGCAGCACGAGACTGCAGTCACTGACACTGCTGCACACGTGGAAGGTGCTCCGACAGCAGATGTTAAGAGTGTTCAGCACAAGAAAAAGAAAGTTGTAATGTAACTAGGCTTATTGTGGGGTCATTTCCCAGTTTATACAAATGTGCAATCATTACATTGTACCCCTGACACTAATGTAAAGTTCCATGTCAAGTATACCTCAATACAAAAACTCGATGAGGGTGGAGAACGGCTTCCCTGGGAGGCGCTGGCGATCAGGCAGCAGGTGTTAGCTGAGTGCAGGGAAGGCAACGGTGGGTCCCGGGAGCGGAGCCGCGGCGGGAGAGTGGGCAGCCTCCGGGGGCAGGGCCTGCAGACTGTTGTCTGTAGATCATTCCAAAGCAGCAGTGAACGGACTGCAGTTTCCTTCTCTCTAGCACTTTGCCCGCTCTGTGATTCCAAACAAAGGTCAGTTATGTTCTCCTCCCCTCAGTAGCCCCTCACACGGAGGCATGGGGACAGCTAGACACGTGGATGAGGTTGTAAGACTGCGGGGTTACAGGTGCTGATCATGAAGGGAAGGGGTTGGTCTCAAGGAAGTGTTTTCTCAGAGAAGAGCTTTAATGGGCTCAGCGTCCGAGGGCGGCAGGATGCAGACAACGCAGCCTTGGACCGAGCAGGGCCTTGGGTCCCTAGACCAGTGGTTGGCAAACTCATTAGTCAACAGAGCCGAATATCAACAGTACAACGATTGAAATTTTTTTTGAGAGCCAAAATTTTAAAACTTAAACTATATAGGTAGGTACATTGTTATTAACTTAATTAGGGTACTCCTAAGGCTTAGGAAGAGCCACACTCAAGGGGCCAAAGAGCCGCATGTGGCTCGAGAGCCGAAGTTTGCCGACCACGGCTCTAGACAGAGCATCCATGATCCTTGGTTCAAGACGGTTGCATGGGGCCAGTTGTAGGTCTGTCTTTGTTTCTTAACTGAGTCCAACATGCTGACTGGGTTCTTAAATAGTTACTCACCATATCCACTTTCAAAAATAACATGGGTGTTCAGAAATAATGTGCGGGTTCCACATGTGAGCGCCGCGAAGCCACCTGTGGGTGTCGTGGGCACCGTTTGGAATGCACTGTCCTCGGGCGCATTCCCATTTCTGACACTGAATCAGCGTGTTGTGCACTTGCACTTACTTCCCACAGGTAACAAGTACTGGGTGTTCAAGGACACGACGCTGCAGCCGGGCTACCCGCACGACCTGGTCTCTCTCGGGAGCGGGATCCCCCCTCACGGCATCGACTCCGCCATCTGGTGGGAGGACGTTGGGAAAACCTATTTCTTCAAGGGGAACAGGTCAGTACGCAGTCGCCGGGGAAGGCCGTTCAGTGGTTAGAGAGGCTGGTCTCTCGCCTCCCGCAGGCATGTCCTGTGGGTGAAAGAGCTGGTTGTGAGGAGATCAGCTGTGGAAATCTGGAATCGAGATGTTTTTAACATATTTTAAAGTAACAAACAACATAAATCTTCCTCTACCAAATAGGAGGCTCATTTATGAGTTTAAACATGTGGCGTGTATTTGTTTCTCTTCCCTGTAGCCTAACAGGCTGGAAGCTGTGGAGGCCAAGCTACCTGGCCTCCCCTCCCCTGGCGTTTTCTTATCATTTTACTTCCCTTGGTTCAAAAGTTCTTTTTAGCAAAAGCTTTCTTCCTTATGGTGTATATTTACAATACTTATCTGTTTTAACATTTTACATATTTTATATGTATTTTTGAGGGAAAATATTGAGAAATTCAGAATGTATTTGTCTTTACTTATTTCTACCTCCCATTGGCATCTTTCTGCGTAAAACCTGGGCGGAGGTACAGGCTCGAGATGCTGGACATGTAATCGTGTTGCACGCAGGGATCTCGTGACAGCTCCTAACCACAGAGAGGGAGGAACTGAAAGGGAGGCTCTTTAAGCAGCTCCGCAAGTTCAGAGGGAGGCCTGTCACTCCTCTGTCCCACGCGCAGCGGGGCCTCGTCCACCGGTCCCTCTTGCCCGGTCCGTTTTGAGCTACAGTTGGACCCTCGGACCCACACTGATCCTCATGGCGTTCAGCTCTCGGATGCAGTGTCCCAGCTCACCTCTCAGCATCTCCTCACCACTGTGTCCCAGGCTCTATGCCATACTTCACGCTAGGCTTAACCTTGGAGAAACTCAGATGTTTTCAAAGAAAGAAGTCAAAATATAGGTTTGTTTCTGTGATTGTGGGATTACACTAGCATCAAACGGAAAAGCACACCCATTTTTTCTTGTGATGAGAACCTGGGACACACCTGCTCCTGCGGAACACGTGGCCTGCGGCTGTCCTGGGGCCCCTCCTGGAGCCACCTTCCCTCTGCCGTGTGCAGGGCCGTGTGCCCCTCGCCTGCGGGAGGCTGGTAGGGATCTACAGCAGAACCTCCCCCGGAGCCCAGCCATGGACAAAGGACCCGCCCCCCATCCTGGCCCAGGAAGTATCCAGAAAAGACCAGAAAATAATTTTTTCATGGTTTTAGCCAAAGCTGCTAGTTCCAAGTTCATGCACAAAGTGTGTGATTTTTCAAACCTGTTGGTCAAACACTAGCTTTAGCCGATGATCAGCGGCATTTAGAAATGGTTGTCAGGTGAATTTTGGGAACATTCGTTGCATGTAGAGGAAAGGGAGGACTTTACAACCAGACAGGACTGGCTGTAACCTGCCTGCTGGTCATCCTCCTCCCAGCACCCTCCTCTCGAACAGGAGCAGTGGATCCCCCTGAGGGGTGTGCTGTGATCACATCACGTCATGCCTAGAACGTTCTGTCTGCCCTGAAATAGGCGAGTTTACTGCTGATCCTTAGAACATCCCAGACATCAGCTTACGAGGCTGAGAACATAGGGGTCTGTCCCAGCACTGGAGAGGCTGACCGTGTTCCTGGATAGCACCGTCTGCTGTAGCTTCTTACTAGCTCTTTGCACCTGCCGGCATCACACTGGCCCCTCCCGCCCCTCACACGTAAGGCGGGGCGAACAGCTGTCTCTCCCTCCACGCGTGTCTCCAGCACCTACTATACTGCCAGGCATGTAGCACGTGCTCAGCTGTTGCAGAAGGAATAAATGGAGCAAGATTCTGCTTGAGATTATTTCCCAAAAAAGTGTTCTGCTGCCTAAGGAAGATTTTAAAAAATACATAGGTTGCTGCTACCCTTTTGGATTGTAAATGTATTTTTTATTAACTTTAGCAGACTGACTATGTGCACAATAACATACCCAGTGTGCACAGACACAGGGGAGGAAGCAGAATCCGTGCTTTGGTCCCGCTGTCTTCCCAGAGGCCCAGTCAGCTCTGAGATCATTGCAGGTCCGGGCGGCAGGCAGCGAGGGGTGGTGTCCGCTGCCGCTGCGCACATCACCTTCTCCTGACGCGTGTGTTGTTTCTCCGTCATCTGTAGGTATTGGAGGTACAGTGAGGAAATGAAAACCATGGACCCCGGCTACCCCAAGCCCATCACCGTCTGGAAGGGCATCCCCGACTCTCCGCAGGGAGCCTTCGTGCACAAGGAGAACGGTAGGCATGGCCACGCGCCCCGCCGGGCGGGTGCGTTCTAGCCATCGCTGTTGTGGTCACTGGGCAGTGCCCTGCAGGCTGCATCGCGTCACCATGTGTACGGCCATCCCTTCCTCGAGTTACGTTTCACGTTCTGCTCCAGATGTCTTTTTAACCTTAATTTATTTTAGTTTGTACAAGAAAAGGGAACATACATAACTTTTTAAAAGGGGGGTGTGGATACCTTTGAAGTAGCGTCACTGATTTTTCTATTAAAATCCATGTGCAGATAATCACACACCCTTGGGCAGGAGCTGGTCACGGAGACAATACGGTGTAAGTGGCTGAGGCCCAGGGCACGTTGAAGGTGTTATTTTTACGCGTGTCGTTAGCGGAGATCCTCAGCAGACAGGAGGATCCGCTCAGAACGCCAGGCCTGACTGATCACTAATGAGCAGCGGGCCAGCGTGGCCCCCGGGCCCGGGCGCCCTCTCAGGGTTTGAGATTCAGCCAGATCCTGAGGGAAGTCAGCCAGGCGGTGGACAGTCCACGCTCCCTGATGGTGCATGGCCTGCTGAACACTTCTCCCTCACCAGGGATACTAAACAAGACTAAACTGCAGTAATAATAATTCAAAATAAAGTCTAAGCACAGTATCCCAGAACAAGGGAAGGGAAGAAAATAGCATTCCAAAATAACAAAGAAACACCCATCAAATGACTTATCACAGGAAACAGAAGAAAATGATTCCCTGTGGGTCCAAAATACCAGGAAAAATGTACATCACCTGCAAGAACAAAATCACCTGCCACCTAACGCTAAACTTCATAAGGAGAAAACTGTTTCCTTATATTCAGAAATGAATGTTTTCTTTTCACTCAGCAAAGAATAACTTTGTAAAATACTGACAGAGACACAAAGCATGTTGGGGAAATCACTGCTTACAAATGAGCAAAAACTGCAGATGCAAGCTCAGCACATCTGTGTCTCCTGGACCGTCCCTGGTCCGCCCCGTGGCATCTCTCAACAGCTCGCCTTTCATCTTTGGGGAAACCCTCCTTGAATGCCCTCTTTTGATGCCTGATCTTTGCATTCACAATCTGAGGTTACGACCGTCAATGTCCACGCCCATCACTTCTGCCAGGCGGTCCCCCAGTGCCCGTTCCAGATGTGAGCTGCTGAAATCAGTGTCCTCGCTGCCGCCACTCAGAGCTGCGCTCCGGGAGTGGGGAGAGTGGTCTGAACCTGGTTCTGTAAGCACAGTATCCCGAATCGGGGAGCTCCCAGTCTCATCGCCCCACAGCCACCTCCCCGTTTTCATTCTCGACTCAAGTCTCATGCCGTGGCTTCTTACCTTAAACTCAGACTCTTCTGTTGCTTCCATTATGTTTGTATGAAAGAGGCAGCTCAGATTATGCAGTCAACATGTTTGCATTTACCCTGAGACCCACAGTACCTCCCTGTGAGTAAGCCCATGCAGGTGGCATTTGTTAGCCGTAAAATCAGAGATGATTCCGTTCCGAACTTCTGTCTTTCCCCCTCCCTCCCACGCAGGTCTTTCTCCCTTGGAATTCCCTCCTAATGATAATTATGTTTAAAGTCCTTAAAATTCAGCTGTATATTTTTGAAGGCTGTTTTTTGCATTAAAGTGGACTATGCCCTCCTGTAATACATCCTGGTATTAATTCTGCCACCTTGACCAATGAACTAGGACCGCTTGATGCCACTTGCTGGGTGCCTGCCTCCCAGACATCGATTGTGCTGTATGGATTCATGTTCTCATCAGCTGTCCAACACAAATACCTCTTTCCCTCATTTGTGGCACAGATAGTGAGGAGAGCACCTCAGCTGGTTGAAGTGACTTGTCACGAGAATAGAAGCGGTGAGACTAACCCGGAACATCCAGCCTCAGGAAGGTGCTCGATCACGGTCTCCAGGGAAGAGGAAAAGTTAACCCTCTTTCCGGACATCACAGCCTCCCATGCGCCCGGGTGTGGGGCTCGGACAGGCCAGGCCGTCAGGAACGTGCCTCCTGAGCCGTCCCCGTCTGTTTCACCTATAGCCATCTTAATGTAACCGTTTTCTTATTTTCCTCTTCGCTCTCAGCCCCAGAAATAACTGCAAAAATCCAAGTGGCATTTGACTCACGCAGAGGGCGTGGGAAGACTCGGCACGCACCGTTCCACAGGGTTTAAGCAACAGCCCGGGTTTTTCCTCCACTTTTTATTTTTGTAATTACAGTTGACTCAGTGGTATAGCTTATGAAGTGACCCCTGGGTAAGTCTCTACCCACCTGGCACCATGCATAGCTACTGCAGCAGCGTTGATGATTGGCTAGGCCACTTCCCATCCCGTGAGACTTAGCTTATATAAATGTGTAGTAAAGACTCTGTATTCACCCCCTTCAAATCATTCCCTCGTTAACTGCTGTAAAGCCCCACTTCCTAGCTATTCCACGTTCTCTCCTTAGACAATGCAGTTGTTTTTTTTTATTCCTTGCCTGATAACATGTTTTTATTGATTTTAGAGAGAATGGAAGGGAGAGAGAGAGAAACTTCAATGTGAGAGAAGCACCGATGGCTGCCTCTGTACAAGGCCTGGCCGGAGGTGGAACCCGCTGCCTGGCTGTGTTCCCTGACAGGGAGTGGAGCCCCAGCGCACTGCACCACACTGGCCAAGGCTCTCGAAAATGCAATGTCAAGGTTAATACAAGATGCTACTTTTAACAGTGCTGCATTTCATGTTGCCAATTGCAGCCCACTTCTGACGTGAATTTCCTAAAACATGATAATTTAGGTTAAAATTCTTCTGAAGTAGCTACTCTTAGTAAGTAAGCAGATTACATCAAATCCACCCTAAAAAGGAAAAATGAATACATAAACATTTTCTCAACCAACTGACATTGCATAAATGGAAAAAGTCCTGAATTATTGACTGAGATGAGTTTTGAGGTATAACAAATTTCTATTATGAAGACTTTGGCTGCTTCTCAAGTACATTTTTTCCCTGTCTAATTGCTACCGACTGGACTTCTTATCTCTAACACATGTATTCAGTAAACTACAATTCGACTTCTGTGTTTGGAGTGTGTTATGTGAAATTGGCCTGCAGATCGGATCAACATGAAAATGGAAACTTCTGAATTTCCATAGGATACCCAGTAGCTCCTAGTAATTAGGTTGAAGTGAAACCGGAAGCTGTTGGCTTCCAGTTTATCAGAAGCCTGTGTGGAGGGTCCATGGAATTCTAGTTCAAGGCCGTCGTTCAACCACCATCGTCCTGTGTCCAGTACTCAGCAGGCCCGCCCCGTTGCTGCATCCACGCTTGCTGAGTGGTTGCACTGGGGTCATGAGCGTCATCAAAGAGCAGCTCCTGCAGACAGATTTGAATCGACACAGCCTGCTTTCACTTGGCAAGTGGTCCTGGTTGAGAAACTCCCCGTCACCACGAAGAGCAATGGCATGCTCTCTGGCATTGGCATCGGCATTGACAGAGCGGCTTCCCCAGTGGAGGGCCTGGGAGCAGCGGCCCGCCGGGCCTGCATTTTTGAGAGATGTCAGAGTTGTTCGGTCTGTTTGTCTGTGTCAGGCTGCTGTCTGTCACAGCCTGTGCTGTGTAGCCGAGGAGTATTTGTTCAGAGGCAGGCGCTCTGCAAAGGGCCCCAGTCTTAGAAAAAGCTTTCGTGTTCAGGGCATATGAGGCTGAACTATCTCTGAGCCTCAATATCTTTGCCTGGAAAGTACAGGTAATTAGTTCTACTTGACCGAGTAGTTATAAGGGGTAAAAGTGCCATTTTCTAAGGTTTTTTTTTTTTTTAGCACAGGACTTCTTCTTCCATAGTAAGTGCTCAATAACAAAGGAAAAAGAAAACCCATTAATGAGCATTCAGTCTAAAGTAGGCATACTATTCAAAACACATAGCTCCCCAAGTATCGTTTTTAAGTAATTATGACAGTAAAGCATTTCTTTTGGTCTCTTGAATTTTATCTCAAAGCAAGAATGAATGCAGCCCTGGCCGGTGTGGCTCAGTTGGTTGGGCGTCATCCCAACACGGAGAAGTTGCTGGTTGGATTCCCCATCCGGGCTTATGCCCAGGTTTCAGGCTCATCCCCAGTAGGGGACGGAGCAGGAGGCAGCTGATGGATGTTATTCTCTCATATTGATGTCTCTCTGTTCTTCCTTCCTCTCTCTTTAAAACAAATCAATAAACTATTCTTAAAAATAAAACCACGAATTAAATCCAAAAAGGATGGTCACAAAGAAACTTGATTTGAAGGTATTATGGACAGGAAGAAAAACTGGAGGTGTGCCAACGAAGCCAACAAAAGTGTAGAGCCAGTCCTCCAGAAGACACACATATCTGCAGTCAAATTGTCATCAGCTGGGAAAGGCGAGCTTTGCATCCTCATGGTCTGGAACATAGGTCACATGCACTGCCAGACCCCGGGGCCTCCTCAGACCCCTTCTCCCCGTGAAATATATGTTAGTTATTAAAGATAGAATTGTAGATCTAAAAGGATTAATAATGGCTTTGAAGTTCTGTAATATACAGTTAAGTGACATGAATTTAACAGGCTAAGTGGATAAGAAAGTGAGGGCAAAAACAGGAGACTCAGTGAGGGACCTAGAGCCAAGAATGAAGTCCGTGCACAAAGCACCAGCGATGCCTGTTTGCTTATTAGAATCCCTGGCCGACAAAAGAAACCCCTCAGCCGGGAGATGGATGATTTGTTCATATTTCTGGTTCAGATGAGGAAAGGCAGCCTATTGTCTGGGAGGCTCAGATGGTGAGAAGCCCCTGAGGGGTTTCCTGGAGGAGCCACAACCTGCGGCAGACAGAGCTGCGTTCTAGCAGGCGTGGCAGCCTCTTCCGTGCAGACAGGTATGGTCACACAGGTGTGTCCTATGCCTTCGGTCCTGTGAGCCAGCCCTGGATGGAGTCTCCCTCCAGGGCAGACGTGTGGACGGGGTAGAGGTGCTTGGCCTGTCTCTCTACACCCTTGGCAGCGAGCCCTGCTCCCGGGCTGGGCCTCCCGCACCGAGCGCACAGTCCTGGTTGTGCCATTTATGCATTCAGTGGTTGATTCTTGTATGTGCCCTGACTGGGGATCAAACCCATAACCTTGGCATATGGGGACGACGCTCTAACAATGGAGCCACCCGGCCAGGGCTTACGTAGTCTGTTTGATCGTCTACACTCATCCACTTTCACAAATAAGTGTTTCCTCTGTGTGCTGTTTCCTCCCACCAGGCTTCACATATTTCTACAAAGGAAAGGAGTATTGGAAATTCAACAACCAGATACTCAAGGTGGAGCCCGGATACCCCAGATCCATCCTGAAGGACTTTATGGGCTGTGACGGACCCACAGACAGACACACAGAGGGACACAGCCCGCCCGACGACGTGGACATTGTCATCAAGATGCACAACACGGCGGGCACGGTGCGGGCCGTGGCCATCGTCATCCCCTGCATCTTGGCGCTGTGCCTGCTGGCGCTGGCCTACACCGTGCTCCAGTTCAAGCGCAAAGGGACGCCGCGCCACATACTGTACTGCAAGCGCTCCATGCAGGAGTGGGTGTGACAGCCACCGCGTCCCTGCGCGGTCACTGCAGATTCCAGACACGGGCTGTGATGCTGGCTCCTCGCTCAGAGCGGGCGGTGCGGCCTGGCCGGGGCTGACCTTGCACCACAGGCTGCTGGTCCTGCGCGGGTGGAATTTGGTCTCGGGGACGGTCCCCTGACGCAGGTCCCTGCGCCCGCGTCTTTGTCTTTCTTTGTCCTTCCTTCTAGGCCTTTCCTCTGCACGCTCGGCACCGGCACATCTTCCGGATGGAAACCGGGGGAGATTCTTCCTACACGTGCGAACAGGATGCCCTTCTGAAGTCTGAGCCCGTTCCTGGGGGGAGAAAAGCAAACCGGAAAACCCACGCATTTTTGCTTTGCAACCAAGAAATTTGTAAGAGGTTGAACTGAACTTCCAGGAGAGCATGAGACCCAGACCAGCTTTGTCTCCAAAGAAGAGCGCTCCGACCCTGGGTGCCCGCACCAGCCTGTCTGGGCAGCGGCCAAGAGGGCCGGACGGCCATTTCCAGCCGAGAGGCCAGAATCTCCGCAATATAGTAACAGCCTTAACGACACCCCTACCCTCCCACCCCATCTCGCAGGCCCTCGCCCGTCCCCTTGTGCTCAGAGCTCCACTCAGACAGGGTTTGGATTGTGGGGAGTGTCCCAGACCCTCCCTGCCACCTCGCCTTCGTCCTTGTGGGACCCCCCAAGCTGTTTTAGGCCATTGCCCCAGGCCTCCCCTGGGCCTGTCAGGAAGATCATTCTAGCAAGTGAGAAGCAGTTTGTCCCTAAGGCGGTGGAAGGGGCAGCTGTGCATTAGGCCGGGTCCGCGTGGAGCGCGAGCCTTTGAGAACCGCCAGGTCAGCTCCCCTCGCGGGCTGCTTTCTTGCTCATTGATGAATCTGAACAACGAGGCTCTGGTGGCAGCAGGTTCTGGAAGGTCAGCTGTTCAAAGCAGATGTTCCAAACCCCATGTAATTTTTAAGTGACTTACAGTACCACGGACATGCATTCATGGCAGACGCAGACCATGTGACTGGCCAAAAGGTTTCCTGGCAAATAAAAAGGTATTTTATTATGTATCTTGTAAGAGTGAAGCTTTATTTGAACAGCTGATGCTAACAGCCCAAGTCTTTTCTCCCTTTGGTCAGACATGGGGAGTTTCTGTTTTAAAATCCGCTGCCTGGGGTTTGCAGGGGACACGCAGGGCGTGGGGCACCGGGAGGGCGTTGCTGTGCCGACTTGGGGATGAGGATGTCCTGCCAGCGGTGTTCACCAACAAAGCCAGGACCCCCAAAGCCTCTCACTGTTGAGTGCCATGTGTCCTAGCCACAGTGGCGCCACTCCCGCGAGCTGCGGAGCAGGTGCTGTCAGCAGCTGTTGCTAGGAAGGTCGGCCCTGGCAGGCCTCTTGCTGATCCTCAGAGCCCACTTCTCAGGGGGCGTGGTGGCCCCGGGCGGGGCTGCATTAGACAAGGTCAGAGGGACGCCCCAGGACTCGACCGGAGGCTGGGCTCGGGAAAGCCAGCCTCCAGGTGTGAGCTTTGTGACAATGGACAGCGTGCCTTGGACTTGATTGCTAACCTGTTGACTGTCGTTCACAACAACGTAAACATTGTCTGATGTAAACATTTCTCTTGAAGAGTCCTGGTCTATGTCTTTGCCCTTTGACCTTTGACCTGCAAACTGGCCTAAAAGGAAGGAAGTGAGGATGGTTCCCCAGGGAGGGTCAGTTCTCTCTCTCTCAGCCCAGGAGGCAGAGCTGCTGTGGTGCGGAGAGGCGGGCGGAGGAGGGTCCAGTGTGTGGATGGACATTGGCTCTTACCCTCGGGAAATGCCTTGCAGGTAGAAATGACTTCGTTTTCCTTTAATATACTTCCAAGTCTAAATTCATGGTTTTAGTACAAATATAAAATAAGAGGTGGGAAAACAAACTTCAAAATACTTTAATGGCCAGTGTGGCTTTATACAAAGCAGGAATTTTATACTAGTAAGAATTTCTCCTTCGTTTGCTAGTAACACCCATTGCCAGGTGGTGTGTAATGAGAGTAGGAATACCGTCTTATTTGGAAATGGGTAGTTTGGCTGCCTTGACTTCATACGTGTCCTCCATGTAGCATGAGGCATGGGATGCCTTTCGGGTCCACCTTTATGATGGGGCTGGGAGCGTGGTGGCGTGCTGCAGGGCCGCGCACGGTTATTTCTAATAACCTAAGTCCTATATGCATCCTGCGTCAGGCTGAGGAACAAGACCAGTTCAAACAGAGACGTGGCTTCCCCACAAACGCAGGACATGCAGATGGATTGAGCAGGTGTGGGAGGCGCTGTATGTGGGCCAGCGCCCCCTGCAGGCCACTCTGCTTCCGGTGCTCCCAAGTTCATGTCCACTCAGCTTGAAGGGCTGTCTGCACATCAAGCTCATTCAGTGTTTAGACAGTGGGAGGTTTACTCCTTTCAGGACCTCACTGTCCAGGAAGAACTATGATGGGGAATTACACATTTTGCTAGAGACTGAAATGAGGAACTATGTCGTTTGAGGACGTGTGTGAATCATTGAGGAATTCCATTAACCTACATGGACATTTGATTTTTTTTTTCTTTAAAATGAGAAAGAAACCGAAGAAGCGATCTTCTGCCTCTTTACTCGTTGGTCACGATATCCTCGTTCACCCTAAGACTAAGTGCACGAGGCTAGAAAACAACGATGCCTCCCGAGGGGGGAGGCTCCACGCCTGGATTCTGGGACGTCACAGGCCAGTGTGGGTTCGTCTTCACTTCAGCACGAGCGGAGCGGAGGTGGGAAGACAAGGCGAGCACCGCTTCTCTTCCTGGGACCTTCACGGCCCCAGGCCGCGAGACGACGGGGATAAGAGGACGTGGAGCAGAACGTAGTCACGAGCACGGACCCAGGTGTTCACTGCACGCCGCTCCGTGGTTGCTGACTCCTCTCTCACGGGGTGTGGGGAAAAGAAGCTCAATCCTAATGGCAGCGGGAGCGGGACTCAGTGACCTGGCACACCAGGAGGGGGTTTCCGTGGGTCAGCCACGTAGTGCGCCAGTTCAGTGTCAACAGACACACAACCTGTTACACACTTCCTCCTCCCGTCACTCGCACATGGAAAGGCCATCCTAGGGTTTCCCAAGCTGAAATGAAAACACTCACAAGCACAACAAATACTTCTCTTCTGTTTCATAATTTTTCATTACTTGTTATAAACAACTACCTAGTTTATAATATTAGCCAAATGCTGCTGTTCTATATAATATTAACAGGACTGAGAAGAATTAAAATAGCCAATTGGTCTTTATCGCCGTAAGCAGTGAGTCCACGCCGGACCCTGTCAGAGCGCAGTGTCTGAGGGCCGCGTCAGAGCAGGTGGCACGGTGCCCTGTAGGGAGCCACGGTGCCCGATCAGGCAGAGGAGTCTGTGAGGACAACTTCTGTCATCGCCCAGAGGGCGCAGCTTGCTGAATCGGATGTAATAAATTACTAAGTAATAACTTACAAAAATAACTACTAATAAAGGAAAAAGACCAACTTACTGAATTAAGCAAATAGAACTTTCTCTATCAGATGGCCTGTGAGCTTCTTCTCCTGACAGGCAGTGTGTTTGTTTCTTGGCTTCGCTACTTGTTTTTATCCCCTTTCTGTGTGTGATCTAAAAATGCGAGGACATTACCCAACCTCCCAGGGAGTCCACACATGGCTGATGTGTGGACTGGGTCCTAGGAGCCACATTCCAAAATAGGACAGATGCCAAACAGAGACTTCTGTCTGACCAGGACTGACATTCCGGTGAGAGATTATACATGGCTACATGTGCAGCCTCAGCCACCAGGTGATCTTGGGAGAGGTGGCGAGAGAACAGCTCACGAGACAGCCCTGCGTGGCTGCAGCTCAGGACGGCAGAGCGGGGGCTCCATGCCATTGGTCCCCGTTGCCTGAGGGAACCACAGCTACATCAGAAAAGCTTCATCGGTTCTGTTCTAAAAATTAGAACTTTACATAATAAAGAGGCCTGGTCCCACACCATAAACACGAAACTGAATATGATGTTGATGAGACATCAGGGAAATGGAGGAGGAGGAAAAATGGGGAGCACACACCTAGTGCAACTGGAAATCTTATTCCACAAGATAAAACTGCCCGAGAAAGTGCAGTTTCACTCTCTTCACACCAGTGATGGGAAGTGGCCCATCAATGTGCGGAGTGAGCCGGTCGCTGGAGCCCCCTGGTAAGCACACCTGACCCTCAGGCCGCAGCTGTCAGCACCAGGTGCCAATCACCTCGCGGGAAGGACAGGCGCAGCCGGCGCCCTGAGCGGAGCCGTCCCTGGGCGGAAATCTGCCCCTGCAGCCCACACACCGAGCCTCCTGGCCTCCGGACCGCGGCCTCGGCCTGCCATGTGCTGCCCAGATCACCTCTCGCCTGTTTCCACGGCGTCATTTTGAAATGACGCTGGGGTAGTTCAGGTCAGATTAATAACACCCACTTGCACATGACTTCCACCATTTTACACATCTGTCTGCTTTGAAATTTAAACCAACAGCATAGAAAGCTTAAGAACAAAGACTGAGTCAGCAAATTCACAGAAATCGAGGGAGAAACCTTCGTGATATTGTAAAATTTCATTCAGTTTTCTGGTCGAGCCCCGAGGTGGCAGCCTTCGGTTTGGAAACACAGTTGTGAGCTTGTCAGGGAACATGAGCCGTTGGACTTTTGAACATGACAGGGTCACTCTTCACACTGTGAGGTGTGGGGTCCCGGGCGCTGAGCCCTGGAGGACCCGACACAGGCAGCTGGAACGCGCTGACCAGCACCCGCCCCGTGTCTCTGCAGAGCGGGTTCTCCGCCCCTGGGGAGGGAAGAAAAGCGATAAAATAAAGAGGAAGATGAGACCCTGTATCCTGTTCGAGGGCCGCTCAGCATCAGAGCAAGAGGTCATTAACCCTGACGTCACTGCGGGACCCGAGAGCAGGTGCCATGAATGAAAGGATGGCCTTTTTGACCATGAAGATGCATCTGAGTATTTATCCACTTGTTTTTCTCCACGAAAAAATACCATTCGGAATAGAACATTTCGGTAGCGCTTGGTCCTGGTGACGGGCAGGCGGGATGCTGCGCCGCATTTCGCACGTGACGGGACCCAAGCAGCCATGGGGAGCCCCACGGGCCGGGGGGGGGCGCTCTCCCCAGGACAGCGCAGTCCTGCTCGCCGGCCACCTCGGAAGGAATGCATGTTTCTCGCCAGGAGGCGGCCAAGGAGCCTGGTGTGAGCTGGTGTGAGCGGGCGCACACTTCACTCGCCCTCCCTCCCTCACAATGTGTCGCTTTGAATGAGATTCTCGCTGCACTGAGGACTCTTGACTTGAATGAATGATTCCATCCTAAAATCTGTGTCAGAGTCTCGCTGCCCTGGAGTAACACCACAAAGCAGACCGCCCTCCCTCCAGCTCCGTGGCGCTGCTGCTGCTGGGGACAGAGGGCTGGGTTCCAGGCCACCTCCTTCCTTTGTATCTGACGTGGAACCCACCACCCCTCTGCAGCCAGAGAAACAGTTCTCTCTCAGTCTCTCCGGCTGTGAGCGCGAAGCCGAGGAAGTGGGGGTGGCCAGCTTTCCTGCTCCTCGGACTCGGAACTACTTGTTTGCTTTCTGTTTATCGCCCAGAAATACGCTGGTTGGGAGGCGTGTGCCATCTGGTCTCTGATGCGCTCTGTGCCTATCTTTGCATTTCTTTCCATGTGCACCTTCTTTTTACCAATTTGCTTTTCCCTGCCCTTTGTGAGAAGCAAAAGTGGGCAGCTGGTCCCTCAGCTGTGGCTCCCAGACAACACACCTTTGTCCTCAGCAGCCGCCTCAGGTTTCAGGCAAAAGGTAGACCCAGTCACCCCACTGCCCCCCAATCTCTAGCATTGGGTTCTACCTTTTCTAGAGCTACTTCCCCAGGAGCGTGGAATGCTGGTATGACTGCTGCTGTCTGTTGATTAGCCTGCTAAAGAAGTTTGCTTCTGAATTATGTGTCTTAAATCATTGCACAGAAAAAGTACATACAAAAATAGTTGTGTTTAAAGTACATCATGAGGACATGAATGCCCAACATCTTGATTCATTGCTCTGTTTCTCCTTATGTGTAAACTAAAGGCCTGCAGGGATCGCGCCGAAACCAGCTCTCCAACATCCCCCAAGGGGTCCGGATTGGAAGAGGGCACAGGCCAAGCTGAGAGACCCCTCGGGTTCACGATTGGGGTGGGGAGAATCCACAGGAGGGCTCCAGGGTGTGTCCAGCCCATCTCGCCCAGTCCCGATAGGCCGGACCCCAGCAGCAAGCTAACCTATAGGTCAGAGCATCTCCCCCCTGGTGGTCAGTGCGCATCATAGCGACTGGTTGAACAGTCAAATGATCGGACACTTAGCATATTAGGCTTTTATTATATAGGATTACATCTATATTAAAAAGAGAGGAAATAAGAGGATGGGGTTGGGACAGCTTTGTGCTGTATAGCTGAAATGCTGTTATCAGCATTTCTTGAAAAACCTCTATTTTCAGGGGTTCAACAGACTCATCCATAAAAATTTGCTTCAGGCTTAAAAGTCTTGAAAGATTTTTTAGGTATATAATTTTAAACAAATATATCTTGTTTTATATTATAGGAGGGAAATAAATGGAGTTTACTAGTTCAATTTGGCATTAATATGACTTTTTGACAACCTAAAATCTACTTAGTGCATAGTCTATCAATGGTTTTTTAAAAGAATCAATTATTGACATTGAGAAAATTGCCTGCCTCATGTGAGTAGCAATCTATCTTCAAGAGATTTTAACACCTGTATACCTGTATCACGTTTCTCGATTCCAATAGAGGACCACCTGGTAATGATTGTGATTATCGCCATCCTTATGAGCTATCAGGTAATATAGGTTTGGAATATATATAATATATTCCTAAGTAGATTAAGGGGGGAAACTCCCATAAATTTAGTTTGTCAAATAAATACTATATATATTTTAAATATCGCACAGACATTTCTCTTTCAGAATGAAAATAAGCAAGCAGTTGAAAAGGAAGTTGTCTCCTGAATAACAATACACGTTTTATAGCATCTTAAGAAAACCATTTTCCATTCTCTATTGTGGTTCTGGGAAGTTAAAAGAATTTAGTGCAGAAAATGAATGCTGACTTCATTTAAATAGCAGGAAGCTGTGAAGCAGAGGGGAACACTAGATTATTTACTATTTAGGCCATTACCTTTAGCTGTTTGACAACACTCACCTTTACTTGAATCCCATGCTATTTTCAGTTATGGCGAGATTATCAAATCCAACTTGAAGCTTCTGGATTGCTCCCATCCCACTCAGTGCGATTCCATGGAGTTGTTGATAATATGTAGGTTCCCATGTGCAGGAAAATAAAGAAAGAACACATTTATTCATTGAGTGGGTTTTC
Organism: Myotis brandtii; assembly: GCF_000412655.1. NCBI lineage: Eukaryota > Metazoa > Chordata > Mammalia > Chiroptera > Vespertilionidae > Myotis > Myotis brandtii. Next base: position 858,272 of record NW_005370427.1, read on the forward strand.
AGGATTCTAGTTGCCAGTGGTTCTTGCTCACACAGGGTTCTATACATTTATACCATCTTAAATCTGGCATGAATGTGTGTTTTCTCAGATAGCTTTTGCTGACAAACACAAAACTCATTTGTGTGCAAATATATGGCTAAATAAATGGTGCTAACATATATTATGACTGTCAGATATAACCCGGCAATCTTGTGGTGCTTAAATAATTTTTCCATTAGTTTTATTGATCAATGCATTGAACAGTGTTTATTATTCACACATCTTTATTGGTAAATCAAGACAGCATAGCACATTGACAAATAAAATGTTGGCTAGTCTATGTGTCAGCTCACCAACCTATCTCTCTAACTCCTATAGTGTTGCCTCCTTAAAGGTCGAGGGTCCATGCTGTTGCTCTCATCATCGTAGACCATTAACATGACTGGCCTTCCCCCACACACATATGTTACAATGCTGTAACCCTCTAACTGCTGTGCGACCCTGACCACACGCATGTCATGAGCTGGAATCATCGATGGGGTTCCCGCCACAGCAGTTGAAGCATAAAGGGCTGTGCAGTGATGGATTTTTGTATTTATTAATTGCTATTTATTTTGTGTCTATTCGAGGAGGGATCTGGGTGGGGCATTTTTGTCTGCTGTGCTTTACTCTCGGGAAGGGTTACCTGGCTTTGCATACTGTGGCTTCTTCTGTAGTTACCACCTATTCATGTGTTGTAACTAAACCACTGTTAATAAACAGGAGGACAGAGAATGGCTCCCAGACACTGTGGTCTCACTGGGTGAATGGCATGCATGCATTTGTGATGAACATTTAGATTGTGATCTATAGAGGTCGCCTTTCCTATCTGTGTCTTCCTAATCAATATACAACAGAAAAGGAAAACTCTTGAGAAATGCAGGCCAAATCTCCTGTGTGTTTGCCTGAATTGGCAACAGGAGAATCATTGAACTACTAACTGGATGGTATGTGTGACCAGGGCTGTGGCAGGAAGCAGGTGCCTGTGAGCCTACAATATGTTGGGAGTGCATCACCACCTGAGAAGGACAAAGATAACTGTCAGATAAGTGAGTATAATTGACTGTTTAAAGTCATACATCGTGGCCGTCTAGGTAAATTTAACGCAAGGGCCTAATGTTTATATCAAGTCTTTGTCCGCATCTCCTGTGAGGACGCTTTCCCCTCTCATTCTCGGCAGGATAGGCCTGTAGAAGAGGGTGGCCATGGGCATGGAACCGACTCGGAGAACAGAGAGGAAAACACTCCAACGTAACATTTTCATGTTTATCTTCTTAGAATACCAAGTAGTGGCATGTAGCCAAGTGCCCAACCACAGGTTTCCTGATAATCAGAAGGATGGCTCAAGTCCCCAAGGGGCTCTGAGTTTTAGGAAGACTTAGGAATGGTGTTGGGAATGAAACAGAGTGAGCCTTACTCTCCCGGGCAAAGTCAGGGCCACATCTGGGAACCAAGAAATGAATCTCACAAATGGTGAACCCCGCAGAGGAGGAACTTGGGCAAGGGCGATGGTCCCTGGGGACTGTCCGCAGCTGTGGGCCAGAGGACCAGGGAACTGTAGTGTGGAGTCTGTGTCCAGGGTGAGACCCAGGAGCTTGGAGGTCTATCTCAGAGAGTTGAAAGGAAGACTCACAGATCAGCATATCAGAACCTGATGCTTAGCCAGCTAACTCTAGCTCAATATGATTCCAGAGGCTTTCACACAAAAGATAACCTTATTTTTTATAAGGCTATTACAGATGTGTAACTGTCAATATCAGTCTGAATCCAAGAAGTGAATATCCCTTGTTGGTTTTGTGTTTGTGTATGTGTGTTTGTATCAAAGAAGAAAAAAATAAGTTAGAGTTATCCATCTGAGCATCTTTTGTTCTTAGGTACCTGAGTTATTTATTTGATATAAAAATATATGATGATATGACCCTCCTCGCATGACTTTTGTCACAGTCAGGGACCAAATTAGAGTCACCTTCTGTGGAGAAAAAAGAAAACCCAGGTAGCGCTGTTGAGACTCTAATAACAGCCTGAGCACATAATGGACAATAAATGTGATTTTTTGAGGGAGTGATAGTACTTGCTTATTGTAAACCTTTTACAGGAAGTATTTGAATGGCGTAGCTTCAAACCAGTTCGATGCCCTCAGCCACCCTCAAGGATGTCCAGGGCTGTCCCACCTCCATCCTGTTTCCTGCACTCCTTGCCACTCCTCTTAACTTGTTTCCTCAAGTGGTATATTTAATACTAAGTCTAGCCTTTCAAACTTCCTGCCTTACTGGGTACAGGATTTAATGCTGATGGGGCCTCAGCCCTTCGTGGGGGTCCTCCTTCCCTCCCCGTCCGCACCGGAGCCCATTCCGAACCCACTGCCCCGCAGCCCACAGTGAAACACTGGCTCCTGGACATGACAGTTCAGCTCTTTCCCCTTCCACATCGAACTTCCTAAGTAATTCTTGTGAATTTACGGAAGTTCCCTATATGTTCTTAACCTCAATCCTGGAATCACTGGTGCGAAGCAACTCTACAGAAAAGATCCCGCCTGGCCTACCTGTGGTCTCAGCCCCTCCTCGAGGGCACCTCGCCCCAGTCCCCTGGCGTTTCCTATGCAGCACAGAGAGGTGGCCTTTCTGTCCCTCTTAGGCGGGTGACTCTGAACCAACCCAGGCTCTCCCCCATCTGCCGAGAAAACCTTCTCAGCACAAAGATATGCTCCACTAAGTGATGAAAACCCAAGCGAACCCTGAATTCAGAGACACAGAAGTTCCGTCAAAAGGAAGAAAGAAGCAAAGGGGTCCTGCAAAGGGCTTGCGAGAGGTGCTTCCAAGGCTGCGACACGCACCCACCCCAGAGACAGCCGGACAGACTGAGGCTGTGACATGCACCTGCCCCAGAGACAGCCAGACAGACCAAGGCTGTGACATGCACCCGCCCCAGAGACACACAGACAGACTGAGGCTGTGACATGCACCCGCCCCAGAGACACACAGACAGACTGAGGCTGTGACATGCACCCGCCCCAGAGACACACAGACAGACTGAGGCTGTGACATGCACCCGCCCCAGAGACACACAGACAGACTGAGGCTGTGACATGCACCCGCCCCAGAGACACACAGACAGACTGAGGCTGTGACATGCACCCGCCCCAGAGACACACAGACAGACTGAGGCTGTGACATGCACCCGCCCCAGAGACACACAGACAGACTGAGGCTGTGACATGCACCCGCCCCAGAGACACACAGACAGACTGAGGCTGTGACATGCACCCGCCCCAGAGACACACAGACAGACTGAGGCTGTGACATGCACCCGCCCCAGAGACACACAGACAGACTGAGGCTGTGACATGCACCCGCCCCAGAGACACACAGACAGACTGAGGCTGTGACATGCACCCGCCCCAGAGACACACAGACAGACTGAGGCTGTGACATGCACCCGCCCCAGAGACACACAGACAGACTGAGGCTGTGACATGCACCCGCCCCAGAGACACACAGACAGACTGAGGCTGTGACATGCACCCACCCCAGAGACACACAGACAGACCGAGGCTGTGACATGCACCCGCCCCAGAGACAGCCAGACAGACTGAGGCTGTGACATGCACCCACCCCAGAGACACACAGACAGACTGAGGCTGTGACATGCACCCACCCCAGAGACACACAGACAGACTGAGGCTGTGACATGCTCCAGCCACAGAGACAGCCGGACGGCAGCATGCCCAAGGTGGCACCATCAGGACTGCCATTCCCTGACTCAGGCTGTTGAACGCTCTTCTCTAACCTAGGAAGCCACTGTGGGACATGCTCCTGAAAACTGCAAAATAAATGAAGAATAATAGCACATGAGATCTGAGAAACAGAGCATTCATTTCATAGGAAATCCAAAGAAATTTCCTGTTACACCAGCAAAGATAAATCCTAGGGTAAGAGCCCGGGAGAGCAACTAGTCCAAATGGAAGTAGAGTGGTGACTCCTGTACAGGTGTATGCCTGTGTGTGTGCATGTGCCTGTGTGTCCAAGTGTGCATGTTTCTGTGTGTGCATGTGTGCGTCTATGAGCATGTCTGCATGTGTGTGTGAGTGTGTGAGGGTGTATGTGTGTGCACTTGCCATTCCTACATGCACACAGAGTAAAACCAATAAATTACATGATGCAAATAACCTAGTGGGAAATTCTCTGGGAGGCTTTGGAAGGTGTAGGGAGAATTGGTAATCTATATATATAAGAAGCCAGCTGCCGTAATGACCATAACCACCTAATGACCGGTCACTATGATGCCCACTGTGGCCAGCGAACTGGGGATCAGGGGGTGGGGCTGGCTGGCCAACCTAGTGGCCCCTCCCCCCTGCCGGCCTGCCACTGATTGGACTCTCCCACCCTGATTAAGAACAGGGCCAGCCAAATGCCCCCTCCCTTCCCCCTAGCCCTGATCCGCCCCGATTGGGCATGGCCAGACGGATGGATCCCACCCATGCACGAATTCGTGCACTGGGCTTCTAGTAAATAAAATTTTTTAAAAAGCGAGTCTAAAAGCAAGACAATTGTTCATTTCAGAAACCGTCTTGAAAATCTGTAAGAAAGGTCCACCTCAGTGCTCAGTCCTGAACGCTGTTGTAGGCTTGACAGTGAATTCTGAGAGGGTGGGGAGGGTAGAGAGGAAACCAAGTTGGAAATCAAGAGACGAGGCCTCAAATGGATTGAGTTAAAGGTAAAAGTAGATGTATAGTTAGAATTCCTGAGATGCTCAATTCCAGGAGGGGTGGGGGGAAGATTAGACAGAAATATCAATAGAGGTTTGATCAGAACTAGGTAACTGTGGAATTGGTAAATGTTGATCAAGTAGCACATTCTATCTTATTTTCATATATTAAAAAAAGTCTGCATGATTACATTTTACTTCCTTTGTAATTCACATTTCAAAAATAATGGTATTAGTGTATGGGTGCCAAGATTGAATATAAAGCAAAAAAAAAAAAAGGAGAAGAAAACTTAAGTGTGTGTAGTGTTACAGTTTTGAGCATATCTGTGTGGTGGTACAGCCATAAGAATAGTGGACTTATAAACTCTGTACACATGAAATTCTGTACAGAGAATTTTAAATTTTATAAATTGTATATGAAAATATAAATCTTAAAAAAATGTACATGAAAATAGTGTATTTTTTTTACCTTGTGTGTGATAGTCTAGTAATTGCATGTAAATATAATTTATTGTGTATTCCGTATTATAAATCAAACATTGATGACTTACTTTTAATGGTAAGTCAACATCCATTGGATGTTTCCTGAAGTGGATCTTTTTGAAGTAATAATGGATTACAACTCAAAATAAAAATATTAATGAATTGTACTCCTTGTTTGCAATCATACCTTAATTTTGAGAGAGAGAGAGAGAGAGAGATTTCAGAGCAGAGGACTATGAGGGGGGCGGGTGGGCATGGCGATGTTTTTTCACAGCATTATTTTACAATAATGTGTTCTAAATGACGTAACTGCATTAATCTGACCCTACGTTAAACCACATTTCATGGACACAGCTGCCCCGGGACAGTCCTCACACTCATGGGGCCACTGTTTTCCTTTTCGCCCACTTCCCGCATGTTCCCCTGTGTGTTGGATCCCACCCTTGCAGCACCTGTGGCCCCTCCCTCAGCAGAGAGAAAGGGGCCATGCGACTACTGGCAACTGCTTTCCAAGGACACTTGACCCGTTCCTTAGGGAGACGTTTGGTCAATTGTTTTGGCTGATAAAAGCCTAGGAAAGAGAGGCCTTTTAATTTCACTGACTGAAGTCTTCAAAGGAAGGTCACGAGTGAGCAATAGCAGTGTTACACAGGGACCGGATGCCAGCCACCTCCAGGGCATGGTCCCCCTAGAGAGGGCGCTCAGAAACAGGAGGGCTGAAGAGCTGGCAGAGAAGTATTTGTAAGCATCAAGAAAGTACTATGACATTGGCATGTCGCCTGTCAATTTAATGGGGTTACAGTAAAATTATATTCTTTCCAAAAAAAACATATGAAGCTGCTTCATTTGTCTAATCATTTGCTATTAATTGAATATTTGTTACATTTCAAATATTAGCAACAACAGGGCATAGGCTATGCAAAGCTACATAGGGCAGTCAAATTTGCTTAAATTATTAACTTTATTGTAATCACATAACATGAGATACATAGCACCATGTAACATAACCTGTAATGGAGCGTGAGGAATATTATAGGCTTACAGGTGCAACCAGATCCTGAGAGAGTTCAGATGGTAACTACCCGGGTCATCAGGGAAGACATTATAAAGTAGAAAACGAAAGTAAAGGTTGGCAGTTGAGCAGCAGGAAGGGATTGTTTAGGCCAGCCGTGGGCAAACTACGGCCCGTTTGAAATGAATAAAACTAAAAAAAAAAGACCGTACCCTTTTATGTAATGATGTTTACTTTGAATTTATATTAGTTCACACAAACACTCCATCCATGCTTTTGTTCCGGCCCTCCGGTCCAGTTTAAGAACCCATTGTGGCCCTCGAGTCAAAAAGTTTGCCCACCCCTGATTTAGGCAGAAGCGCGGCTTATAGAGAGGCGTGCGAGTGAGAGTGCACAGCACACGCGGGAAACGAGTTACTCCAGAACAGGAGCCCAGTGCACATGGAGGAGACTGTGCAAGGCCAGTTCAAAGGCACAGGCAAAGGCGAAGTCGTGAAGGGACTCGATGCCTCTGCCTTTGCCACCAGCCCACCTGTGATTCTGTGAGCGACCCGCTGATGTTGGCCGTTGTTTTTGGCTGGTCAGGCAGGGCCGCTGTCTCGGCAGGCACCTGAGGCCCGACCAGGGTGGACGGGAGGACGAGGAGTGCTTTAGCTGTCCTGGTGAGAATGGAATGGTGAGAATTCACCTGTTTCATTTGGGGACATAATGACTAGCCCCCAGCAGGCAGATGAATAAATCATCTCCTACACCCCCTGGAATAGGAGCGCTGGAGGCCTGGTGTTAGAGGGCCCAGGGGCTGCCTGCACACGGCGAGAGGAAAACACAGGACCAAGGCTCTGGGCGAAGGCAACACTAACAGCACATGAAAGCTTAAGGGAAGAAAACCATAAGTTAAATTCCTATTTGCTTGGCTTGGGCATTTGCTGAAAACCAAGGACTATGAATTTCTTCCTTTTGCAGCCACAGTTCTGAGCAAGCCAGGAACTGACCCTCCCCTGACCCAGCGCTGCCGGATTTCAATGTTCTGCAGTTCACAGCCTCCTTCGATGTCGTGTGTGAAGATCTTGGAGCTGAGCAAGAGAAGAAATGCAGCTGTTGACGTGAGAAGGTTATAGCATCCGAATCCCGGTCCACTCAGAGTTTTGGTGTACCTTCCCCAATCTGATGCGGCTGCTTCGCCTCGTGTGCAGCCCCGTGGCCCCTTCTTCAGTGGACTTGCCTCGAAAAAGAGAAGTTAGTAAAATTCTTGCCTCATTCTTAACACATTTAATTGTCTCCAGGCCTAAAAACTATAGTCGTATTCCAACACCCCCTGCAAGGAATAATTATAATGTCAAACACTGGAGGAAACAGCTTCCATAACCCAAGTTACAAAGTCTCGCTACTTTCCACCACCCAGGCTCTGGGGACCGGGGCGGTTGGGAGGGGGGGGCGGGGAGGCAGGGACCCCAAGCTGCTGGACCAGAGGGAGGAGCTTGGTTTTAATTGGCTAATGTGCCAGCCTGGGCCCAACAAACAGATTCTGCAGCAAATGAGTGAGGTTGTGCAGTGGGCCTGTAGGAAAACAGATCTCTGTGGGCTCGGGAAGTTGGAGAAGAGACACAAACGTTCCTGGTAGAATAAGAAGAACCCAAACACGTAGGGAGACGGAATGCAGGGCTCGCCGCACCTGTCCCCGTGCCCCGGAAAGAACCCTCCACTGCTTGTCTTCAAGAAGCAGGGGTGCCGGGGCAGGGGGAACAAGCAGGTGAAACAAGTTTACAACTTCCAACAAGGATTCTAACTCCATTTCCATGATCGACTCTAAGAACAGGAAAGCTCACGTTGCTATAATTAACTCATAAAGGCAAGGGGGGGTTAGTGACCATTACACCTGGGTGTTTGGAGGTAGGGAGTTCATCATTAATGCCCGAGACCAAAACAGAGCATCCTGACCAGTCCCACCTGCGCGGTACAGCCGCCCACATGTCCGCCCTCGCAGCGAGCTGGAGGGCCCTGGGCCGACCAGAACCCGACTCAGACGTGAAGGTGCGGAGACTGGGCGTCTATGGACAGAAAAGGTGCCTCCAGGTGCCGCTGAGGAAATGCCTCCAGCGTCACCACAGCTGGACTCTGCCTTCCCTGCGACCGGCCCCAAGCACCCGTGGCGTTGCTCAGCGTGATCTTGTTCGAGGGCGAGGTGGGACCAGGCTTCCAAGGCAATGTCAGCACCCTCGCTGCTCTAGCTAACTCCGAGGGACCTAAGCAGCACTCTGGTCTTCCACGGTGTCTTATGGGGCAGGTGACCCTAGGGGACCCCACAATCCCCTGGTGCTTCCCGAAGGAAGGCACCTGGTGGGGCCTCTGTGCTGCTGGGACATGATGAGTAGGCAGCTCCCAGGGACCGGGAACGACGTGGAAAAGTGAGGGCCATTGTCAAAGATTCCAAACATCAAAGCTTGTTGAACTGCCCCACGCACGAACGCCACGCTGGTCAGCCAGGCAGCGTGGGGAGGGCCTGGGAGCGATGGCGGGTGTCGTGCTGGTTCATCAGGCAGACTTGACGCGTGGAAGGCGTTCTAGGTGTGGTTTCTGCCCCGACATACACGGCACAGCCCTGCCACCTGGCCTGCAGCACTGAGCCGGGGATGATTTTTAAAACTGTATCCAATTTCGTGGAGAATATCACGGGCAGTGGCCTCCCCGCTGGGCCCGGTCCACCTTTGCTATGTTGCCTCCTGTGAGGCCAGATCCTCCTTATCGTTTAGTTTGAGGGAAATGAACCATTGTTACCCCCACAAGGAGTCAGCCTGGTGGCAGAAGCCGGCCCGCTGAGCCGGGCGCTGCAGGGCCAGCGGCCGACGTGCGGGAGGACCTCTGCCCTGTGCACAGAAAGCTCTTCTTCCTCAGGGCGGTCAGAGCATCCTCCATACGCTGATAACACAAAGTATCAGTGGGCTCCACCATCAAGGAGGAGGCACAAGTGCCACCTGGGGACACGGCCAGTGACTGGTTTCCTGGACAGTCAAGGCTGCTGGTCAGCAGGGGCCCCAAGAAGAGGCGTCCGTCCCTGGTGCAAGGCGTTTGCTCTCGGCCATCGTTGCCCAGAGCATCGACTTACGGCCGCACTTGTCTTTGGCAGAGTGGACAGAGCCAACTTCAGAGTCCGGGCCATGAAGCGCCTCTCATCAGGGGACTGTTCTCACGTTGCAAGGTCACTCCTGGCTTGCTGCTTGCCTGCGGGAGGCCGGGCCTCCAGCCACAGGCTGCTGGCACTTGCTGTGAACTGAGCGAATAGCTCACCGCGTCCCCAGGGGACGCGTGCCACGGCTCCCTCCAGGTGCACCCGGAGCAGACAGGTCGCAGGAAAGCGTGTGCACGTATCTGTGCGCCTGCAGGGCCACCTCCTCAAGCTGCACAGCTGCCTGCATCATGTCACCTGAGATGCTGAATGGCCCCCTCGAAGGGATCTGGAGGAGAGCAGGCGGGAGAGACTCCTCCAGGCCGACTGCCCACTCGCCGTGGCTGGACGGGGTCTCAAGTGTCCACGGGAGGGCACAGGCTCCGCGTGAGTCTTACCAGAGGCCTGGGAGCTTCTGGGATGGACTAGATTCAGTCACCAATGTGCGAGGACAGGCCTCCTTGTCTCTGTTCTTGGAAACAGGGCAGTCGCTGTCACAGCGATGCTTTCTCACAGCGAGGACCACGATGGCGTTGCTCATGGTTCGGATTTTCTGGCTATAAAATATCAAGAGACTTTAGATGTGAGAACTTTTTTTTCTGAAAATATAAGCACTGTGACGTCAGCTGGCTTGTCAGTAGACATTCAAGTATTTAAACTAGAAGCAAAGCTACTGGGATGTTTATCTAAGAAGCCTCTTTCACTGGGGGCAGGTGTGGTGAGGAGCCCAGCAAACCACTAAGTGAGCTGTGGGAGCCCCTGGCCCTTTGTCCTCCAGCTCCGGAGATGACGTGCTGCTGGCACTTCCGTCCCAGGTTCCCCAGATGCCGGCTGCGGGAATCAGGACGGCGAGATGTGGACACGGTGTTACTAGGACAGTTCGGGAACCAATAGGACTATTTGGGGTAAAACAGTTTCATCTCTTAGCTCACACATTTCAGGTATTGATTGTAGAGCGTCGCCCTTAAACACAGCTCTGGGCTGCTTCTCCAGGGTGCTGACCACAGGGAACATTTAAGGACTGGGGCGGCTCACGTGGATTCCCGAGCCTCACCTCGGCCTTGCTGAATTCCCTTAACAAATGCTTCAGATATTCTTGGTGTCTGGCCAAGGTTTGGAAACAGCCTTGGCCATTGCTGGGTAATTCTTCCCTGAGAACGTTCTTTGCTTAGCCAACAGACGCTAACTATCATTTCCCATGCTGCCAAGCCAACACCCGGGGACACGGACAGTGGGGACAGATGTGTCACTTGTCAGGTGCTTTTAACCCAATGGGCAAAGATGTCAGCATGAAGAGGTGATGCCGAGTGTCTTTTCTTCTAAGTGAAAGGCTTTTTGTAGCTTTGGCACTAGAAACGCTCCCATTTGAACTTGCCTGTGGCTGTGAATTAGTCAATATCCCGACAGTGACGCTCAACTTGGACACAGTCATGCCTGGCTGCTCAGGAGGCGGCCCCTCCTCAGGTGAGTGTGCGGTCGCCGCGTCAGTCACGGCATGGGCCCTGCTCCCAGCCCTGGCGGTTCCTATTTGAAACAGCGCCCTGAAGTGACGGGCGGAGCATCCTCACCCGCCGTGACTTTCTAGTTTGTAACCTAACTGATGGATGAAGAGGTCGTTGTGCACCATTAAGATCCGCTGCTGTTGTTAAAAGGGTTGCTGTTTTTGTCCTCTCCTCTTTGCCACAAAGCATGTCCCTTGCTGCAGCTCTGACCGCTGGCCACGCTCTCCAGCGTGCATGTCCCTGCGTCTGGGATGGCCTTGGGCCAACGGGCCAATGGCCCAGCTCAGGCGGCAGCCACCGGTCCCTGTACCAGCCTCCTGCCTTCTCAGCTCTAGGCTCTGGACTGTGTTCAGTTTCCAAGATCTCAGCTGTCAACCAGCTGAGCTTGAAATGCACAGCTGTGTCTCCGAGACGAGGTGGGTCTCTGGGTGGGCCCGCCACCCTGACAATCATTCCACATTCACCCTCAATCCTGAACACCTTTAAGGGGTGAAAAGGTTTAAAGAGCCCTGTTTAAAACTCTAGCCTTCCTAACAGCCTCCGATCTTTTAGACCAATGACTTTCTTTTGTCCTGATGTAGGAGAGGCTGTGGGTCATGGCAAAGGATGTCTTTTCTTATTTTCTGTGCCGCCACTCCCAGGCAGGTGCTCTGCCATTTCTTTCTTTCTGGAGTTTTGCAATTTAAAAACTCCAAGGCCATTCAGTGATTACACTTATAAATTAAACACTGCTGTGGTGTCACTGTTAATGAAATTAAATCATTATCTCCTCTGAGCTTATCGTCTGCCTGGAACACACATGCTCCCTCCTAAGGAAAAATAATGAATGCATTCTGTGGAGGAACAGAATATTTTGAGCACCTAATTAAGGAAAAACTAGCCTGATCTCTAACTCTCACCTCCAGTCAGAACCAGTTCTTATTTTTAAAATTAAATTCCTTAAAATAACTTAAAAATATCAATCAAAATGAAAAAAGGAAACAAATTAGTATTTAAAAAGGGTGACATTTTGTAAGATATTAATTACAGAAATAGAAACTAGTATAGCAGGAACTATTTTGGCTTACATTTTCATGTGTCATTATCATACAGTATTATAATTAATGTGAATAATAAAAGCTATTAATATTCCAATCACATGGACTTGTCTAACAGTAAGGAGTCTCCATACTTTTAGTGTCTGATATGGCGGATACCAGGTAATTCGCTCCCTGTTCCTCATTAAGGGTATATAAGAGTTCCTTAAATTCTTCTTGATTTTGTTCTGTAATTCTGAAATTATATTAAAACATAAAGGGAAGAAAGGAAAAAAGAGAGGGAGGAAAGAAAGAATGAAGGGAGGGAGGAAGGAAGGAAGGAAGGGAGAAGGAAGGAAGGAAGGAGTGGAGGGAGAGAAGGCGGAAGGAGGAAGGGAGGTTGGCTATGGCCTTGAGGTAGAGGGTCCCTCTTAGTTGGTGGTTTGTAGTATCTAGAATGTTTGCAAAAAGTATGGATGTGTGGGACCCATATCACAACCACCCACATTTATTCCCGTGGGGCTAGTTACCAGGTTTGGGGTTCTTTGCTGCTGTCCTATTCCTCACTGGGAATACAAATAGCATGCAGGTGATCCTTCAGTCACCATGAAATGCCAAATGGACCCAATGGTCTCTACTTATTATTGCTACTCTCTTTACTGAATTGGAATGTCTTCTTGTTGCAATATAATGTCTTTTTATGTCTCAAGCAAAAGGTAAGGGTAGATTTCAGAGCTGAAATGGTTATAAAATATCTCCATCCACCACTCACTTAGCAACTGCTAATTTTGTGACCAGCTCTGTGCTGTGACTTGTTCGTTGAAACAATAACTATTAATTTAAGAAAAAAAATGCTTTTTACTGTTGAGAAAATTAAGTGGTGACTCTTTAAACATGGTAACATGATTGGGATGTAATAGAACAAACCCCCAATGGCCTCTGAAAGTCTAATTGGAAAATGCATTCTCAGTGCAATTTTAATTAAAGCAATTGGATTTAAGCAGTTGAGATAAAGAAGGAATTGGGAGCCCTAAGCCTTAATTTATCACTGTGATAGGGCAGATTACGGAAACAGCATTTTACATATACTAGTAGGTTTCTGTTGGTTTGAGCTACAAGAGCTCCATTAGATACGTTGCTGTGAGGCACATTCCTGTCTTACTTTCAGTTAATTGTCCTCTTGCCTAGTTGACTAAATAAAGACTAGTGTTTATCATCTTCACAGCATCTACAAGCCTTAACAGCTGAGGGTAAACGGTCCCCTCTGAGGGGGGCAGGCCCGTGCTTTCCCCTCATTTACAGCCAGGTGGAGAGACACCAAGATGCAAGGACTCAGCATGCTGACCACAGGAGGAGCAGGTCAGACATCTTACCCCCGCCCATGTCCTGAGCCACTTCCAAGACGGTCCGTCTAGTCTATTGCTCACAGAACATTTGAGGTCATTCACCAGTTGGGCCAGTAGAAGCTTTGGGAGAGAGGAACGTAGCCCGAGATCATTTTCCTTCTTTCCCACAGCTCACAGAAGAGGCTGCTTTGTGGGGATGACTTGTGTTGGTTTCCTGCTGCCCCTGTGGTGCCTTAAAACAACACAAATGTGTTCTCATGCCATCTGTTCCGGAGGCCAGATTCCTCGCATCAAGGTGTTGGCAGGGCGGTTCCTCCTGGAGGCTGAGGCAGGGACACAGCTCCATTGGAATCGAGTGCTGGGGAACATGCCAGTGCATCCACTGTGGGGCTTACAGGTGGAAGGGCATGGGTTCCAGCCCCATGTGGTGCTGGGTGAGCCCTTGTGGGAAGGGCTCATGTCTCTCCTGATGAGTGAGCAGCTGTGAACCCAAAACAGCAGCCAGAAGGCACCATGATTACAGAAGCCAGAGGTGCCATGATAACATCAGCCAGAAGGCATCATGGTGACATCAGCCAGAGGCACCATGGTGACATCAGCCTAAAGCGGCCTGATTACATTAGCCAGAAGGTGCCGTGATGACATCAGCCAGAAGGTACCGTGGTGACACCAGCCTGAAGGCGCCATGGTGACATCAGCCAGAAGACACCATGGTGACATCAGCCAGATGGCACATGATGACATCAGCCTAAAGGCACCATGGTGACATCAGCCAGAAGACCCCATGGTGACACCAGCCAGAAGGCACCGTGGTGACACCAGCCAGAAGGCACCGTGGTGACACCAGCCAGAAGGCACCGTGGTGACACCAGCCAGAAGGCACCGTGGTGACACCAGCCAGAAGGCACCGTGGTGACACCAGCCAGAAGGCACCGTGGTGACACCAGCCAGAAGGCACCGTGGTGACACCAGCCAGAAGGCACCGTGGTGACACCAGCCAGAAGGCACCGTGGTGACACCAGCCAGAAGGCACCGTGGTGACACCAGCCAGAAGGCACCGTGGTGACACCAGCCAGAAGGCACCGTGGTGACACCAGCCAGAAGGCACCGTGGTGACACCAGCCAGAAGGCACCGTGGTGACACCAGCCAGAAGGCACCGTGGTGACACCAGCCAGAAGGCACCGTGGTGACACCAGCCAGAAGGCACCGTGGTGACACCAGCCAGAAGGCACCGTGGTGACACCAGCCAGAAGGCACCGTGGTGACACCAGCCAGAAGGCACCGTGGTGACACCAGCCAGAAGGCACCGTGGTGACACCAGCCAGAAGGCACCGTGGTGACACCAGCCAGAAGGCACCGTGGTGACACCAGCCAGAAGGCACCGTGGTGACACCAGCCAGAAGGCACCGTGGTGACACCAGCCAGAAGGCACCGTGGTGACACCAGCCAGAAGGCACCGTGGTGACACCAGCCAGAAGGCACCGTGGTGACACCAGCCAGAAGGCACCGTGGTGACACCAGCCAGAAGGCACCGTGGTGACACCAGCCAGAAGGCACCGTGGTGACACCAGCCAGAAGGCACCGTGGTGACACCAGCCAGAAGGCACCGTGGTGACACCAGCCAGAAGGCACCGTGGTGACACCAGCCAGAAGGCACCGTGGTGACACCAGCCAGAAGGCACCGTGGTGACACCAGCCAGAAGGCACCGTGGTGACACCAGCCAGAAGGCACCGTGGTGACACCAGCCAGAAGGCACCGTGGTGACACCAGCCAGAAGGCACCGTGGTGACACCAGCCAGAAGGCACCGTGGTGACACCAGCCAGAAGGCACCGTGGTGACACCAGCCAGAAGGCACCGTGGTGACACCAGCCAGAAGGCACCGTGGTGACACCAGCCAGAAGGCACCGTGGTGACACCAGCCAGAAGGCACCGTGGTGACACCAGCCAGAAGGCACCGTGGTGACACCAGCCAGAAGGCACCGTGGTGACACCAGCCAGAAGGCACCGTGGTGACACCAGCCAGAAGGCACCGTGGTGACACCAGCCAGAAGGCACCGTGGTGACACCAGCCAGAAGGCACCATGGTGACATCAGCCAGATGGCACATGATGACATCAACCTAAAGGCACCATGGTGACATCAACCTAAAGGCACCATGGTGACACCAGCCAGAAGGCGCCATGGTGACATCAGCCAGATGGCACATGATGACATCAGCCAGAAGGCACCATGGTGACATCAGCCAGAGGCACCATGGGGACACCAGCCAGAAGGCACCATGGTGACATCAGCCAGAGGCACCATGGGGACACCAGCCAGAAGGCACCATGGTGACATCAGCCAGAGGCACCATGGGGACACCAGCCAGAAGGCACCATGGTGACATCAGCCAGAGGCACCATGGGGACACCAGCCAGAAGGCACCATGGTGACATCAGCCAGAGGCACCATGGGGACACCAGCCAGAAGGCACCATGGTGACATCAGCCAGAGGCACCATGGGGACACCAGCCAGAAGGCACCATGGTGACATCAGCCAGAGGCACCATGGGGACACCAGCCAGAAGGCACCATGGTGACATCAGCCAGAGGCACCATGGGGACACCAGCCAGAAGGCACCATGGTGACATCAGCCAGAGGCACCATGGGGACACCAGCCAGAAGGCACCATGGTGACATCAGCCAGAGGCACCATGGGGACACCAGCCAGAAGGCACCATGGTGACATCAGCCAGAGGCACCATGGGGACACCAGCCAGAAGGCACCATGGTGACATCAGCCAGAGGCACCATGGGGACACCAGCCAGAAGGCACCATGGTGACATCAGCCAGAGGCACCATGGGGACACCAGCCAGAAGGCACCATGGTGACATCAGCCAGAGGCACCATGGGGACACCAGCCAGAAGGCACCATGGTGACATCAGCCAGAGGCACCATGGGGACACCAGCCAGAAGGCACCATGGTGACATCAGCCAGAAGGCACCATGATGACGTCAGCCAGAAAGCACCATGGTGACATCAGCCAGAAAGGCACCATGGTGATATCAGTCAGAAGGCGCCATGGTGACAACAGCCAGAAGGCGCCATGGTGACATCAGCCAGAAGGCATCGTGATGACATCAGCCAGATGGGCGCAGGCGCAGGCAGAGGGAGCCTCCTGTCCTGGTGCACCCAGGACTGCAGCCAAGCACCAAGGCGACAGCACCCTCCACCAGGAAAGAAAGTGTGAGGGAGCGGGTCCTTTAAACAGGGAACTAGGCCTGGCTGTCTCAGAGGCTTAAATTAGTTTGAACAACTGTGCATATAAATAAGCAGTATTTCATATGATTGAAAATGTTTAAAACAAACCACCTAAAATTCTTCAAGTAGGAATGAAGGTGAAGAAGGCAAAATGAAGTGTTTTTAAATATGCTGTTCCATTAGAACTCAGTCAGAGCAGCTGTGCGTGGAGCCCTGCGACTCACTTGGGCTCTGGGCAGCGGCAGGCTCCTTGGTGGTAGCAGATGTGTGGTGTGGGCATCGCCATGGCCTCGGGGCAGTGCGGCCCGGCTGCCTGGTGCCGTCAGCGCCCAGGGACACTCGGTTGTCTGCTGGCAGCACCTGGCAGGAGGGTGTCCTGTGCGCCCGGGGAAGACACTGAGTTATTACTGCGAATCTGACTTTGTCTTTTATCCACAGACGAGTAAGTGCTTGAAAATACTTCTCCGCATTGTTTTTCAGGGCTGAAAATGGACACATGAGTAATTTCAATTCTTATTATAAATCATGCCGTCCACTGAAAGTGGTTGTATAACTATGTTTAGATCTTGCAATAATTTCACTTTGAAATTTACTGGCAAATTTAGTCCTTAACAAATAATTTTGTAAGCATTCTGCAGAACCGCCTGCCACGCTGCCCTGCGTCAGTGGAGATGCAGTACTTACAGAGGGACCCAGGGTCTCAGCAGCTAAGGCGCTTGCATGTGGTTGTAGATTTTTCTCTGGGTTTCTTGAACCATCTGCAACTCGTCACTAAAAGCAACTGGACCAGAAGACACTAGGATGAGGCTGGAAGTGATTGTAGGGTAACATTTTGAGGCCACACGGTGGGCACAAAGAACTCTAGCGGGAGGGGAGGGTCAAGTTTAGTTAGAAAAAGAATTCGTCCAAGATTGGTAGCAAATATATTCACTACCACACCCTCCCCCCCAGGATTTACTTGCAATAAGTGATTAAACCACTGGCTCATTCTCATAAAGAAACAGCACGTTTCATTTTGAGAAAACTCACCCAACTACTGGTAATTCAAAGGCTCCTGCAGTCACACCATCATGTGGCTCAGACTTGAACTTTTCCCTCTGAACCTTCTCGGTTACTGCGGCTTCACATAAATGCCCTGGTGGGTCCCCAGCTCCCTCCTGGGGGCCCAAGGTGCGCACCAGCCGTCGGCTCCCTGGAGCCCACACCCCACTGGTTACAGAGCCAGCGCTATGGCGGGCCATCCATCGAGGCCACCTGCCCCCCAGCGGGGCTGCCAGTTCCACCTCCCTGTGCCCTGGTGCTAAGAGAGGCTCTCAGGAGCCCACAGTCTGCGTTCTTGGGTGGCAGACACCGAGTTCTACGAGGTGCCCTTTGAGTCTCTGGCTGAGACTGTGGGGCTCAGTCAGGAAGCAGACTCACCATCCATATTTCACAGTCTTATTCCCGAACTGACGTTAGGTTTACAGTATCAGGAACAGCCCCCGGGGTCCCAGCTCCCTGGGTCTCACTTCCAGCCCAAGGACATCATGGAGAATCGGCTCTGACTCCAAGGGAATGCCTCTGTCCTATTTGCTTAGCAACCTTTCAGCTGCAATGGAGCGAGCTCCCAGCCTGTGGCCACCCCTCCTTCAGGTATGCACCAGGGCCCGCAGGTGCGCGCCAGGGCCCGCAGGTACACACCAGGGCCCGCAGGTACACACCAGGGCCCGCAGGTACGCGCCAGGGACCGCAGGTACACGCCAGGGCCCGCAGGTACACGCCAGAGCCCGCAGGTACACACCAGGGCCCACAGGTACGCGCCAGGGACCGCAGGTACACGCCAGGGCCCACAGGTACACGCCAGAGCCCACAGGTACACACCAGGGCCCACAGGTACGCACCAGGGACCACAGGTACAAGCCAAGGCCCACAGGTACACACCAGGGCCCACAGGTACACACCAGAGCCCACAGGTACACACCAGGGCCCACAGGTACGCGCCAGGGCCCTCAGGTACACACCAGGGCCCTCAGATATGCACAAGAGCCTGCCAGTATGCACCAGGGCCTGCCGGCCCATGCTGTGCTAACAACTGCACACAGTGGCACAACGTGAATCCACGGTTGGCAATGGAAAGAAGGTTCTACAAGGAAGACCTGTGAGTAGCTGATATTAGTGCTAAACCTAAAAACAGTTTTGGAAACTTTGATAATCTACTTTAAAAAATGGCTAAAAAGTGAAATGTGTGTTTTAATGGATAAAGGCAAGGAAATGGAATTCAAAGGGATGAGAAGCTGACCTTTCATTTCTATACATACTTTCCAGGGGGTGGTCCTCTTTAGTCAGAAAATGTACTGAAAGCCTGTTTTTGTTTAATTCTCAGATGGTTACTATGTTTTAACCTCATAGAGAGCAATTTTAAAAATACTTTTCACAACCCCACCTGGTCTCCATCTAAACAGGAATGACGCAGTTCTGTGTGAAACGACAGGAGGGAGCAGGACACACGGGGGCTGGTGTGTAGCAATTACCCGCTGCTTCTGGAAATTATATATATATATATATATATTGATTTCAAAAAGGGAGAGAGATAGAAACATCAATGATGAGAGGGAATCATTGATTGGCTGCCTTTTGCACGCCCCACACTGGGGATCGAGCCCACAACCCAGGCCTGTGCCCTTGACCAGAATCGAACCTGGGACCCTTCAGTCCACGGGCCAACTCTCTATCCACTGAGCCAAACCAGCCAGGGCATGCTTCTGGCAATTCTAAGGGGAAACTGAGGCAGGAGGCCAGGGTGGGGATGAGGAACATGATCCAGAGTGGGGAGACACTGGATAAATGCTCAGAGGGCTCCATTCTCTCTGAAATATTCCATTGGACACACAGGTGAAACCCATTGGTGCTGTCTCAGGCTCTCAGCGCCTGCTGCCTTGTCTATGAAACAGAGATGGAGGATGTGACTTCACGACTTCCTGGCCAGACATTCACAGGTCACTCCATTTACCCTCCACCCCCTTCTTCGCTGTGGAGCTGAGGACACGGAGCTGTAGAGTTGGGTGGCATGAGCCAGGACTCCGCCGGACACCCCAGTATCCCTGCGCTCACTCACGCTGACATGCAGTGCTGCACACAGCCCGTGGCAAGCCGAGGAGGGGCCAGGAGCTAGGGATCCCTGACCTGGCCATCGGCCCCTGCTCATTATCGAGAGAAACACCTGTAAGGGTGGGTCCCAGGCAGCCCTGGTGGGCCCCGCAGGCCTGAGGCCCTGGACCTCCACAGTCACGGTAACAAGACTAGGCTGCCCTCTTCCCAGCCGCACCCGATGGCCATCTCAGGCCACAAAGCAGGGTGGACAAGTCAGGTCCAGGGGTTTTCTGCTCACATTTTGTTCAAGAAATTCTAACTCCCTTGGACTTCAGTGTGTCTGACTTAAGCAGGCTGCCTCCTCACTTTCTAATATTTCAAATGATCTCATTTTCCTACATGAAGTGTGTGAAACAGGTTTCGTGGGCCCTAGGATATGGGAAAAGGTAAAAGAGTTGTAAAGCAATCCACAGACAAAACTCGTTATTTTTATTTTGTTTGTTAAAATTTTTATTTATTGTTTTTAGAGAGGAAGGGAGAGAGAGAGAGAGAGAGAGAGAGAAACATTGATTTGCTGTTCCACTTATTTCTGCATTCATTGGTTGACTCTTGTATGTGCCCTGACTGGGGATGGAACTCGCAACCTTGATGTATCAGGACAATGCTCTAACCAGCTGAGCTACCCAGCCAAAGCTCATTATTTTTATGTAGCAACTAGAGGCCCGGTACACGAATTTCGTGCACTGGCGGGGGGGTGGGGGGGTGGCGGCCCTCAGCCCGGCCTGCCCCTTCTCACAGTCTGGGATCCCTCAGGCGACTGGCTGATCAGGGAAAGGCACCATCCCCATAACCTCCTCGCTGCTGCTGCTTCTGGCCTCCCTCTGCAGGAGGCGACCCGACAATCAGGGTAAGGTGATGCCCCCATCATGCCTCTGCTGCTTCCACTGCCAGCCACGAGGCTGCCTGAGCCTCGGCCTTTGCGGCCACTGTGGCTTGCCTGAGCCTTGCCCAGCCCTCATTGCCTGAGCCTTGGGCTCTAACAGCAGCAATGGTCATCGGCAGCTTGCCTGAGCCCATCGCATCCCCAATGCTGCAAGTCCCTGCCCATCCACTGTGCACGCAGCTTGCTGATTGGTTGTTACTGTGACAGCATCCCAACCAATTTGCATATTACCCTGTTATTAGATAGACTAGAGGCCCGGTGCACAAAAATTTGTGCACTCGGGGGGCGGGGGGAGGGGGTTCCCCCAGCCCGGCCT
>NW_005370427.1:880386-882619 GCF_000412655.1 Myotis brandtii
ATAGTTGCTTAGAGTTGCAGCTGAGAGGCCGGCAAGTGAGGCGGGGAACGTTGGAGTCTGCAGCAAGCAAGCCTCGTGCTCGCTTCAGTGCCTGGCTGCCGGCCGCCATCTTGGCTGACAGTTAATTTGCATATACTCACTGATTATCCAATGAAAAGGGTAGCGGTCGTACGCTAATTACCATGTTTCTCTTTTATTAGTGTAGATTAGCTTGAAATGAACATGATGCCCACGTGGTGCACTGGGATTTAACAACAAGAGCAAATCACTACTTGCATATTGAGAAACAGGAGCTGTTATCACTGGAGTTTGGGTTGACTGCTTCCACAAATGTATTTATTTGATTGTCACAAACCAGCTCTCTTTACACAGCATTATAGTTGGGAAAATTGAGGCTCAGGACATTTGTGAAAAACAGTACCAGACAGGGTAGCCCATGATAGCACGGTCTTCAGTGTCAAACGAATGCGAGTTTCACACAAGAGCTTCTACCCATGTCAGCAATTCATTCAACCTCGCCAAGCCTCGTTCCTCGTCTACAAATTGGGAATAAAGCCACTGCCTGTGCAGCTGTGAGAACTAAAGAAGAGCAGGCATACAAGGTGTTTTTCACAGTGAGTGACATGTGACAAGTACTCAGTAAATGTGAGCTACGTGCTATTAGTTATATTAATAATTTATCAGTAATATTAATAATGTATCCAGGGATGCAGCCAAGAAGTGGCATTGCTGGCCCGTGGGACATCTGTGTGGATCCAGATCCTCCCCTCCAGCCCACAGACAGCTGCCTTTCATCCCCCGTGAAATGAGAGTGTAAAATGGGCCACATGCTCTTTTGGTTCTGAGATTCTGCTTCTGGGGCATGAGGCAGCTGCTAATTCCCTGTTTGAGTTCACGGCATATGCAACTGGTAGGTTAACATTGTCCTTGTTTTCCTTGTGGAAGGAATTAGGCGGATCGGCTCAGTGGTTGGCACTGTAGCCAGTCTTGCTTTGGGGCATCACCATGCATCCCCATCGAGCCCTGTGTGCAGGGAGCGAGGGCCTCGGCACCGAATGAAGGCTGTGCTGACATGGCCACAGCCCAAGGACAGCTTCAGGGACGGGGACTTGGCTCAGAATGCATGGTTTCTGGACAAGGGGCTTGAAACGTTGCTCATGGTGGGGAAATGCGATTTCTCACTGCACTGAGTTACCATCCACCCTCATGGCACACTCCATGTCCTCCCTGGCAATTCACCCAATGTCCATGGTCAAGGGCAGATCTTCAAGTTTAGCAACATTTCCACTGAGGATGATTGTCGCTCGTGTACAAGGGTGTGGATTTAAACTCATTCTAATTATTTGACCTACTGAATGTATCAATAGGCCTTTATAGAAGAATATCAATCATTTACTGAAAGAACTAACTCTAAAGCTAAGTAAATATCTGTCACATTTGAAAAATCAACCATAGAAGAGACACCGCTAGCTGCTAGCATGCACCGGTCTTGGCCATGGAGTGTCTCACACAACTGGCTCATGGCACTCAGGAGTGGCCATGGGGGAGGGACGAGTTTCCTCAGGTCTGTGTCCTTCCACACATTCAGGCTTCATAGCAGCTGGCCTTTCCTTCACTGGTTTTTGTTATTCTTTAGAAAATGGAGGAAAACTCTTTCCTTTGCGGGTGGACTTACCAGGATGGGAACCATATGAAGCTGCTTTAAGGTTCATTTATAGGCTCATTCCTGCCTGTGAGGCCAGTGCCCCACGCCAGACCCAAGTTCCCGGGACACGGAGCTGTGCGGCCAGGAGCAAGCAGCCTGCTCGGGGTCCACGCACATCTGTCTGTTTTCAAAATGGGCAACGGATCTAAATAGACACTTTTCGAAAGAGGACATACAGAAAGCCAAGAGACATATGAAAACATCCTCAAAGTCACTAATCATCCGAGAAATGCAAATCAAAACAACAATGGGGTACCATCTCACACCTGTCAGAATGGCTATCATCAACAAATCAACAAACAACAAGTGCTGGAGAGGATGTGGAGAAAAAGGAACCCTCGTGCACTGCTGGTGGGAATGCAGACTGGTGCAGCCACTGTGGAGAACAGTAGGGAGTTTCCTCAAAAAATTAAAAATGGAACTCCCATTTGACCCAGTGATCCCACTTCTAGGAATATATCCCAAGAAACTAGAAACACCAATCAGAAAGGATATATGCACCCCTATGTTCATAGCAGCACAATTTAC
>NW_005370427.1:883176-888433 GCF_000412655.1 Myotis brandtii
ATTACATTCAAATCCTATATAATAAAAGGCTAATATGCAAATTGTCCCCTCAACCAGGAGTTTGACCGGGAGTTCAACCATGGGGCAGGGCCGGCCAGCCAATAGCCTGTGGCCCCTCCCCCAGCCAGCCCCGTCCCTGATCAGCCCCCCACCCCACCCTGATTGGGGGCAGGGCTGGCCCACCAACCTCACATTCCCTCCCCCACAGCCAGCCCGGTCTGATCGGCCCCAATCAGAGTGGGCAGGTCAAACCCTACCTGTACATGAATTCGTGCACCGGACCTCTAGTTATTTAATAAATGTATTAATATTCAAAAAAAGAAAAAAAAAGTTGGATGATTCTAAATGCTGTGCATTTTAATTCAAATTGCACTATTTTATTTTATTTATTTATTTATTTATTTATTTATTTATTTAGAAATAATATTTATTATCCCCTCCCCCCCATGTACAGATTACTTTTCAGAAACATGGAAGGTATTACCCATGTCCTCATCAGTAACAGTTTGTAGAAAATAAACTTAATTCATATCTTGTCAACAATATATTTCTACCATTTTTTAAAACAATAGCCATTTTATTTTTCCATGTTAGTCCAAGACAAATTGCACTAATTTAAAATAGCACAGTGTAAAATGTCAATGAAATCTCATTTCATGAACCAAATTTGAAACATGCTGCAGGCTTATGTGCATGTGTATCCAGGGAAGCTTAGTCCTGGATCAGGTGCGATTTGAAGCATGTGACGCCTTCGGATGCAGGCTCCGCCCGGAGCTCCGCTGCCCCACGTGGTTTCTTGGCTGGGAGGTCCGGCCGCTCGTTCTGATGACAGACTGAAGGGGTTCTGGTCTGTGGTCTCCCGCGTCTGCAGAAAGGCCCCGATTTCCTTTTCATTAAAGTATAACATAGGCATAGAATAGGTCACAAGACCACAGTGCGATGCATTTTACAAACTAGCACACTATTTTATTCTAGAAAGTTCCGAAACCTCCCTCTGCTCCCTGGGTCACCCCGGGCAAGGGTGCCTCCACGTTCACTGTGACACCATCGCGTGATTGGCTTGCTTGTTTCTGAACGACACGGAGTGCATCACCTGGTGTGTGTCCTTTGGTGTCCAGCTTGTCGCATGCAGTGTTTTGCTTGAAAAGTTTTTCTCCACAAAGTCTGCCTGGGGCGGCCGGGTGCCAGCTGAGAGCCGTGTGTCCCGCACTCCTCGTGGCCAGGCAGGGCACGTGTGCATCAGCTCAGGTGAGCGGCAGCACCGGCCCCGGCGCTGGGGGCCTGTCTGACCAGGAGGAGCCAGGGGGATGGGGATGGGAGGCAGCCTCACCCCGACCAGCCTTGGAAAGAAAGACAGTCCCGCCTCAGGCCGTGCTTCTGGTTGGAGTTTGTGTTATAAACATGACCACATCCCCATGGCCACAAACCCGGCCCAGGAAAGTGATGTTTCCCCATCACACGTGTTGGGATCCGTGCTTTCGGCACCTGGAGCCGGCCCCGGGCGCAGACATTCCTGGCTGGAAAGCTGTGAGGCTGTGCCAGGGCCATTGGTAAAACTGCTTAGCATGCCCTGGCGGTCAGCCCACGCCGACCGGCACCGCGGCTTGGGGCAACGTGGTGAGGCCTGGGCACCAGTGGGCAGGGCGTGGTGCTGCTGCTCACCCGAGGAAGCTGAGCTCCGGCCCCCGCCCAGCTGAGAGGGAGGCTGTCAGCCCCACCCGCTCTCACTGCTGCGCCCGCTCCAAGCTGGCTGAGTGGCTGTAACTAGGAGCCTGAAAAGTCAAAACAAAACACAAAAATGGCTTTTGTATGAACTTAAACTGCGATATGTGGCTGTGACTGGTGCCTTGGGTAGCTCCACACCGTCCAGTTTCAGCGTCGTAGCCGGAGACGGGCAGCGTGCTGGCGGCAGAATCGTATTAAGGGATTGTCTTTCTCACCTAAACCCGTTATCTTGATCCCTAGGGCCTCTATTCAGTTAGGAAGGAGGATTCAGCAGAGAGAGTAGTAAATAGACAGAGTCAGGCTCCAGGCTTCACAATAGAAGTACAGGAGGCCTTTGGTGGTGGGGCCACACGCAGAGGGTTTGTTGGAGGCAAGTGTACCAGGAACCCGTTGTTTCCAGGGGCTGCTTCCCAGGCACGTCAAGCTGATGCCAGGGCCCGGGAGGCCCGCCCTTGATGCTGTGCCCTCCACAGGGTGGCAGGGGTCCGCCGGCCACTAGTGGGGGACTCTCCTCTGTCCCCTTGGGTGGTCGTGACGGTGATGGGCAGGAAGAACTTTCCGGGAAATGCAGAGGCCGGTGGTCCGAGCCGGTCCATGGCCCAGGTCGGCGTGCCTGCCACGTCCACGCTGCGACCTGATGGCCACGGGGAACCCAGAATGACTGTGACTGTCTCCCTCTTCCTGAACATGTTTTTCTAGTGACACCATCTGTTCTAACTCCAGGACTGTGCACAGGTCATTTCAGGGCCAGGGAAACTGGGTGATCTGTGTCTGTCGAGGTCACAAGACCCACCCAGGGCTCTGGGGTCTCAGGCGTCTGTGCCATCAGGAACCTGCACTGAGCCGAGTGCACGAGCTGACTGGTCCGCCTTGCACCGTGGGGAGGAGGAGTGGCCTGCAGGTGCAGCGATGAGCGGGCAACACGAGGCGATCGCAGGGCAGACCCTGGAGCGACTGCCCGCCTCCCACTATCCAGGGACCCTCCCATAGTGTCATGTTTTATAGAAGTTAAACGATTTCCCCAAAGACGGCCCTCCCCAGGTCCCTGCTCCTTCCCTAAGTGTAGCGATGGGGACACCTCTGTGATGTGGGACTGCCCCCCCCCAATTCGGCCTCCTGAGTCCACAGGTGGAGGTGAGCCAGCGGGACCACGTGGACAGGAGCCGACGCTGGGGAGACTGAGCAGAGCCAGAGCGGCAAAGTGACCAGCTGCCGCCAACACCGGGCCACTGTCCAGTCTCAGAGAAATAAGCTGCTTTCTTGTTTAATTTGTTTGAATCTGGGGCTGCACCACCCACACAGGGGTGCCAGGGGCAGGCTTCACGTGTGCCCAATACTGACCTCAGGCCCCGGGTGCTGGGAGAGCCCGGGCTGCTGGAACCCGTAGGCTAGTCCCCACCGCCTCAAAGAGCTGTTTGCTCCCCTTTTCTGCTTGTGTGACGATGTGGAAACACCGGGAAATACTGCCCTCATCAACAGAGGAGCCCGCGTTTAGGGCGTGGGGCGCTCGCGGCACTGAAACCTCCAGAAAGCCCAACGGAGCAGTCAGAAGGAGCAGACGGAAGGAGCAGACGTGGCCAGGCTGTACGAACAGTGGGCAGCACCGGTGCCTCTCACAGTAATAACCCCCCACCACCACCACCACCACCGAGCTGTGAGGGCAGCTGCAGCAGCAGGGCCGGAGCAGGAAGCAAGAGGGCCAGAATCTGCCCACACTGGCTCCCGCAGAAAGCGCATTGCTGGTTCTCAGCCCACCTTCCCAGCGAAGCAACAAATGCCCATGGGAGAGTCACCCTGGCCAAGTCCACGCGGTCCTTAAACACAGACGCTGGCCACGGGGGTGGTCCCAGAATCCCGATATTCTTTGGAATAATCCCAGACT
Organism: Myotis brandtii; assembly: GCF_000412655.1. Classification (NCBI taxonomy): domain Eukaryota; kingdom Metazoa; phylum Chordata; class Mammalia; order Chiroptera; family Vespertilionidae; genus Myotis; species Myotis brandtii. Next base: position 886,784 of record NW_005370427.1, read on the forward strand.
GGCTTAAGGTAAAAGATGCACCAGTGGCCTTGGCATGAACAAGATGGTAGATGAAAAGGCCAATGCACAGACTATGTAATGTAACTCCTTGGACCGAGAGCATGCGGAAGTTTCTAGTTGCCTTTACCGGTGTCTGGGACCAGAGGCTGACTTAGGGGGTCCTGTGGGGAGCGCGGACCACGCACAGACCTTACAGGATGTGGTCAGAGTGGTCTGGCCAATGGGAGGAAGAGCCCCGGGCCTTGCCCACCTCGTTGTCTACCTGGGGAAACACCTCGGCAGGTGCTTGGTCCGCAAGGTCTGCACGTCTGTGACTAACGGCTTCTTTGCTGTCGTGAAGTTGGGTGTGAGACAATTTGAATGGGACCACACCTCCCCTCAGGCCCCTGGTAACCATGGGAAAGAAAGGCCTGCAGGTGGAGGGCAGAGGAAGCCACTCGGTGACACGTGAAGCAATGGTGGGTCATGGAGCAAGGCCCCTTTCTGCGGCTGGGTGTGTCTGACCACAATGTGCCTGTTCCATCAGTGACATCCTGACTGCCTTGTGCTGTCCACACGTGATGTAAGAGAGATCCACCCGCTGCCAGTGGCCTGGGGCTGCGGCCTAGACTGGAAAGGACAAGACAGGTCAAGGAGGTCTCTGCTCCAAGAACAGCAGGAAGAAATAGAAGGCAAATGAGCCCATAGGAGTTGAAGAAGCAAAGTGAAGGTGTAGAGAGAGACCCTGTGTTTGCTAACAAACTCCCTTGTTATACAAATTTCAGCACAAAGGTCCAGAAGGTCTTCCTTCACCTTTACCCGCATGAAAACCCTGCTGGTAATGGACTTGCCCTCCTTGTGTTGTGGGCTGTGGGAACCGCCCCAGGTGTCTGACCAGTGGGGTCAGACCAGACTGGGTTCAGCAGCCTCAGCATTCAGGGTCTGGCCCGGAAAGAATTCAGAGCAAGACCCAGACTGTAAGAAACAATCCTATCTAATAATAGACAAACATGGTAATTGACCGTACCTTCGCTACACCTCCCATAGGCCAATCAGCATGATATGCAAATTAACCACCAACAAAGATGGCTGCTAATTTGCATACCACAGGCAGGGCAGGATAGCGCAGCCGCCAGTACGAGCTGCCATCCCGGGCTGCAGGCCAGCCCCAGAAGCCCCAGAAGCCGCCCAGAAGCCGGTGATCGGGGGGAGATGGGGGTCCCCTGCCCAGGCCTGACACCTCTGGCAGAGGCGTCAGGCCTGGGCAGGGGGCGGAGCCAGTGATCAGGGGAAGATGGGGGTCCCCTGCCCAGGCCAGACACATCTGGTGGAGGAGTCAGGCCTGGGCAAGGGGCTGATCCAGCGATCGGAGGGTGATGGAGGTCGACGCCTCTGGCCGAGGCATCAGGCCTGGGTGGGGAGCAGAGCTGGTGATTGGGGGGATATGGGGGTCCCCTGCCCAGGCCTGAAGCCTGGGCCAGAGGGTCAGCCTGGGTGGGGGGTGGAGCTGGCAATAGGAGGGGTCTGGGGGGTCCCCTGCCCAGGCCTGATGCCTGGTCCAGAGGTGTCAGGCCTGGGCAGGGGGCAGAACCGGTGATCAGGGGGAGATGGGGGTTCCCTGCCCAGGCCTGAAGCCTGGGCCAGAGGCGTCAGGCCTGGGGGGGGGGGGGA
>NW_005370427.1:889215-889491 GCF_000412655.1 Myotis brandtii
AAGGAGAAGGGAGCGGGCCTAAGCCGTCACTAGGACATCCCCTGAGGGCTCCCAGTATGTGAGAGGGGGCAGGCTGGGCTGAGGGACAACCGCCCCCCCCCCCAGTGAACGAATTTCGTGCACCGGGCCCCTAATTTATTTATAAAATCACAGAGGTAGAAGAAGTAATTTCTGGAAGACATGGGCTCAGGAAGCAAGTTCTAGACGTAAAGGAAGGGGCCTTGGAGCTTGGGAGTGAGGAGCTGATGGTAATGTGCCTGGGGGCAGGGGGAGGGG
>NW_005370427.1:890470-900879 GCF_000412655.1 Myotis brandtii
TGCGGCCTCGGGGTGGGTGGGCCTCCAGGTGGGTGCGGATGAGCTGTGGAGGAAGGGTCGCACCTGAACCTGAGGGCTTCCGCGGGGAGCTGCTCTGAGCTGTGGTGTCACTGCAGTGTCGCTGTACTTGGGTGAACTCTTTTGGTTTCAGGGAGCTTAGGACCCCTGCTTCTATTAGGTATATAAACATTTTCTCTTTGTAGCAATGAAAGTCCTTCCCCAAAGTAATAAGAAACAGCAAAAAAACAAAACAAAAACAGAATATATTACCCACTGAGGAAAAGTATTTGAGCATCATAAAGTGAATGTAAAAACCTCAAAATAGACCTCTGCTTTATTTAAATAAATGAACATCTGTTCTGTTTCCGAGGCCAGTAATGAACATCACAGCTAATAAACGGAGCTGCTCTGTGGCTGCCGGAGTGAAGCCACATGGGCGGTTGAGGGGAGGCTACAAAGCCCACTCGAGGCTGCATGTTCACATTCACTTTCAGGTACACAGGGGGTGTCATTGCAAGGAGCCCGTAGGACAGAAGTGTCTGAGGAAAGCAAAAGTAACCGGGCTATTTCTTCTGCAAAGCATTTTGTAAGTACAGTTTCCAGAAGTAATTTTATAGAAAAAATGTTTGAATGATTCAAATATTTTTAAATGGCTCATAAGAATTGGCATAGAATTAAATTTGTACTTATACAATGCATTAAGAGTAATACAATGGAGTGCTTTAAATATAAATATAATTTTTGGGACAACCAAAATTATAACAGCTATCAGTTGTTAAATGTATACACACTTTAACAGCTGACAGCTCAGTTTTGAAAATGAAATGTATTTTAATAAACACTGCCTTTATAATTATTCAAAGTGTGTGCACATATTTTGGGGGGACACCCTACATCTATGGTTTGTTCTGGCTTTTGTTTTTCAGAGAGTTCCAATCACTGGAACCACACTCTGGTGCAGTCACCGCGAGAGTCACTCAGGGTTGAACCCCACCTTCCTGGTCTCAGCTGTGAGGAGTGACAACTTCCCTGAACCTCGCTGTGCTCCTCTGTGCACGGGCTCAGCCAGGAAGCGGCTGTGCTGGCATAGTGGGTGCTGCCAGCCCCCTCCCCGCAGAGGCGGGGTAATGCCTGCACCTCCAGTCATGGAATTCCATTTCAGACACATGGGAGGCTGCATGAACGCGGCAGAGCCTGTCCTGGCGGCTTGCATTTCATAACATTACAGCCCACCCAGGAGGTATGCACAGGACACATTTTTATTGATTGTTAGAGAGAGAGGAAGGGAGAGAAAGATGGACCGGCTGCCTCCTGTACTTGCCAGACCAGGGATCAAACCTGCAACCCAGGTTCCAAACCAAAAGTCTTTCCAGTGCCTAGGACGATGCTCCAACCAACGGAGTCACCTGGCCAGGCCCGTAGGGCATGTCTTTCAAATGGAATCAGAGCTGTCCCCTGGAATAAGGTCTGCAGGCCTCAGTCAGGAGGCGGTGGATTCAACTCCAAATCCCATATTGACCACCACAGCACATAACTTCATGTTGACGATGCGTGATTCAGATAAGAGTCATCTGTACAGAGGGAGGTTCCCTGTAAGATAGGCTCACTTGGATTCTCCCACAAGGCCTTTGGTTTGAAGGCGCGGAAGGGCCAAGCTGCAGGCCGCCCCACGGAAGTGCCCCCTGTCACAGTAGCAGCAGCAGCATCGGCCGGCACACGGTGCAGGGGCAAGGCCTGAAGTGCAGGAGGATGGAAGGGCTTGGGAAGCTCTGGGTGGCCTGGAGAGAGCTGACATAAGAATTCAAAATGTTAAGAAGGCAAGAAAAAGAATTACAATCACATGGGGTAGGAAGATGATGCTCAGATCAGGACTCCGTCAGGCAGCCCTTGAGGTGATACAAACGATTTTCAACTGGGGCTGCTGTGACCTGAGCCTCGAAGTGCTCAGTGCAGCCACGGGCCGGGCTCCTCGCCTTTGCCCACGTTTGTCTCCTGGCTCCAGCTGGTGTCCATTGTTTTCTGGGCCAACTTACTCCACCTGTGCATGTTGAGCACCGTGTTCTCTCTGTAGATGGGGTACTGATAGCACTTCCCTGGGAGCCAGACCAAAGGGTCAGTGTGCCCACAGGGAAGCTCAGTCAGACAGGGCCGGGATCCTGCCTCAAAGGCAGCGGGGGTAGTTTTAGGAAGTGGCCACACCTGGGGGCACAGGAGAGCTAGTGCTCAGACCTGGCTCCCCCGTGGCTTCCAGGGGACGGGTTATCCAGGGAAAACTAGTCTTGGTGGCTGAGGGACTCAGGGCCGTGGTCTCTACTGATGGGTCAGTGCTAGGGTAGGGGGGTCATTAGTCATCGCATTGATGCCAGCCATGGTGTTGCTGCCCCTGGTGTCGCCACTGTCCCAGGTCTGGGGCTGAAACACAACTGGGATGTTGTCTCTAGTTGGACTGAAACCGCCTCTGTGGCCCACAGACCCGCGGTCCTGCTGCTCTCGCTGTACATTCATTACGAGATTCTGAAGACGGTTGCCTCCCATGTGCCTCTCCTCTTCATGTCAGCCCTGGACCCAGCAGCCACGTGGTTAGGAGGCTGAGGTAGGATAGAGCTAAACAAATACCCCAATTTTAACAAATCATATCATCTGTGAGTCCCTAAGCAAAGTTTCATCTCTTTAAGTCATCCTGCATCTGCTGATTAATTTTGTACCTCAGTATAGTCACTGATTGTAAACATAAGGAAAAATACTTTGACAGGCGGACCCACTAACTGGAGCCTAACCCTCCGGCCCCTGGAGCTAGGCCTCCGGACTGCTCACCGGAACCTGCTCAGACACGCGGCCTGGGGCGGCTGGGCCCACAGCTGAGCTGGGCAGGCACTGCAGGCGCTGCTGCAGGAGATGCCGTCCTGTGGGCTCAGGGGACGTGCCGATTCCGTTCCTACCGGACATCAGTGTGTGCACAGCCCACAAGGAAGCAGTGTTCATTCAGGCTGCCACACTGGAGCCCTTCATCCACAGGGCGGTGCGGCCGCCGGATCCCCGCCCTTCTCCTCCACCGGCCGGCCCTGCCACCCCTCCTGTCTGTGCCTTGCTGGTCCCTGGAGCCAAGCCTGAGCCCGAGCCGGTCCAGGGAGAGCCCAGCGCGATGAGTCATTTCGTGCAGGCTGCTGCCTGGCTATTCAGCCCCATGAATGTAGCCGTTGATGTGATCCTGGGGTGAAAAGTCTTTCAAAACACAAAATACGGTGGGACGTTTGCAATGCATCCTTTGGGGGGTGTTTTTCATGGGAAAGAATTCAAACATTGAGTAGCTGTTCATCCACTGTTTATTCATTGCTCCTTCTCTCATGAAACGGTACTGAGAGCTGTGCTCAGCATTGCGGGGGGGGCGGGGGGGGGATGGCAGATAGGGAGCTTCTCTCAAATGTGTGAGTTGAGGGCACTTGTGAGTGTGTTTCTGTTGTTGCCGGTACATTGGCACATGCAGACATACTACACGTCATATTTACTGCACGTTGTGAGGGGTGTCCCCACTCATAAACCGCCTCACGTGCCATGTCTTGTGCTGCTGTAACCGAGACACCGAGTTCAGAGATGAGATGTTTTCAAACGCTCAGAACCCTCTGGAAACTCCAAGAGAAGTGATTGACTACTTTCTGGAAGGAGCGTTTTTAACGATAATAAAACATGTACAAATAGTAGACCAGCACCTCTCACTGTCCTAGGGCCTCGAAGTGGGTTCTGCATAGGACATGCCGCGCTCGTTACCACCCGTGTCAGTCTGGGTCTACGAAGTCCGGCCTGAGGTGAGGCCTCCATCACCGGCTCACGTGCGGCCTCGCTTGGTGTCTCCGAGTGAGACTCTCCCAGTTTGAAGCTTCCTTCTCCTCACTGGGGATGCACTTCCTGTGCCAGCACCGGCAGGTCCGGATCGGGCGGGGGTCTGGACGGCTGCGTATTGAAAGAGAGAATGCTCTTGCTCTGAATCGTAATCATATCCTTTCTTCACACGTTCAGAATCGGGTCAGGAGATTTTAGTGAAAATGCTGACAGTTAAATAAATAATGAATCGTATTAGGATATCTATGTGCTCTTGTTTTGTTTACTGTACATTCATATTTTACATTTTTCTTTTACAGATGAAATTATATGGTAGTATATGGCACATTTCAGCAACTACATAACACACATTTAAGATTTCAAAAATAATTTACTTTTATTTCCTTTCAAACAATTCCTGAAATAAATCATAGTAATTGGTGAATGAGGAACATCTAAAATAGTATCTACTTTGGATATGCAAACAGCACTTAATTTTGAATACTGCAGTATTTTATCTGTCCTTGTCACAGAAGCTGCCAGGTAGCAAGTTCCCACCTGCATTCGGTGCCGGCCCCCAGATGGGTCAGGCACTTGTCTGGGAATGTCTGGAGTGCTGAGCATTGAAAGGCTTTCCTCTGATCAAATGTTGCTTTTGCCTTTTTGTGGCCTCAATAATCTAATGAGATCCATCCTTGAGAGCAGAAAAGGCTACTTCCCTCTTCTGACAAGGGCCCCAGAGAACAGATTACACATGGAAAAAACTCAAACAGTGGAAGCTAAGCTGATCTGTGAGTTGAATGAAATTGTGAAAATAGGAATCCAAGATCGGCTTTCTGTTTAGTTTTTCAAATGTCTGAATTTGATGCTCAGATTACTGGTAAATGGCTTTCTGGGGAGAAAAACAAAAACAGCCATCACAGCCAAACTCACGCGCTGATTTGCTTTGCCGTGGTGTGAATATGCCCGCTGTGGCGGACATGGTGTTCTCAGTGCTTCCGAAGTCCCACATAATCCCTGCTTCTTAGCAATTGGCCCTGTGCGTCAGCAGGAGCCAGCACCAGAGCCACTCAGCCCTGGTGGAAACTGCTCACCATCTTCTGACGACGCCTCCCCTCCAGCCGGCTCAGGACAGAACCTATGCCCCTCGACCTGTCATCTCAGGCACCACTTTTCATCACCCAAGAGCCCGCTGTGGAAGCAACATGTGCATGGGTCACACAGTTCCCAATTCTCCCTCCTCTCCATGTTCTCCTAATGATTTTTAAAATATATATATATTTTTTATTGCTTTCAGAGAGGAAGGGAGAGGGAGAGAGAAATAGAAACATCAATGATGAGAATCATTGATCGGCTGCCTCCTGCACACTCCATACTGGGGATCGAGTGCGCAACCCAGGCATGTGCCCTTCGTTGGAATTGAACCTGAAACCCTTCAGTCCACAGGCCGATGCTCTACCCATTGAGCCAAACCACTAGGGCTCCTAATAGATTGTTATTGCTTATTGTGGGATGTGGGGGCTGGCATGCTTGGGAGTTGAATTTGAAGATTATAAAAAAAGCTGCAAAATTGAGGCACCGCTTGATCTATAGAATCTGTACTTTAACTCACCTTTTTTGAACTTGTACTAAAACATGACGTATAGGCCGATAAATCATCTTACTATTCTGTAATTCAAACCAGCCACTCTATTATGTCAAGGCCATGCTATTATGGAAGGTTTAATTTTTAAAAATCCACCAGACAAGATAATATTGGCCCTGGCTGGGTGGCTCGGTTGGTTGCAGTATTGTCCCATGCACCAAAGGGTTGCGTGTTAGAGTCCAGATCAGGCCACATACCCAAGTTTCAGGTTCAATCCCAGGTCAGGACGTGCACAAGAGGCAACCGATCAACCTTTCTCTCTCACATCAATGTTCCTCTCTCTCTTCGTCTCCCTCCCCACACCCCTAAAATCAGTAACTATATCCTTGGGTGAGGATTAAAAAAACAAACAAAAAAACTGCACAATATTGTGAGTAGTGAGCTTTCAGCTCTAGTTTACAAGGACTTTCTTCTGAACACCGTAATCCTTGTTTATTTTATTTTGTGAGGGGTTAGCTCTTGGCAGTCCAATAACTGATCTGGGGCTTGTTATCACTATTAATGTTATTATTACTTATCAAATGAATGTATTAGTTACAGAAATTTAGCAGCTTACACCTTCAATTTTCACCCGTGTGCACAAGAGTTTTTAACACATGCAGCACATATTAGGGCACTGACCTCTTTTCCCTTAGATTGTCAGCTAAAAAAATGACAACAGCCAACACAACGATAGCTGTCTGTCTGGTGTGAATGAATCAAAATTATACCTGCAAAAATATATTTTTTGGTGTGCTGCAGAATTTCAGTAATTAGTTCATATGTGCCATGAGATGAGAAAAGTTGGACATAGCTGGTTTATTGATAACCATCTATTAGCTCGTGGTTCCTGTGCGTCACACACTTGGGAGTGGCTTAGCAGGGTGGCTCTAATGCGGCTCTCTGTCTGGCCTTTGCCGTGGAGATGTCCCCTGGGGCTTCGGCCACTGGCCAGGGTGCTGGCAGTTGGTGGAATCATGGTCCCTGCCAACACCTCTCACAGCACAGTCCCGGGAGGGCAGCGAGAGAACTGGGTTTTCATGACCTGGCTCGGAATTCAAACATGGCCTTTGCAGTGCCTGGGGTTGCAGGCCAGCATGAGAGGAGGTGAGGTCCCTCGGGGCTCCTTGGTGGCAGCGACCACACACAAGGGTCTCTCCACTCAGGAGGAGAGGTGTTCAGAGGCGTGTCCTGGAAGCCCGGTTTCCCGCCAGCTGAGCCACCACGCAATTTGTGTAGCCCCTGAAATACAGCAGTCACCAAGTCCCCTTGTTTTGCCTGGATGCTCATTTCTTCCTCAGTGAGCAAAGGAAGATGGAAGATTGATTTGGGGAAAGCAGGGTCTGCCCCCTCGATGCAGCACAGAGGTGGCCCCCGACACACAGCCACGCCCCCTTTCCTGCCCCCGCCCCCCTCCCACCCGAGCCCTGTGCCTCCACATGCCAGCTGGGGCATCTGGCAATGCTAGCTCCCTGCCTACATTTCCGCTTCTCCAAACTCATCATCATCAAACCCTCATGACAAGATGTTTTGTAGGGTTGAGCTAGTAACGTGTGGAGTGTTCGGACGGTGAGCGCCAGGAGGTTACTAAGTGCTCTGTGGATTTTGACTTTCTTCTCCTTGTTTTGCTGCTGTTAGACTGTAACCCTATTGGAGGAGAGGGACACGTGCTATGTCAGGAGTTGTACGACCTGACTCCTCTCCACAAACCTGCAGTGGGTGAGCAGGAAGCACAGGGAGGAGCCAGAGGAGTCCAGGCCAAGACACTCACTTCCCAGCAGCTGCAAGCATCATCTCAGTCTCCCATCATCTGGGTCTCCCATCATCTCGGTCTCAGATCATCTCTGTCTCGCATCATCTTGGTCTCACATCATCTCCATTTCACATCATCTCTGTCTCCTATCATCTGGGTCTTGAATCATCTCGGTCTCACATCATCTTTTTCTTGAATCATCTCTGTCGCGTATCATCTCTGTCTCGCATCATCTTGGTCTCAAATTATCTCTGTCTCGCATCATCTCTGTCTCGTATCATTTGTGTCTCACATCATCTCCGTCTCCATTTATCTCTGTCTCGCATCATCTTGGTCTCGTATCATCTAGGTCTCGTATTATCTCTTTTTCATATCATCTCATTCTCACATGATCTGGGTCTCGCATGATCTGGGTCTCGAATCATCTCGGTCTCGCATAATCACTGTCTCGCATCATCTGGGTCTCGCATCATCTCCATCTCGCATCAACTCTACATGATCTGGGTCTCGCATCATCTCCATCTCGCATCAACTCGGTCTTGCATCATGTGGGTCTCGCATCATCTCGGTCTAGCATCATCTCCATCTCGCTTCATGTGGGTCTCGCATCATCTGGGTCTCTCATCATCTCAGTCTCGCATCATCTGGGTCTCGCATCATCAGGGTCTCGCATCATCGCTGTCTCGCATCATCTCCGTCTCGCATCATCTCTGTCTCGCATCATCTCTGTCTCTCATCATCTCGGTCTCGCATCATCTCCATCTGGCATCATCTCTGTCTCTCATCATTGCCTTCTCGCATGATCTCTGTCTCGCATGATCTCTGTCTCGCATCATCTCTGTCACTCATCATCGCCTTCTTGCATGATCTCTGTCTCGCATGATCTGTCTCGCATCATCTCGGTCTCACATCATCTGGGTTTTCATCATCGGGGTCTCGCATCATCTTGGTCTCGCATTATCTTGGTCTCATATTAGCTCTGTCTCGCATCATCTCTATCTCGTATCATCTGGGTTTCGAATCATCTCGGTCTCCATTTATCTCTATCTTGCATCATCTCGGTCTCGTATCATCTCGTTCTCGTATTATCTCTTTTTCATATCATCTCGGTCTCACATCATCTTGGTCTCGCATCATTGCTGTCTCGCATCATCTGGGTCTCACATCATCTCTGTCTCGCATCATCTCTGTCTCATATCATTTGGGTGTTGCATCATCTCTTTCTCAAATAATCTCAGCCTCGCATCATCTCTGTCTCGCATCATCTGGGTCTCGCAACATCTCTGTCTCACATCATCTTGATCTCACGTCATCTCTGTCTCGCATCATCTCTGTCTTGTATAATCTAGGTTTCACATCATCTCGGTCTCCGTTTATCTCTGTCTCGCATCATCTTGGTCTTGTATCATCTCGGTCACGTGTTATCTCTTTTTCATATCATCTCATTCTCGCATCATCTTGGTCTCACATCATCTCTATCTCGCATCATCTCTGTATCGTATCATCTGTGTCTCGCATCATCTCGGTCTCCATTTATCTCTGTCTTGAATCATCTCAGTCTCGTATAATCTAGGTCTCATATTATCTCTTTTTCATATCATCTCATTATCACATCATCTGCGTCTCGCATCTCCTGGGTCTTGCATTATTTGGGTCTCCCATCATCTGGGTCTCGGATAATCACTGTCTCGCACCATCTGGGTCTCGCCTCATCTCGGTCTCGCCTCATCTCAGTCTCGCATCATCTACATCTGGCATCAACTCCGTCTCGCATCATCCCAGTCTCTCATCATCTCAGTCTTGCATCATCTCCATCTCGCATCATCTACATTTCGCATCATCTCCATCTCGCATCATCTTGCATCATCTCCGTCTCGCATCATCCCCGTCTCGCATCATCTCCGTCTTGCATCATCTCCGTCTCGCATCATCCCCGTCTCGCATCATCTCCGTCTCGCATCATCCCCTTCTCGCATCATCTCCGTCTCGCATCATCTGGGTCTCTCATCATCAGGGTCTCACATCATCTCCGTCTCGCATCATCCCGGTCTCGCATCATCTCCATCTCGCATCATCTACATTTCGCATCATCTCCATCTTGCATCATCTACATTTCGCATCATCTCCATCTCGCATCATCTACATTTCGCATCATCTCATCTCACATCATGTGGGTCTTGAATCATGTGGGTCTATCATCATATCCTTCTCGCATCATCTGGGTCTCGAATCTTCTCTTTCTCCCATCATCTCGGTCTCACATCATCTCGGTTTTGCATCATCACCGTTTTGCATCATCTCTGTCTCGTATCATCTGTGTCTCGCATCATCTCGGTCTCCATTTATCTCTGTTCGCATCATCTCGGTCTCTTATCCTGTAGGTCTCGTATTATCTTTTTCATATCATTTCGTTATCACATCATCTGGGTCTCGCATCATCTAGGTCTCGCATCATCTCTGTCTCCCGTCATCTGGGTCTCACATCATCTCAGTCTCGCATCATCGCGGTCTCGCATAATAACCCCTTGAATAAGGAACTGTACAGATGGAGCAAAATGTGTGAGACAGAGGACGGCCACATTGGAAGCCCCAGCTGGACCTCCATTGAACGAGATGGGATGTGCCTGTGAGTAAACTCTCTGAGATGGAGGAGGCTGCCCCCAGTCGCCACAGACCCCAGGAGGCTGCGGGTGGGACGCAGCCCAGGAGGCTTGTTCATCAGCCCAGAACAAGTAACAACTAGCATAACATCACAGGAGGCAGGGGGAGGCTTCACGTTGGCTGGGGAAGGGTGAGAACGCTGTGGCTGAAGCCAAGTTTTAACAGAATGTTCCAAGCGCCCTTCATAAAGAATTTCCCCACATTTCTTGTCACGTTTAATGGACAAAAACGAATCATTGGGATCATTTATTCTGAGGAAATGTGTTCCCTGTAATGCTGACCACAACCTGCCTATTTAGCTTCTCATCCTATTTCCCAGGCATTTTCCCCTCCCAGGTCTTTCATTTGTAAAACAAAACAGATTCCCAGTGTTGGGAGCTTAGCAGAGGCCAGGGGGAGTGACTGCTCCCTGTGGTTGGAGGACAAGGAAGACTTTTTCCAGGAAAGCAGGGACATCAGCGCACATCAGATTACTGGCCTTCCCTTGCAAGCTCCAAAGCAATGCTGATTTCCTCACACAGCAGAGAGTGCAGAGACCAGACCTCTCTCCCCGCC
>NW_005370427.1:901006-905640 GCF_000412655.1 Myotis brandtii
GCCCCCACCCTCCCCCCCAGAGGCTCCGCACAACTTAACCCTTTCCAGTCCCCAGTGGAGAAGGCCAGGAATCCCCCTGGTCAGGAGGAAATGGCTCTGTGTCCTCCCTGGCAGGCACAGGAATGCTCCCTCCTGGTGGCCTGGTGGGACCTGTCCCGGGTGCATCCCAGGGCAGCTCCTGCCACTGTTTCCTGGAGACATTTGTGGAGAGAGGCCCTCTGCACACGCTCCCTGTCTGCAGCAAGAAGGGATGTGCTGAGCCCTGGAGGGCAGCTTCCCTGTGTCCTCAGTGTTCCTCCTCCTCCTGTGTGACAGGTCTAGGTCCCTGTGGGGACTCCTGCTCCCCAAACTTCAGCCACTCCTGCCAGTTTGAGCAGCCGCGTCTCCATCACAGACTGGCACCAGCACAGGGCCCTGAGTGTGGACTGGGTCAGGCGCTGAGAGTGGACCGGGTCAGGCCCTGAGCATGGACTGGGTCAGGCGCTAAGTCTGAACCGGGTCAGGCCCTGAGCGTGGACTGGGTCAGGCGCTGAGTCTGAACCGGGTCAGGCCCTGAGCGTGGACTGGGTCAGGCGCTGAGTCTGAACCGGGTCAGGCCCTGAGCGTGGACTGGGTCAGGCGCTGAGTCTGAACCGGGTCAGGCCCTGAGCGTGGACTGGGTCAGGCGCTGAGTCTGAACCGGGTCAGGCCCTGAGCGTGGACTGGGTCAGGCGCTGAGTCTGAACCGGGTCAGGCCCTGAGCGTGGACTGGGTCAGGCGCTGAGTCTGAACCGGGTCAGGCCCTGAGCGTGGACTGGGTCAGGCGCTGAGTCTGAACCGGGTCAGGCCCTGAGCGTGGACTGGGTCAGGCGCTGAGTCTGAACCGGGTCAGGCCCTGAGCGTGGACTGGGTCAGGCGCTGAGTCTGAACCGGGTCAGGCCCTGAGCGTGGACTGGGTCAGGCGCTGAGTCTGAACCGGGTCAGGCCCTGAGCGTGGACTGGGTCAGGCGCTGAGTCTGAACCGGGTCAGGCCCTGAGCGTGGACTGGGTCAGGCGCTGAGTCTGAACCGGGTCAGGCCCTGAGCGTGGACTGGGTCAGGCGCTGAGTCTGAACCGGGTCAGGCCCTGAGCGTGGACTGGGTCAGGCGCTGAGTCTGAACCGGGTCAGGCCCTGAGCGTGGACTGGGTCAGGCGCTGAGTCTGAACCGGGTCAGGCCCTGAGCGTGGACTGGGTCAGGCGCTGAGTCTGAACCGGGTCAGGCCCTGAGCGTGGACTGGGTCAGGCGCTGAGTCTGAACCGGGTCAGGCCCTGAGCGTGGACTGGGTCAGGCGCTGAGTCTGAACCGGGTCAGGCCCTGAGCGTGGACTGGGTCAGGCGCTGAGTCTGAACCGGGTCAGGCCCTGAGCGTGGACTGGGTCAGGCGCTGAGTCTGAACCGGGTCAGGCCCTGAGCGTGGACTGGGTCAGGCGCTGAGTCTGAACCGGGTCAGGCCCTGAGCGTGGACTGGGTCAGGCGCTGAGTCTGAACCGGGTCAGGCCCTGAGCGTGGACTGGGTCAGGCGCTGAGTCTGAACCGGGTCAGGCCCTGAGCGTGGACTGGGTCAGGCGCTGAGTCTGAACCGGGTCAGGCCCTGACCGGGTCAGGAGCTGAGCGTGGACCGGGTCAGGCGCTGAGCGTGGACCGGGTCAGGAGCTGAGCGTGGACCGGGTCAGGCGCTGAGTGTGGATCGGGTCACAGCACTGAGTGAGCCACACCTGCACCCACGGAGCTCGCTCTGCCTTAGCCCGGACACTGCTGTGCAAGGAAAACAGGCACTCGTAACCTCCAGCCTGTTCTCCGCTCCTCCCACCTCAGCCCCAGCCTCCCCCGCTGTCCTGACCAGCTGTTTCCTCCCTCCCAGGACCTCCAGCCCTGCCTGCCTGAGACCTCCACCTCCAGGCCTCCTCCTCTTCTTATCCTCACCAAGGAGTGAGGATATTTTTTCCAGTGATTTTTAGAGAGAGTGGAAGGGAGGGGTGCGGGAGAGAGATGAGAGAGGAGATAGATGAGAGAGGAGAGAGACAGAGAGAGAGAGATCAACTGGGGGTGAGAATGGGACCTGCAACCCAGGGACAGGCCCTTGACCAGGAATGGAGTCCTTGAGCCCCTGGTGCGCAGGCTGATGCTCTGCCCACTGAGCTGCCCCGGCCAGGGTGTTCCTCTTACTTCTAGGATGTCTCAGGGTTTGGATCCATGGAGGAGCCACATTCCCTGATAATTGTCACTAATTCTCATTTTTTCATCAGTTGAGACGAGGTTTGAATGTCACTGCCTGTTTCAAGCTTTTATGACAAAATAATTCATCATTTGTTTTCAGGTTGATTGGTTCACACTGTTGGTATTCCCATCACATTCCCGTCTCTGCAGACCCATTCTTTGTCTCTTTCCTCAGGGAAGATTGGGTCCCAGGGTCCCAGGCAGTGGTTGGCTGTCTCTCCTGCATTTTAATGGTGTCAAGTATTGATAACAAACTCCAGTGTCTGCATTAACCTGGCAGGTGAGTGAGGAGGGAGTGTCCCTTAGACCTCCAGGTGGCGTAGGCAGGTGAGTGATGGGGGAGGGAGTGTCCCTTAGACCTCCAGGTGGCCTGGCAGGTGAAGTGATGGGGGAGGGAGTGTCCCTTAGACCTCCAGGTGGCCTGGCAGGTGAGTGATGGGGGAGGGAGTGTCACCTAGACCTCCAGGTGGCCTGGCAGGTGAGTGATGGGGGAGGGAGTGTCACCTAGACCTCCAACTGCCACACAGCCTCCCTGACTCATGGAGACAACTCTGAACTAGTGATTCCAAGCAGGATGCCGTGTTTACCTGGGTTTCCACCTTTTCCACAAAGGAAGGTAGAAGCCTGCATTTTAATGGGAAATGTGAATTTTAAGTAAAAATTTGTGCTGGAAAGAGTTGGCTGCTGTTGGGAGCTGTCGTGGAGGAAAGAGATGACCTAAACTCAGAAAGAACACGGGCTGGCCACCCGCCAGTGGAGATCTCCACTCCGCTGTGGGCAGGGTGTCCCCCATCTCGGAGGAATGTCCTGGGACCCAGCTCAGCATGAAACATGTATGCTCCGGTTCCGGCAGCTGCTGTGAGGAATGACCACAGATGGGCTGGCGGCTGGCGGTCTGCAAGGGGCTTCCCTGGTGAAAGCGGTGGGCCAGCAGGGCTGGTTCGCGGGAGGCTCTCCGAGCATCCAGTGGCCGCCTCTGGCATGGAGGACTCTGCGCTCCTTGGATCTCGGCCCCTTCCGGAAATCATCCCCAGCTCTTGCTGCCATCATCCCTCCTCACTCACCTGCCATAAATTTAACATTTAACATTTATAAATTTCCCCTCTCCTCCCCCCTCTCCTCACCCTGCTTCCGCCTTTGACCTCTTATAAGGGCCCTGTGGCTGCAGGGAGGGTCCACCTGGATAATACAGGATAACTTCCCATCTCAGAGTCCTCACCCCCCCCGCCCCTCCCAGTCCCCTTTGCCAGGTACACTAACACTCTCAGGTCCCAGGCATGGGGGCGGGGCGTCTTTAGGGGCCATTACTGGCTTCCACAAAACATCTGATTGGCAAACAGAGTTTGTGTGGTTTGGACGATGGCAGGTAACTCCCGTCTCATCTGTAGCAGATGGCAGAGGGGCCTGTGGGCGCCCAGGGCAGGCACAGACCCTGTGAGCCCTGAGGTGGCCTTGCCTCCTGCAGCGGAGGAGGCGCAAGGGCCCAGCCCCCACACGGAGTTTTCCTTTCCTGTGTTCTGTCGGCCATTGTAAACGATGTCTTTAAAGAGGGAGGAGGTGGGAGAGAGAGGAACAGGGATGTGAGAGAAATACATTGAGCAGGTGCCTCCCGTGCGCCCTGACTGGGTGGAACCTGAAACCTAGGGATGTGGCCTGACTTGGTCCCACAACCTCTGACCTTCGGTGCCAGGACGACGCTCCAGCCAGCGGAGCCCGGTGGCCAGCGCTCCTCTGTGCTCTTCAGGACCACGTCCACCGCCGATTCGCATGCAGCTCACAGGGCACAGGCTGGGGCTTACGAGCGTCTATGTCCTGGGCTAAGAGCGTTCATTACTTTTGTATTAACAGCCCTTCCCCAGGGCCAAGCACATGAGCAGATAGCGAACTGGGGGAGAAGCAAATAGATAAGATGCAAACAGGCGGTAAACGTTACTCTTGTTTCTCGTGCCGGTATCTCACCGAGAAAATATTTGGGGAGAAAGACTGAGGGCAGAAACCATCACTGGGAAGGACTTTTAAAAATGTTCACCTTCACAACAGTCTTTCAGGTGGGTATTTGAATTTCACAGATAACAAGACTAAGGCTCGGAGCCCAGGCCCTTACCCAGGCCCTGCGGTGGCTCAGGGTGACCTGGGTTTAGAGCAGAACTGTCTGAGTCCGTGGCCTGGCTCCCTCCCGTTCACTGAAATACTGCAGCTGGGCCTGGCTGTCCCTGGCAGGTTCTCTAGGTGCCCATCCTTTGGTGGAAGATGGTGTTTGCTGAAAACTCCCCCCTGTGCTTTGTGCTTGTTTCTGCCCTTCCTGCCCACTCCCAGGGCAGACAGAGCGCAGTCACTTCCCGGGCTGGGGCTGAGCAGCCTGTGCAGCTGGAACAGGAGAGATGCTGCCGCCCCCTCC
>NW_005370427.1:905869-910754 GCF_000412655.1 Myotis brandtii
CCCCTCCCCCCTCTCCTCACCCTGCTGCCCCTTGCTTTCTCCTCCCCCTCCCCCTCCTCCTATCATCTTGTCCATAACCTGGTGCCACATGAGGCCTCTGGTGTCCTGGCGCTGGGGGCAGAATAAACGCACAGAATCAGCCTGGCCACGGCACCCTCCACTTAGAACCACTGAGGTGTTGGCAGTCAGTGGCCACTATTTCAACAAGATTTGGTTTGGATTTCTGTGTTTACAGTTTCAAATATCTAAAAAAGTTTCCCCAAAGTCCACTTTTTAATGCTTCCTAAGAACAAATATATCGGGGACATTTTTCCTCGAATATGCCCTTGTTTTCTTTCAACTTGTATGCGGGCCACCCGTCCGAATGTGACTGTGGCAGTCACACAGGACGGGCTTTTTCTTGTTCGTGTAGTTTTTAGGTGATTTTCAATTCATCTTGACAAGAGATGGAGAATTCTCCAACAGAACTATTTTACTGGGAAGACGCGTGGCCCAAGTGAGATTAAATAATTAAAAAATCAAAGACTGCCTTGTCTTTTTGTTTAGTATTATGAATGCTAGTCACTGTTTAATGTTTAATAGACATATGGCTCATAAACAACCCCATAACTATTAAAATTATACTAAAATCTCATCTCTGTTATTCCGCTTAGATTATTATTTAACATTTATAAACATGTTGGCTCAAACATATTTTTTATACATTATTGAACTAATAGACTCTCTTATGAAAATTAGATTAACTGGAGTGTTTTTCTCTCTTTGTTTTGAAGCTTATTCACAAGAGTTTTCATACATAAAGTTAGAATTTTTTACAATCTTGCAATAATAAATATAATGTATATTTTATACAATAGATAGAATTTCACCATATAAACACCCAAAGATGATTTCACTCTGGGCTATTTCTAGAAGGCTAACCATTATTTGAAAGTGAGTATTCAGATATTAAAAATGAATGTAAATGGCCCATAGGCCCCTGATCAATTTCTATTGATCTAATTCAGATTTGTTGTCGGCCTGTGGGATCACATGATCAGTATGTGCAGGTTCAGTTTCCAGGAAGATATCCCTGAAGTAGGCATTTGGTTGTTTGACGTTCCAAATACTGAACTTGCAGCAGAAAAGCAGATTTTTGCCGGAAAATAGATGGTAGATTTGTGGCCGAATCCAACATTTGGCTCATCCTAAGTTATTCTGATTACTCAATAGGACAAGGCAGTTAAAATTGGAGTTCTAATGTGTCAACTATTGACAAAAACTTTAAATATCTTTAGTGACAAACCCCAGAAATGCCCTCAGCCTGCTGACAGCCACATAACCTGGCCGTGTCCTCCTTCCTGCGAGTCTTTCATCTGCTGTTTTGAGGAAGGCCAGGTTGATCGAGCTACAAGGCCCAATGCAGACGATGGGGACACAGTGGGCCTCAGATCCGTCTTGCTGGCTGCACTAGGTTAGGGACTTTTAAGAGTTTAGGGGAGCAGCTGTGGGAGGCCTGGCAGCTAGTTCTGACTGGAGGACCTTGGAGCTTGGCCATTTATGCTAAAGGGATGTCAGCACAGATCTTCCTGGACCGCAGCCCCTGAGCTGTGAAAGGTCCCTGCATTCCTGTTTGTCCTGTCCTTTTCTTTGGTTCATAGCGGGGTGAGGGGCTTGGTTCCAGTGCAGCTGGAGGTCCAAGTGCTCCCTGCTGCGCAGGCCCCGCTGCATGGCATGTAGTTTCGGTCTCTGAAAGCGTCTCGGTCTCTCCTTAAACCAGACAGGACCTTCGGAGCTGGCTCTGCGGTTATAAGCCAAGACGGGTTCTAAACAAAGGGACGAGGATGGGGCTGTGGGAAGGGAGGAGAAGGAAACCAAGAGGTTTCTGGGAAACAGGGGCCGGTGGAGGCTGTGGGAGTGGGACTAAGAGGAAGATAAATAATCGAGATGAAATACAAGCAGTGACAACAGAGAGGCATGAAGGAACGTGAGACAACCACCATCCCAGGCCCACTGCCACCATTAGAACAGGAAGTTGGGGAAAGGGGTGATTTGATTCATTGGGGCAGGTAGCTATGGAGGGCATGGCAGAAGAACTCGTAGAACCTTCTAGTGAGAAGCTGGAGCTAGAATACATTATTAGAACTCATAGAACGCTCGGGGCAGGTTCTGAATCGTTGAATCCATCAGCACATCAGCAGAGTGGAGGCTGTGGGATGAAGGAACTGGGTGTGACAGAGGTGAGTGTGCAGGTGGCCTACACACCTGAGAGGAGCCGGAGACGGTGACCCAATGAAAGCACCACAGCGGCACCGCTGACGTCGGAAGGAGAGCAAGGGCAGTGTCTCGGGAGGGTCTCAGGGAGAATGGACGGTCCTTAACAAAGGCAGCAGGAAGGTCAGGAGGAGGGTGTGGAGCAGCAACTACTGAACTAAACGTCCTCAGTGTCTGTTTCACACACCCCTGCGGCAGGGGAGCAAGCTCTCCTGTGATTAGGGAGGCTGGTGACTCTTAGACAGTAGGTACGGTGTCTCCAGGGCCGAATCATCAATCTTTTTTTTAATCCTCACCCGACCACCCGAGGATATTTTCCATTGATTTTTAGAGAGAGTGGGAGCGGGGGAGACAGAGAGAGAGAAGCATCAATGTGAGAGAGACACATCGATTGGTTGCCTCCTGCATGCACCCTGAACAGGGCTGGGGATTGAGCCTGTAACTGAGGTCCATGCCCTTGACCAGAATCGAACCCAGGACCCTCAGTCCTCAGCCCAATGCTCTATCCACTGAGCAAACTGGCTAGGGCTGAATAGTCAATCTCAACACACTCCACAGCCACTGCATCCTGAGTGGCTCGACACCATCTCGACCTCATAGTTCAACATCTCGGAACTGAAGTCTGGGGACTCGATTGTGAAGTGTCTGCACTTTAACCTCAAGGGCCTTTGGGGAACTCACTGTCTCAGGAGACACTTTATTCACCGCCGTGAAGCCAGTGATGGGTGCAGACACGTATTCTCTGCGCGTGCTTCACCGTGTGTGCTCTGGTGTGTATATGGCCAAGGTTCTTTGGGTGCAGACAGCGACTTGTGTTTTTATTTTTTTCTTAAGATCCCATGACAAAGGCTTTATCAGTGCTGTTTTCAAAATAAATAATTCAAAATGCTATGGTTGATGGGCCTTGTAGCCACTCCCCGCCTACATCCATAGACATTAGCAGAGCTTTTATCTACAAATAGAAAAATAAGCAACGTGGACGATGGAGGAGTTGCTGCCGGCCAACTTGTGTCCCATCTCATTTTCCCATAAATATTCAATTTTCAAAGGGTTGGTGAGATTCCTATAACTTGATCACCTGCTACCATTGAAATATTTCACGATGCTAAGTTTCGGTCTTTTGGAAAACTAAGGGATTTTATTGTATAAATAGCAGAGGTGAATGTAATTCATATTCTTGCAGCTGAAGTCTCCACACGCTGTGTTTTTGTTTATTTGCGGTCACACTGCCATTTACCTGAGAAAAGTAAATGGGCTCAGGTGTTATTTCCAGGCTCAAAGTCTAACATTCGCACCTGTTTTTGAGATGAGGTTTTAGTTGACCTGGGAGAGAACTGACATTTTCACAATTCATATCCTCAGAATCCACTGGCGAGAGAAATATTTATTCCTGTCTGGTGACCTCACCAGACTGTTAGGGAGCGAACTCGGATATTAAAATGTCCCTGTAGTTTTAGATATTGGGGTACCTACCTTCATGAGAACACATTGCCAGCGACGGAAAGCCCTAGGCAAATCGTGAGGGAGGAAACGCTGGACTCAGCATCTCCTCTCGGAAAGGACAGGTCCTTCTCAGCGAGCCCCCTTGCCTCCAGCCTCCCTCCAGCTTGATCAGTAATGCCCTCTCCCACCCAGGCCCAGGGAAAGGCTGGGAGGGGGAGCCCGACACTGAGAGTCTGCGAAGGGGACATTGCTGCCTAAGACTCACAGGCAGCAATCCTGAATCCGCCCGAATAGTTCATGAGGCACCGCAGAAGCCACATGAAGAGGCATCAGAAGCGGAGGGATGGGGGCAGCATGCAGTGGCCGCGGTTTGGAGATAGAGCCTACGCTGTGAGTGAAATTGCAAAACTGCCTTCTGGTCTAATTTGGGAGACATCTCCTCACACGTCCTGCGTAGCTTCTTGGCCCACATGCAGGAGGGTTACTGTGTCTTTCCAAACAGCTACATAGCTCTCCAAATACAACCCCCATTCTTCTTTGGAGTTACTGTGTGGGGCTGGAGTGGGGACTACCTAAGGTTGTTATCATTTAGAAAGAATTTAATAGGATTTATAACATTCCTTCTATGGCTCAGGATCCAACAGGAGGCCCGCCCGGGTCAGAACACTGGTGTGGCGGTGCTCGAAGCCCCTCGGGGCAGTTTCAAGCAAGATAATCATTTCACTTCCCTGTTTCTTACCCTGTGCATGTCTGGATCTGAATCTGTTACCCTGCACCTCTGTGGTCATCTGTGCTAAAATAATGTGTCCTTGTGGCCGGGAGGGTGAGGTGCTACCAGGTTTTAAAGGCCTTGGCACTGAGGCTAAGGTAGACAGTGTAGGTGAACTCCCGGTGTCCCACGGAGCCCTGCTGAAAGGCGACACCAACCTCTCCGATTTGTTTCACTGTCTTACTCTCGTGTTTAGCAGGATTCTTCTTCGTTTATACCTTTCTCTTTTTTTTTTTATTGCTGTTAACTAATTTTTTTTTAAATTTACTTTATCTTTATTGCTGAAAGTATTACATATATCCCCCTTTTTCCCCCTATTGACCCCTCCTAGCCTGCCTCTGCCCCCACCCCAGGTCTTCACCAGCCTATTGTCTGTGTCCATGGGCTTATGCACATATGCTTACAAGGTCTTTGGTTGAT
>NW_005370427.1:910846-914202 GCF_000412655.1 Myotis brandtii
CTTCTCTGTCTCTGGATCTATTTTGTTCATCAGTTTATTTTGTTCATTAGATTCCACATATGAGCGAGATCATGTGATATTTGTCTTTCTCTGACTGGCTAATTCGCTCAGCATAATGCTCTCCGGGTCCCTCCATGCTATCACAAAGGGTTGTAACATTTTTACACGTCCTTGTCACGCCTGGGTGTGAAGAAGTTCGCAAACCCTCTGTCTACATACTAGTAACTACGAAGGTTGGAGGGACGGCCTTCTCAGAACTGGCCCACGTTTCTTTGTTTTAAGTTTAAATTCCACTGTATATTCTATAAAAGAACTAATAGCCACTGGCACAGAGCATGTACTCCGGTGGCAGGACCAGCAGCCATGAACCTCTGTGAGCTCGGTTCTTCGGAGCGTGCTGCATGCGACAGCCCAGCCCCACAGACAGAGGAGGGCATGCGCAGACTGGCGCCTCCATTCAGCGGGGTGTCAGCAGCAGCAAGAGGGAATGATAGCCTGACAGGTGCTGCCACCTGCGTGACCTTCACAAACGTGCTGCTTGGTGCTGCTCAGGGAAGGGCCGCCTGCTGTATGGTCCCATGTATGTGGAATGTCCTAGATGGTACATCCACTGGGAGCACAGGCGGATGGGTGCTTGCCAGAGCTGGGGGTCGGGAGGATGCAGGAGTGCCTGTCACAGGCAGACGACACTGGAATGAAGGATGGGACTGTTCGGGGCTGGATAGAGATTGTGGGTGCTCAGTCTTGTGAATGTACTAAATGCCACTGAATTGTGCCCTTTGAAATGGCTCATTGTAGAGCGTGGGAAGAGATGAACCAAAGGATTTCTATGCATATATGTATGGCCCATGGACACGGACAGTAGTGCCATAGGCCTTCGGTGGGGAAAGTGGGGTAGAGGGGTTAATGGGGGAAAGGGGACATCTATAATACTTTCAACAATAAAGATAAATTTCAAAAATAAAGGTAACATATTAACTGAAATTACTCGGAAAAGCTAAAGATAAAATTGATATTTACCCATAAACTGACACTCAAAAAAAGACGAGTGAAATAGTTATATTAAAGTAAAATAAAAAGCACAATATTTTACACAGAAAAAAAAGAAATCATTAATTTTGCATCATGTGAATTTTACCTCCATAAAACTTTTGTATTTATATAAATAACCATTTAAATTCAAGATTTTGGCGATTTTTCTCAGCCTATTGGCTTTAGTTGCAATTTTCCTCAGCATATAAGGTAGTTTTATTTGTATGCCATGGTTACCCAGGACTCTACCTCACAAAGCTCCATGACAATTAGAAGTCAAGGTTTCCAGTTCCTACGTTTGGAATTTCCTTCATAGGGGTGCCCAGCTCTAAATCACACCCCATAGTTAAAACAGAAGATGGAAAACAGATTACTGGGGACTTACTTTTCAAGATACTTTTTAAACTTTAAATTTGACTTGCCTCAAGATAAATTTAAATATTGGATCGCTCCATTATTTAAAGTTGGAATTTATTTTCTGAAATGTAATTTACAGACATTGCTACAGACATTTCAGGAACGTCTCTTTGCCAACAAAATTTCACAACACTTCGAAAAAAATGTGATTGCTTCTTTATCATCAGACTGGGGCGTGGCTCCTCGGGGGCGAGGCTCCCGAGGGGTGTGGCTCTGCAGAGCCTGGGGCAGGCCCCTGGCAGCCCTGGTGGCCCTTGGCTACTAGGACTAGGAAGCAGAGCACAGGGCTTCCTAGCACTCTCCCGGCTGCTCTTCTAAGGGCAGAACATTCCTGAGGTTGCCCTGCCCAGCGCCGGCCCCTGTAAAGTGTAATAATTCGGCTTCCTCTTTGGGGTATGTCTTCCTCAGGCCACAATCTTCGGTAATGAGATTGGACTGGACCGAGGGACAAATACTGACTGGTTTTCTCTCATTCCTTGTTTCTAGCAGCGCGGGTGAACCCTTTATGCGTTTAATTTTAATCCTTCTACCGGGTAGATATTGGTAGAATGAAAATAATCACTACCAATGGCCCCATGATATAAAATGCACTTGGTCAAGGAAGAAATTATTTGTTCCTCTGACTCAGGATGTTAACCTCTGGGGCCTTAGGTATTTCAGGATGTCTTAAAAGATTGAAAGTATGGACAGATGTATGTTATGTTGATGTCACTCTTGCTCATCAAAATTAATTTCCTTTGCGCACGAGGGAAGCAGGTGCTGCCCACTGGCTGCTGGGCATGCGCCCTGTGGTCGCTACCAGCATGAGTCCATCTTTTGAACCATAAAATAAGGCCATGGTCTTACTAAGCATAGTTAGACTTATACTCTTCTATTTAGAAAAGAAGTCACTTTATATGTTCTATTTGTACAAATGTGTATACTCAGCAAAAGGCCCATCTTTCCACCCACTTCAGCATAACCTAGTTTCCCAATATGATACTATTTCTATAGGACAATATGTTAATTCTAAAGTCATAATCCAGCGCAGTTTTCAAACAGTGGCAGCAAGTCATACATAAGTTGGAAATGCAAAACCATAACTGAAATCTGCTTACAATTTGGATAACAACCATTTCCTTGGAGACCGAACAGAACAGAAATACATTTAGGCAACTCCAGACTTTCAGCTGCTGAGACGTAGTGATCACTCAGACCAAGATGTGCAGAGCTGAGGGTCGGAATAAGCAGAAGCTGACCTAACGCTGAGATGCTGCTCCCAGGGAAGCACCTGTGTGCGTGGCTGTGATGATGCCGGAGGCCCGTCTCCCCTGCCGCAGGCCCCGCCCGGAGCGACTGCAGTGTGTGTTCGTCTCAGGGTGGACGCCACATGTTCCTGATCTCAATGCAAAGGTGAGAGGATCTGAGATAATTTAAAAATATATTCTGTTGGGAAAATAGGAAGAAATTAATATGATCTCATTTGGAAGAGAGAAAGACGAGAGGAGTTGATCACTTTTATTTTCATTTTTTAACTCATCCAAAGTCTGCTTCAGGGACAGTGCCGTGCTTCCTTCAGGGAGGGTGGCCTTTTCCTCAGTGCGTGTGCGTGTGTGTGTGCGTGTATGTGTGAGTGAGTGCATGTGTGTGTGTGTGCGTGTACACAAGTGCTTGCGTGTGTGCACGCGGATGTGAAAGGGAATGACTCAGGTACAAAGCACAGCTGGCACAAGATGAACTGCATCTAAGGAGACCGGGGCGCAACTACAGCAGCGAGGACACTGTTTGTGGAGGACGAGGCGTGCACTTGGTGAGTGACAGCCGAAGGCAAGTGGTGGGTGCAAAGCCTGGTCTGTCCCGGTGACGCCAGGGCCCGAATGACAGCAAGCCCCTAGAACATGACTTTAATAAAAGAGCCAGGGGTAGAA
>NW_005370427.1:914219-934271 GCF_000412655.1 Myotis brandtii
TGCTGTGGGAGGGAGGAACAGCCTAGAAGGCCAAGGCGAGTAGAAGAGGAATTCAGGACAGCGGGCCCCGTGTTTCCTGGAGTTGCTGGATGTGATAACGATGGGAACAGCATCTCAGAGCCCCTGGCTTCCCAGGTTCCTCCTGGGCTCCATCCTCACTTTATAGAGGAGGACCCTGGGGTAGGTGACTCCTGGTTAAAACTTGGAAAGTGTTAAGACTGGGTGCTATTCAGGTGCCAGTCCAGTGAACAGGTGCCGGGCCAACCGCTCCACAGCAGCAGTTATGAAGTTGGAATAAAGCGTGAAACACATGCACACGTATGTGCACACACATACACATGCGTGCAAACACATGCAGCATTAAACAAAAACAGGACCAGTGTTCACACTTAAAAAAGGGAAGAGACTGGGTAAATCTCTGTTTTTATGTTTAGAACTTTAGGAAGTGAAAACAAAAGCATTGGACATGTGGTGGGCAGTTGACATGAGCAGAGCAAGGATCACCAGGCGGAAGGCCCCAGGTGCCTAGCAAAGGACGATTGTAGGGGGAACCTCACCCCCAGGGTGACCTCTCCCCCCTAGCATATGGCAGGTCATGCGGGTTGGACCCCTGGCCTTCCCCCTAGAGACACAACATCTAGGCCTCAATTGTATCTCAGCTCCAGGCCCAGAGAAGCAGCAAAACCAGCCACGGCTGACGTCAGGACCAGCTGCATTGGACAGTGACCCCCTGCCCAGGTGCCGGCCAATCCATCATGGAGACCACAGCCCTGAAAGGACACCCCGGGAAAGCTGCTGAATATTCTACTGAGATCTTCCCTGGGACGTCCCCTAAGGTCTCCACCCTTAAAGCCCATAGGATGGAGGGCCCAGTGAGCTCTCCCACCCAGGAGCACGCCCACGCCTTTCCCGCCCCTCCCCCTGCCCCTCCCAGCTTCCTCACTCCCAAGCTCCAAAGCCCTCCCTTTGCCTCTATAACTTGTATCCTCAGCCCATGTCTTCTAGGAATTACTTCCACCTCTGGGATTTACCCAATAAATGTTCTCTACAGTTTGAGTCTTGGCACTGAATTCTTTTCTAGCCAGAACCCAAGTACGGAGGTTGCTGAACCCAGGTCTGGTCTGACCCCAGCAGTCTACATGGGAAATATTAAAGTCAACATTTTTCTATTATGTTCTTTGAAATACATGACCATTTAAAGCAGGGGTGGGGAACCGTTTTTCTGCCAAGGGCCATTTGGATATTTATAACATAATTCACGGGCCATACAAAATTATCAACATAAAAATTAGCCTTTTATATTTGGTCAAACATTTAATTAACTCGCCCCTAATGCCTTGGCAGGGCACTCGGCCCAAGGCTGAATGTTCCCCACCCCTGGTTTAAAGCAAAAATTGTGACATGGCAGTAGAGTTTATAAAGTCTTGTCAATTTAAAAAACAATCAAACCTATAAAGATTTTTTTTTCGTTTATTTGAGCAAAACTGTCCACAATTGCCGGGAAGCAAAATCTCAACACATTGAGATAATGCTCCAGAGAATGGCAGTTTTATACCTTAGTTTATATGTTATAATTTTAAAGAAAAGATGTAAGTGGGTTACCGGAAATTCCTGGTGGTAGTTTAGGGAGGCTGGAGAAAGCAAAGGGGAAACCTTGGGTCTGGTAGAGTGAAGTGATACATCTTTTCCGCAGCTGGATGGGGAGTCAACATCAACAGTTAGCGCCAGCACAGCAGTGTGGTCTCTGCCCTGGGCGTGGCTGTGCCTGAGGGGTCTGGGAAAGGAGAGTTAACCTACATTTTGACTTTTGTCAGGGAAGATTCTAGTTGAGGACATGACTACCTGACACAAACTGCTTTAGGTTAAAAAGTTTGCTTTCAGACCATCCTTGGTGGTTGGTTCCTCGAGGTCTCCGTTTGCAAGGCCGCCGTGCAGGCTTTCCCTGAGCTGGTCAGTTAGCACGCGGCCTTTCCAGCCGCCGTCTGTGAGGTGAGTCACACTGCTGATGGGGAGTTTGGGACTGGACCACGCGGTGTCCCTGGGCAGGATGGCTTCTGGGCTCTTTGTTCATCGGAGTTGAAGAATGAAGCCGTGGATGGAAGGTGGTTAGTACAGGTGGAAATTTACTGAAGAACAAGCACAGACTCCCACGTCGGGAGGGGGAATAGTTCCTTTTTCCCGGTTTGTAAAGGCTGCAGATCTTTGTGCTTTGACATCCCCTCTGGTTGGTCACTATCCCCTTTGATTCGGTCACTATAGCAACTCCTGAGCACAAAGGTCAAACCTCATAGGGATGTGTGAGGCCTTCCTCCCTCATTGCTCTCCCTTTCCCTCTGGGCTTTCTTGCTCTTTCTTTATTTTGTAAATATAGACCTTTTGCTACTCCCACTTCCCTTGTCTTATGGAAATTCAACTTCTGCCTCTCCCAACTCCCTTGTCTTATGGAAATGTAACTTCTGCCTCTCCCAACTCCCTTGTCTTATAGAAATGTACCCTTTTGCATCTCTGTAGCCCTGTGTTTTTCCCGTGGACCCCCTTAATTTTAAAAATTCCCTAAACCTGCCAATTTCACCCCTAAAAATTCCTATTTCACTACAATTTAGAGAGAAATGATCTCTATATGTCACGTGTGTCAGGGAAATATTATTTTCTGTGTGGGGATCCTAACTCTTTATTTGGAGATATTTGTGGATTCATATAATACAGAGAGAGCTCATGCACGCCTTATCTGCTTTCCCCAGAGGGGACATGGGACAGACAGCAGCACCAAGTCACAGGGAGGAGAGGGAGGGAACTCCTTCCTGCCCTTTTAGCTCTGCTGAGCTGATCCTCTGGGCCCCCCACTTCGTTAACTCCTGGCAACTGTCAATCCCTCCTCCATCTCCAGAATTTTGTCACGTTAACCATGTCACACAAATGAAATCACACGCTGGGTAATCTTTCAAGACTGGCTCTTCCCAGCACTCTCTGGAGTCTCCCCGAGTGTGTGTGATCACGGCCCCGCCCTGGTACTGCTGAGCAGCACCCGGCGGAGTGCTGTTCCTACCTGCCCATTCACCGTCCTGGGAAAGCTGGATGGAGTCCAGTTCAGGGTGATTAGGCACGAATCTGGAATATTCACTCTTAAAGGTGTTGTGAGATCGTAAGCCTTCATTTCTCAGAGACAAATGCTCCGAGCTCTAAGTCACATAGTAGTTACAGATTTCGTTTTTAAAGAAAACACCACATCAATTTCCAGGTCGGCTGTACAGTTTAACATTCCCACCAGCCGTGTCAGTGAGGGACCCAGGTGCTCCGGTCCCGGCCAGTGGCCGGCAGCCAGGCCAGCGCCGGGTGGTCCCTGTACTGGCCCAGCCATCCGAGAGGTGTGAGCTACCCCTGCGGGGTCTAATCTGCATTTCCGGGTGGCGGGTGAAGACATCTTCCACCTGCTCACTTGCCACTGTGTCTGCTCTTCTCTGGTGAAATGTCGCTTCCTGTCTTCTGCATATTTTCTGTTTGAAATTTTGTTTTTGCACTATTGAGTTTTGAAAGCATGTCTATTCCCTCGCCTTGCAGGTGAAACCCTACACTATTTAAGAACATCATCATGTGCAAAACACCGCACATGCTTAAAGCATAGCTTGATGAGTTTTACTTATACTTTATACACCTATAAAATGTACATGGACATGGCAAGAATCTCACGTAGCTAACACAGTTTTGAAAAAAAAATAAGAGTTGGTGGACTTCCTGTCTTCAAGACTGAATGCAAAGATTTAGGACATTCTGTGGTGTTGAAGTCAGAATGGAGGAGGAGGAGTGAGGCCCAGAAATGCTTTGGGGCACTGCTGGGCGCTGCAATGAGAACAGGGCAACCACTCAGGAAAGCAGTCTTTTCAGTAAACCGCAGACCAGCTGATGGCCCCGCGGAAACAGCATCCTCAGCTTCCACCTCCCGCCGCACCTGCACTTTCATCCCATGGGACCTGGAACCCCATGGAACAAAGAAACAACATGAACCAGAGAGACTGTTGTAGGAAGAGTACTGACCGAGGGCTCTCAGCAGCTCCGGTGAACGGGAACCTTCCTCACTCTGACTGAGAGGCACCTGAGCTCCCGTCGCCGGGTGATGGAGAGGACTCCACCGCTGGTGCTGGGAGCCACGGAGGTGAGACAGCCCTGAGACTGGGGCTTGGCCCTGGGGCGGAGAAGGCACTGTGACACATCAACAGAAACAAGAGAAGTAGGAAGGGAACCATGGGCTCCCAGTCGCACAGGTGCTCATCACCTGCGTGTCCAGAAGGTGTGAGCACTTCCTCACAACCACGAGGACGTGCACAGGTGCCCCAGCAGGTGCGAGGGCAGCTCGGGGGCTTCCTCCAGGACAGCTGCTGACTGACCGCTCACATTCGGCCGAGGCTGGGCACTGGCCTCTTGGGCCCAAGACACAATGGCTGGGAGTGAGGGATGGCCAACATCTGGTGATTTTTAGTCAAGACACTTCTCGGTCAACAAAATCATTCATTGCCTGTGTCCGTTTCACATGGGATGGCAGGTGGACACATCAGTGAGGTTACTGGATTAGTAATATCTGACCTTTTAAATCTTCTATGTGTCAGTCTTCATCTGGGTTGATGAAAGCACGTTTCTGAGGTCAGGCTGCCCCTGCTCAGTCCATACTATTTCACAGCCATTGTTAAAGGCAAACCTCACATCCCCAGTATATGTATCAGCAACACACAACTATTTAACTATTAGGTGGACAGATGAGAGGAAAATATATTTCTATCACAAACATTTCTGAAGAAGACTTTAAAACAAAAATAGAAGGAAGATGGAAAACATCAATTAAAATGTTTTGCATTTGTATATTCCAAAGGGAAATATGGTTTCATTTTTACAAAAATCCCAAACCACTGTTTTACAATACAAAACTGAAATTATTTGTCATTTTACTAATTAAATTTTCTTTGCTAATTTATTCCCTACATGGATGAGACAATTCTTTCATGAGGTAAAGACATTTCCCTTTCATTCATTTAAAATTAAAGATCCTTCTGATATTTTTAACTTAATATTATTTCATTGGAAATATATTTTCATTTGAAGAATAGACCAAACTTTACTCGAGGCTCATGTCCACTCAAAAATAAAAGGTCAGGACACCAGAAGCTGGGCCGCTGTTGGCAGCCAGTTTCCATGGGCTGCACTGGATTCAATTCGGTTTGGGCACAACTTCACCAATGCCTGTGGCGACCAGGGGCTCCTTGCAATGGGACTTGTCAAGAAAAATAATGTCCAGAAAGAACACCGCCTGGCTCTTCCCCCAGAGGCAAGGCCAGGTGGGGAGCTGTCCCCGGCACAAACCTGAAATGAATATGGTTTTTAGGGATAATTTCACTTTAACGTGTAAAGGAATTTTTACACATTCTGTAATAAACCAAGATATTAAAAACAAAACATACCCTCATTATCAGCATTTTTAAACAAAATCAGTTTTTCAAATACTTCGTAGATAATTAACATTTAATGAATTTTAATTTGAATAGGATGTGTGCTGTCATGCTATATGTAAATGATGACATCCTTTAGTAGTGACATCATACGTAGGCTGCTCAAGCCAGGAACAGTGACAGCGCCCCCGGCTGGTCGTGTCCCATCAGCAATAGGCAGATGAGACCACGCCAATGTCTGTGTCCCATTGTCCATTTCACATGAATATTCTTTTATACGTGAAGGGTTCTTTTACCTGCAGACGCTGTTTTAATTAATATCTCTTCAAGAAATAATACTCAAGCATACCCCCACAAGCTCTAAACTAGAGTTGATGCTCGCAGGTGGGCTCCAGTACACTTTCTGACTATGCGGCCAACCACGACCTGTCACAATTTATTACAGTCTTGTTTACTGAACTATGCGTCTTTATCTCCACTTCTGCTCTATTGCCTTCTTATTGTTAACCCTGAAATAGAAAGTAATTAATTTCATACTCTCCGTAGAGAACAGCGAATGACCTTGAAATTCCGATAACAAATGGAAGTTTCTGTTGAGACTTCCTTGCTGCTGCCTGCGCTCCTCTCAGCTCCAACACGCAGCCCTCAGCCTCATCCACAGAGAACTTGGACCTTGACATTTTATTCCACCTCGTCCTGGCTTTTCGACAGAGTATTTTATCTCAACTCCCCTAGACCCATGGTCGGCAAACTGCGGCTCGTGAGCCACATGTGGCTCTTTGGCCCCTTGAGTGTGGCTCTTCCTAAGCCTTAGGAGTACCCTAATTAAGTTAATAACAATGTACCTACCTATATAGTTTAAAAAATTTGGCTCTCAAAAGAAATTTCAATCGTTGTACTGTTGATATTTGGCTCTGTTGACTAATGAGTTTGCCGACCACTGCCCTAGACAAATATGCTGAGTTATATTGCTGAAACCCACACACTTGAACATTTAAACGTTTGAAAAAGAGAACTAACTTTTCATGTAAATCTTTATTGCAGGGAATTCTACTTATAATAGGTGCTGGAGCACCTCAAGTTTAATGTCATTTTACTGCAGGTTTGGAAGAGAGATGAAATAAACCCTCGTGGTCTGGAAGAATTTATTGTAGAATCATTATCCTTTTTAAGTCAAAAAGATTCTTGAAAGGATTTTGATGGTGCTAATAGCTCAATGACTACAGCCTGAGCCTGAAGCAGGGAGCATTCTAAAACGGAGTCCATGGAGATGGTATTGTAACAGTGGATTGGGTCAATTCTAAGCACCTGGCCAAGAAAGAAAAGGAAATAAAAGAAATAACTGGATGAATCAGGTTTTTGACGCGTAAGGAACGGATTGGCTGATACTTTACTCTGAAGTGGAGCTGTTTGTAGACATAGCCCCAGGCACACGTGGAGGCTCAGCTTCCTTTGTTTGTGCTTTGACTCGAAGCTCCATCTAAGATTTCCACAGCTTTTGTCTCAGCAAGCAGCTGGCCGTCATGTCTCAGATCCTTTTCATTTTTTCAACCAGTGGTTCAGTGGACACACTAGCTAGGACTTGGACTCCCCTTGGAGAAATGGTACTAAAACCCATCCTGGAGGGAACGACATGGTCCCCCACCCTGGGGTCCCTGTGGGGCCCCTGACTGTGCTGAGCTCCTAGATGGGGGCAGAGGCCCCATGTGCGTCGGAGGCTGAGGGGCGGTCAGAGGACAAATGCAGGGCCACTGGGGGCAGCGTGGGACGGGGTGGGAACAAAACTGCACACAAGACTGGTCAGTGCTGTTGCTGCTGGGTGCGGAGTGTGAGCCCGCTCCGCCTCATCCACAGAATCTGTGAACTAAAATCCAGAAGCTTCTTAGGACAGTTGGGCTTCATGCACTTCCTTGGAATCTTTTATTTTGACTCGTACACCCACATTCATAGCAGCATTATCCACAACCGCCAGAAGGTGGGGAGAACCGGTGCTCACCGACAGATGAATGCGATGCACAATGAGCCATCTGCAGACACTGAAAAATCATTCAGGTTTAAGAGAAAGGAACTTCTGTCATGTCACAACATGGATGAACCTCGAGGACATGCTGAGTAGCCTGTCACCAAAAAGACAAGAACCCTATGATCCCCTTACATGAGGGTCCCAGAGGTCAGAGTCCCAGACTTTTTGTTCAGGAGAATGACAATGTTGTAGACCTGGAGGGTGTGATTCCATCTTACCAAAGGGTCCCCCACACACCAGCTGGCCCAGGGAGGAGACCCGCCTGTGTGCGCCGCTGGTTGGCCTCCTGAGTGGCTTCCTGCGAGTAGACAGAACGGACCTGGTCAACTTGAACCTGAACACGGGGACATCCATGCGTTGAGGCTCTGTGGGATGGAGCTCACCAAGGGTGATTGTCACTTTATGTTAAATTCAAGGTTAAATCAGTTGCTGTTGCTGGGAGCACACAGTGAGGCTGTACGTCTGAGCTTTAGGATCCAGGTTTCCTCCAGGAAGCGGCTGGGTCTGCCAGCCCAGGTCTGCGCTCTGACTATTACTAGAGTCTGTTGGACATCGTTGACCTACTCATTCAACCTTGATTCTTGTTGCTAAGCAACGCCCTCGTTCCATGGCCAAAGGAAATGCTTGTCCCTTCTGTGGCTCCACAGAACCCAGGGACCATGGTGCTTGGATTTTCTGTGATGGTTATTCGTTCAGTTTGGGAGGAAACTAGAAGATTTCTCCACTATAGATCCACCTGGGTAACGTCGTATCCTTTTCGGCAGCACAATTAACCTATTTGGAGCACAGCCGTTTTCACGCTGAGCTCACTGACCACAGTGTTTGAGGAATTGAGCACAGCAGAGATGGACGAATTTGAAGCAGACCAGGGGCTGAGCCCTCAAAGAGCAAAGGTCTCCAGCGTCCCACAGTGGTCATGCCCCAGGCCACGCGCTGCTCACTTGAACACGGCTCCTTGTGTGCAGCTCAGTCGGGGGACTACTCTGTCAAGCCGAGCCCCATGTTAGGTCCCAGGTTATAGGGGGACCCACCTCTTGAGTAGGATCCCGAGAAAGGAAAATATGGTGTGAAAAGGTCCCAGTGGTAGCCTGGCAACGGGGGTCTCAGAAACTGGGCCTGTGCGCTGAGTTTATCCCAGGAATTTGCAGACCAGCCAGTGTCCAGGGGGGAGAGAGGTGACGGTTACCACCTGCCAGGCGGTGTGGGTGTCAGGGGCTTGCTTCTTGACTTGGCTTCCTCTGATGAACATAAGATTGGTAGAGTTTTGGTCAATGCTGTTTCCACCCAAAATTAACAAAAAGTTGACAAATGCATAGTGAATACATACCACAAAGCCAGAGCAGTTACTTAAGTCATACTGTGTAAACCTTCCGGTGCTCTTTGAAAACAGCTACTATTTGTGACATTTTAGGGGATGGGTGCTCATGGAGACCAAGGGATTTGTCCCAAATGTGTATCCAGCCACAGCCCAATGGAGATTGGAGCCCGAATCTGTGGGATGCTTCAAAGCTAAGAGGAATGTGGTTTTTACACAACAAAGCCGGGCCTGTTTCTGTCTGGGCTGGACCGTCCCTGTCTGGGCTGGACTTCCTGTCTGGGCTGGACTTTCCTGGGAGAATTCTGTGTTATTGGCACACACAGCACCTCCTCTAAGCTGAAGGCTGCACAAGAGTTGCTCAAACCTGGTGTATTTCACTCCTCAAGGTGGCCTTGACCGGTCCTACCCCGTTACCGGAATAGTGTCCCCTGTTCCTGTTACTTCCTGCTGCAGCTTAGGTTGGTACTGTGACCTCTGAACAAACTTCTCCAGGTCCTCTCTGATCTGATCGCCCGCCCCCCCCACCCCCAACATCAAGGGCATTCCTGGCAGAAACGGTCTCTCCTAAGCGTTTGTGTTGAAATGAACTGGTGTCAAGATTTGATCTTTGAGAATAGCAGCCGGTGGCACGATTTCACACTGTTTACTGAAACATATAGACGCCGTCTCGCACAATCTGGTCCAGGCCAGCATGTCCCCGTTAGCTACACATTGCACCCGGGGGCCCGCCTAGGAGCAGCGCTGCCTTTGTCTCCCAGTCAGGGCCCCTCGCACCCGGGGGTTTGCAGCGGAGTCGCGCCAAGGCTTGGCCAGAAGTGACGGAGCTTCTGCCGACTGACTTCCTTCAGCATCTCTTAAAGGGGCGGAGAGGCTCCGTGACCATAACTCCGGGTTGGTTGGTTGTTCTCGAGATTAATTTGAAGAGCACTAGAGGGGACCTCGGCTAAAGGTGTAAATTATAGTGAACACCTTTCAAGAGAATCAATATCCCTGAAAACGGGCTTTTCCATGCTTTGCCCACAAGGACGTCCCCAGCCTCACCTCCTCTCAGCGTTTGGTTTCCATCACGAGGCAACGCAAACGGTTGACGAAAGCCCAGATGTGCTCAGATCTTTTATTTGCCACATTCCTTTCCCTGGAGTCCATTCTTTCGAAAAACAAAACAAAACGCAGTGAGATGGTGCTGTCGGCATTAATGCTTTTCCCAAATGCATCTTTAATGTGTTTTCCAAAGCGAGATGAGCAGAGAGGCGAGCAAAAGCCACAAATTATGCAAACCTTCCACTGCGACTGAAAAATCTGGCTGCACATAGAAGCTGCACTGGTGACTGCAGTCAGAGTGGATTGTGGCCTCAGGGTCTGGAACAGAAGGTGCGATGAACCTTCGAGGCTCACAGCGTGGCATCACGTGCGGTCCTCAGGCTCAAGATAAAGCATGTGCAGCTCCCACCACAGAGCCACCACAGTCGGGGCGGTGGGCGTGACGTTGCGGCCACATGTGCCACCTGGTGCCACTGCCACGGGGAACTTAGAAAGGAGAGCAGCCGATGGAAGGAGGAGCCGCTGAGCTCCTGTGTGCCCCTGAGCACACCCCTGTGTCTGCTCTCTGAAACGTCAATGACAGGTTTATTTCGAGCCGTGTGAAAATTCTGACTTCAGTGTAACGTTGTCTTATGTAGCCTGTCATGGTCGCTGCCGATTCTGTTACATGCACACAGAACCCAGATTCAAGTTCACATCGTCGCTTCACCCCCCCACCCTCCAGTCAGGACCCCCAGAGCCACGGAATCAACGTTTACTCTCCGGGGAGAAAGCTGGTTTGGGGGGCGCCAAACCTGGTGGAAATGTCTTCTTTATTTAACTGGACTAAAGCACCAAGCGAGTAACAGTTACTGATGGAACAGAGCACGTCCCTGCCTCAGCATTCACTCTGCTGGAAATGTGCTGCCGAGCACATTTCTACCGACATTCTCATTTCTACGTAGAAAAGGGAGAAATAGACACCACAGAAGAGCACGGCTTGTTTTTGTTTTGTTTTATTTATTTTTAAAATTGTTTTATTGATTTTTAGAGAGAGAGGAAGGGAGAGGGAGAGGGAGAGAGAGAAAAACATCACTGTGATGTGAGAGCAACACATCCATTGGCTGCCTCCTGCAGGGCCCCACTGGGGACCTGAGTTCACAACATGGGCATGTGCCTTGACTGGAATCAAACCAGCAGCCCCTGGTGCACGGGACAATGCCCAACCCACTGAGCCACACCAGCCAGCGCAAGTACGCTTTCTGCAAACCGGATGGAGGGGAGGTCTAAAATGTGCTAAATAATAATAATAAAATAATAAAAATAAAAATAAAATGTGTGCTAGCCTCATCGCAGAGACCAGCCAGGTCTACAAAGGCAACCATCACAGACCAAACCCGAGAGAGGGAATGAAGTGAACATGGTGTAAAGGTGCTGTTGCATTGGCTGAAAACTCCCCTATTCATACTGTGGACGAAAGGGGCCACATGCTGACCTGACAAGCTCAGGGGAGGCCTGTGTGGCGGTCTTGCAAACTCAGACCTAAAGTCACCACAAAGGATGGTCTGAAATTAAACTTTAACTAAAAGCAGTTATGGTGGGCAGTTACGTCCTAGGCCAGTATCTTCACTGACAAGGTCAACCTTTACCTTAACTGAGCCTATCTGTCTGTTTGCATCTATGATAACATACCCTTGTAATGTCTGGGTAACTTGTGACTTCCCTTTATCTGGAGCCCCTGGGGCACAACCAAATGTGCTGGGAGCCAGGACAGAGACCACAGATTCCTTCATTATCATGTAAATTGTTCCTGCACCCACCTAACTATGTGCCCATCATTTTACTTTTTATCCAATCCCAGGGGTTTCCCCTGCTTTGCTTTATCCCTCCTCCTTAATCTATCACCAATGAATTTCATGTAACCCACCTATGTCCCTCCTTTGATTGCAAATGTATAAATACAATTGAACCCCCGCCATTCTCCGGAGCATTATCTCAATTCGTTGAGGTTCTGCTTCCCGGCATATGTTGACAGTTTGGCTCAAATAAACTCACAAAAATTCTTTACAGGTTTCAATGGTTTTTTACGTTAATATTACATTAACATCAAATTAAAAAACAACAGCCCTGACCAGTTTGGCTCAGTGGATAGAGCATCGGCCTGCGGACTCAAGGGTCCCAGGTTTTTTTCCGGTCAAGGGCATGTACCTTGGTTGCGGGCACATCCCCAGTGGGAAGTGTGCAGGAGGCAGCTGATCGATGTTTCTCTCTCATCGATGTTTCTAACTCTCTATCCCTCTCCCTTCCTCTCTGTAAAAAATCAATACAAATATATTTTAAAAAACCAAGTAACTAACAACCCACCATCTACAATCTCATCATTTCATAAAAATGAATATTTTAACATTGAAAAGGAATGAAAACAATAAATTCAATAAAGTAATAAGTTGGCTTTCGGGAATGTCAGCCAGTATTTCCTGCTGGTCTCATTTTCTTCCAGGTAGGTACACATTTTGTTAGCCAAGTCCTGTTCTAAAGAGGGATTTGGGAGATTTTTCAAATAGGCCAATGACTGTGTACTGCAGTTCTGTTCGAAGGTATTTTTTGCATGCTGTTTCCCTTTCTCGAAAGTAAATCATTAATGACATGAAGGAGGTCTTATTGAACCTAGTATCTGCCACAGTGAGGGGAGTGCCCAGCTCAGAATATGAACACGATACTGCGTGAATGGGAGATTTATTCATGAAGGCAACACACCCGCTGCAGACAGATGGGGTTGTTAGGATTTCTTAGGCTGAATTGAAATTCTTCCCCAGATCTCCCCGTTCTGCTGCAGAGAACAACTCTTCCTGCTCTCCAACAGCAAGCTTGCAAATGCTCAGCCGCCCTTTCTTACTCAGGCACAAGCCTCAGCTCTGCACATGCTCCTGTGAGGAAGATGTTCAGACACGGTCCACTTCCTGGTCCCTCCACGGGCTCAGCCAGGCTCGCTGTGCTTCCTCTCTGGTCGGGCAGCTCTGCGGGGCTTCGTGCCGGGGCCTGGGTCAGGTTGTGGCCCATACGTAGCCCTTCGCCAGCTGGAAGTACAATTGAGATGACTGCGACCCTTTCCTCTACTACCATTTTCTGTGTTCTGTTTTTTTCTGTGTTCATCACTTGGAAATACTAACCTTCACCCTGCACTACAGAGTTTAAAAATTAATTTAAAATACTGTTTTAATGAAGTACTAATTTAAATAATATCTTAACTAAATCACATTTATCACACCCCAACAAAAATGATCACATTATTTTGAAATTCCTTCCTGTGTTCAATTCCACAGGGCTCCGCAGGAAAGCGCTCATCCTGCAGAGAGCCCCGTGTGTTTGGGGCTTAGTGGTTGAATGTGAGTATTTTTAGACAAAAACACACATCCCAAGCACAACAAAACCTTTTCTACTAAATCTCTTCCTCGTTTCACGTGGGTGCAGGTGTCTTTCCTTCACCCTCCGGGCGCGCCCTCCCCCTTATCCCAGAGCTTTCTGCCCTTGAAAGGGTCCTCTGACGAGAGCCCACCTGTGCTTTCATTGATGGCCAGTTCAGCCAAGTGGGAGGATGGACACCATGGAAACCCCAACAACCACAATTTGGAGGCTTCCCCCTTCTAGAGTCAGTACACATTTAGCAGCCAAAGGCCCTAACTCACACATATGACCATGGGTCTTAGTCACAGATATTATCAAGAATTACCACAATATTATGTGTGTGCTGTGTGTGTATGTACTAGTATGTGTATACACTGTGTGCATATCTGTGTATACTTTTTGTGTGTGCATGTGTGTATACTCTGTGTGTGCATATACTCTGTGTGTGCATGTGTGTGTAAACTCAGTGTGTGTGACGTGTATGTATAACATTAAAAGACAGTCATGGGAATGACCTGTGGATGAGAATCCTCATCAACGTTTGATTGGATGGAGTTCAGGATGAGGAACAGTGAAATGGGAGATTTCCCCACAATGAAATAACCAATTGTTATTGTTAATATATCGACTTGAATGAACGATGGGTCAATAAGGAGACAGTTGAAGGAAAGGAGTTCTCCTGAGCCTTTACAACAGGGAACCCATGGTGCTGATGTCTCCTATCACCGTGTCCTTATTCCTGACCCAGATCCAATCTACTCCCCTCTGGAATTTCAGAATTAGGAAAAGTGGTACTGTTGTATCAATTATTTGAAGGACGTGGACAGTTATTAAACTGTGGGAGAGGAGGAGAAAACAAACATTAATCTGAATCTTGTTATTAATGTCTCCTGTTGAAAATGCACACTTAGAACAGAAGGAACATGATTCCTTGTTCACCACATTAACGCTGAAGTTTTTAAAGTGTAAGCAGTAACTGCAAGGCTTCTTGACGTGGTAGCAATGTGCTTACCAAGGAAAGCAGCAAGTCCAGGTCCTCCTCCTCCATGGCGGGGCCCCGGTGTGGAGATGGATCCGGGCAGCGGTGCGGGGAGGGGCGGGCTGACTGAGGAGGAGCCTCTCTCTGACCAGAATACCTTCCTGCTCAGCCCGAGGAGGGCACTGCTCAGAGAAAGATGAGGAGCCAGCAGAATGGGGTTGAAAACCTGCTTACTCTCCAGATTAGCAGCGGAGGTGGAGGGGGAATCGTGGGGTGAGCTGTGTCAGAGACAAGTGGGGAGTCCCCACAGAGAGCTGACCGTGTAAGCACCCGCCCAGGGGACTCTGAGCAGCCGGCCACCCTGCAAAGCTTGAATGGAGGCTCATCATGAGTTGCACTGAGCACCCTGCAGTCCCGCCAGCCAGGAGTCTAGCATATGGCCCATGGGCACGCGCCCTTTATACTGCAGTTCCACCACCCAAGCAAGGAGTGTGGCACTGAAATGCGATCACTGTCCTCTGAGCCTGTTCTTTTTGGTGCTAGGAGCGACGTGGGTGAGAAGGGGTGTGGAGCAGGCAGCAGGCCCAGTTCTGCCTACTCGTCCACTCTGGACTCCAAGCAAACGTGCTCCGCTGTGCACAGGTGTACGTCGGTACACCAAGGGACTTTCAGATGCTGGGATGTGGGAGGTGCACATGCTTGCAGGGTTTAGCATACAATTAAATTGTTTGAACCAAACAGGTCCAGAATGGAGATTTGAGATTTATTTCACCATGAATTCAGCAACTGAACATAACGTAGAATCATTTATTTTATTTTAAAAATCTTTTGGTTTCAAAGCATTGAGCGATATGGGTTTAGCAGAAGGCTGTTGTTACCTAGCTAAGATGATTTCTTCCTCCATTGACAGCTATATCTCAAATAATATCATCATTCTCTTCATCAAAATATAAAAACATGGTGTCTTGGTGGACATCAATATGGTTTCAAACTCTCCCATGCATGTCGGGAAGCAAAAGATGCTGTTACATTAGTATTTGAAAAAAAATGTCAAGAGGCAGAGTCTGACAAAATGAACAGAGAAGCAATTTGTTTTAAGTGTAAGATCATGAAAAGGCCTAAGGACGGGGGCCAGCCACACAGGGGGGCGATGACTGCAGTGAACATCGGGTGAAGCAGGGGCGGGGGAGCGTCAGAAACCCGTGTGTAAGTAGGATTTTTGTGAAGTGCTGTGTACATGCAGAAAAATGCTCGGCCGCTTTACCCAGCTGGATGACTTCTGAAAACTGAAGAAACCCACATAACCAGAACGTGGACCAAGAATCAAAATATTCCTAGCCAAGTTCTCCATGGTGCATGATGTAGTCACCACATCCACTCTTGAGGTAACCCAGACCTGAATTCTGACACCGCAGGTGGATTTTGCTAAAACCCGTTCCTCCCCGGCCAGCCATTGCGGCCACCTGGCACGGCACCTGCCACACCCCGAGCCTGCGCTGCGCTGTCCAGGCCTGAAGTGGACCCTGCGAGGTGGGCTCCCTGCTGCCTGCATGTCAGAGTCTGAAGGCAGCGGCCTGTGCTCACGGCCTGGTCCCTCCAACCTTAGGGAACCATGTGCCAGGCAGCGCCTCAACGTTCCTGATTTCCATGGTGCCCCGATTTCCTCGGTGTCCCCAAATTCCTCAGTGTCCCCGAATTCCTCAGGGTCCCTGAATTTCTGGGGGTCCCTGAATTCCTTGTTGTCCCCAAATTCCTCGGGGTCCCTGAATTCCTTGGTGTCCCCAAATTCCTCAGTGTCCCTGAATTCCTCAGTGTCCCTGAATTCCTTGGTGTCCCCGAATTCCTCAGTGTCCCCAAATTCCTCGGTGTCCCTGAATTCCTTGGGGTCCCTGAATTCCTTGGTGTCCCCAAATTCCTGGGTGCCCCTGAATTCCTTGGGGTCCCTGAATTCCTGGGGGTCCCTGATTTCCTCAATGTCCCCGACTTCCACATGAGTTTTTCTACCATGGAGCTCTCATTTCTTTGCAAAGAAAGAAAGCTCCCTCACAAGTTAAACTACTGAATGTCACAGCAGCTGCCTTCACACACTTATGACACCTTGGAGTCACATTGGTTCCCCGTGGGCTTGTGTCAGGGGACACGAGAGCGCACATTGGAGGAAGGTCCCCGCCCGTCCCCTGTTGAGTCTCTGTTACCATGGCTACGTGTGGGCTGGGCAGGCAGGACTGTTAGAGACCC
Source organism: Myotis brandtii (assembly GCF_000412655.1). NCBI lineage: Eukaryota > Metazoa > Chordata > Mammalia > Chiroptera > Vespertilionidae > Myotis > Myotis brandtii. The sequence continues at coordinate 930,638 of NW_005370427.1, forward strand.
AGTCCCACTAAAGAGAATGACAGGTGACTGCCCCTCGGGGACATCTGTGACAGGAGGTAAAGGAATCAAAGGTCACCCGGCGCAGTGAGCAGGCAGTTCTTTGGGGTGGGCGTGGTCAGATCTGGGAGGATTTCAAAAAGAAATTGTTGTTCTCCAGTCCTGGGAGGGATAATAGAGCTAAAATAGCAGTGCCTGAGGAGTCAGCACCTCAGGCCCCTCAGGCCCCAGCACCTTACCCAGCTGCAGGTGCAGGAGGGAGGGGCCAGGGCGGGTCTGGCCTACGCAGAAGGAACTCTGTACTATTTATGCAACTTTTCTCTACATCTAAATTGATTCCCAAACTAATGATTCATTAAAAATACAAAAGAGGCTTAGGTGTCATGGAGAGGCTTTCTCACCCACCCGTCCCCACCTCTCCTCAGGCAGGTGCATTAGCTCCCGGTGCTGTCAGGCCACAGGGGTGTGTCTGCTCCCTCCCACCTCCTCCCACCCTTCCCAGGAGAGCAGGTCTTAGAAAGGAGCAGCGGAAGGTGGAAGGTGCCTCTTTGCTCTGGCTGCTGAACAGAATTCCCAGCCTGGGGCAGGGGAACCACCGGAGTGCCTTTCTCCCAGCTCTGGAAACTGCAAGTTCAAGATCGATTAGCAGGCAGGACCTGCCCCTTGGGAGGGGTCTCTACAGGGGCCCATCTGCCTTTCCATGTCCTCTCTGCTCTCTTTTTAAAAGGGCAAGAACCTCATCGTGACCTCCCCTAAGCCTAATTACCTCCCACAGCCCATCTCCAAATCTATCAAATTGGGGGGTTGGTTCACCACATGAGTTGGGGAGACACAATTCAGTCCGTAACAGTGTTGGGGGTCTTGCCAGGTAAGTGGAGACGGAGCACTGGGGAAAGACCGGGGCCTGTGTCCCAGGAGCACCCCCACCACACTCTCCTGAGGGGCGGTCACTGACACCACCCTCTCTCCTCCAGCCCAGCATCCAGGCTGAGACAGGAACACACAGGGGACGAAGAGGGTGCTGGGCAGTACAAGCACGGACGCAGACTAATAAACTAGGAAGGGCATCACCATGGCCATCTTTTATAAAAGCTGGATGGATGGGGTGAATTAGATCTGGAAGAGGCAGCCCCAAGCACATACCTATGCTGGTCTGTATACTGTGCACATGGCCTGTGAACAAGAAAAGGCCCATGGCGGGGTGGGGGTGGGGGGGAGGGGTCGGGTGTCCCTGCAGGGCTGGCGGAGCCTCTCCATCTCAGACACTGTGTTCAGGATCTACCATCTTCCCGATGGGGACTGTGGAATTTCAACCCCATAGTTCCAGACAGGATTGAAGTTTCTCTGCCACGTTACTGACCACGCCCCTGTTTTGAAATCCCGAGATAAGTAAATCCCTTGGTACGTCAGTGAATTGCTTGCATCTAATGCTCTGCTCTGTCAATCGAGCCTTCCAAGGACATTTGTCAATGCAGGACCATAGCTGTAAGTGATTTACACAGTACGTTGGACAGATACATAGAGCATTACTTCCAGTGAATACAAAGCTACTTCTTCACAGGCACACATGGAACATTCACAAAAATCAAACTAAAACACAAAGAAATCCTTAATCATATCCAAAAATCACATCATATGGACTATGCTCTTGAATGACAACTGAGAAAAAAACTAAAAAATTCTTTCTGTTTGGAAACTAATAATATATATCATTATATAAAAAGATAGCATAAGGCAGATTAATACTTAGAGCTAAAAAAAAAAAACAGAAAGAAGATGTCAAAATAAATATATAGGAGAAACCAGTGAAATCAAGAACAATAATCACATCCCCACACACAACAAAACACAAACAAGTAAAAAACCTGGAAAATAGTTCTTTAAAAATGTTAGTAAGAGACAAGAACCAAGATGGTGGCATAGGTAAATGCCTATACTTGCTGCCTCCCATAACCACATCAAAATTACAACTAAAATACAGAACAACTATCATCCAGAACCGCGGGAAAGCTGGCTGAGTGGAAGTCCTACAACTAGAGAGGTAAAGAAGAAAGCGCATTGAGACTGGTAGGAGGTGCGAAGGTGCGGACCGGTCTGGTCCAGCACCCGGGTGTGCTGCTTTTTTAGGGAGATTGCCTCTGCGGAGGCTGCCCGGAGGAGTGAGGGGTCCCAGCCCCACACCAGACCCTCAGCCAAGAGTCCTGGAGCTGGGGTAAGAAGTCTCTACGGGCGGTAAGAACTATGGATTGTAAAAACCAGTGCGGATTGGGGCTGAGTGACATGCAGGCTGGTAGAGACCCAGCTGCTCCTCTTAAATGGCTGGCACCATGAACTGAACTTACAAGTTCCCGCTTGCTCTGAGCTCCAGTGCCGGGGGAGGCTCTGGGGGACCCAGACACATATGGGGAGAAACTGGACTGTCTGGCTTCAGGGCAGGAACGTGGGGGTGGCTTGGAGGTGCTCACAGCAGTCATTGTTCCTGTGCTTGGACTTCCCTGGTTGCTGGGCTAACTGGCAACCATTTCTGTTTGTTCCGCCCTGGAGATTCCCTGAGACCCCGCCCCACCCAATTTTAACTCCACCCAAGCTGTGTGCAGAGGCTTTTGCATATGAATGGCCTGTCCTTTCTCAGCCTAAAACCTGTCAAACAAGCAGCAGCTGGGTCAGGGAGCCGCAAAGCTATCAATAAAAGACCCAAGGCTGGCATCAGCACCAGCCTGTCTTGCTTCACAGCTGGGCCTCGTCTGGGCACTTCCAAACCCGATACAAAGAGGAGGAATCTTCAGATCTCTCTGTAGATCCTGCTGGGTGGCCCCAGGCAGTGGCTGACTTTGCACCTCCCTGGAGACCCAAGAGCCAGTGTACCCAGTGGTCAGTGTGAGACCATACCAGATTACAACTCTTCACATCCATAAGCGACACATTCAAGGGGCAGACTCAGTGAGCACCAAAGCCCCACTGAAGCAAGTCCTGCCCCATAAGGGTGTCTCCTGCACAGCAGCTCTCCCACTGTAGTTGCAGCTGGTCCCCACAGCTAATTGGCCTGGAGGTTAATTCCTCCCAGTGACACCAACAGCATTCAAGGCTCAACTACAACAAAGTTGTGCACACAGCCCACCAAGGGGTGTACCAAGAGTGTCCACCTCAGGTGATTGGGGAGGCTGAGCCACTGGGCCCTATAGGACATCTAGCACAGAAAGCCACTCTATCAACTCAGGGAGACGTATCAGCTACCCAATACATAGAAACAAACACAGAGAAGCAGCCAAAATACAGAGACAAATAAACATGTCACAAATGAAAGAAATGGAAAAAAGCAGACTACTGGATATAGAGTTGGAAACCACAATTATAAGGTTACTCAAGAATCTTCTAAAAACCTCCAAGGAACTTAGTGATACCTTCAAGGATCTTAGTAAGAATGCCAAAAAATGGAAAAGGACCAGTCAGAAATTAAGCATACACTGACTGGACTGAAATAAAGAATAATATACAGGGATTCAACAGTAGATTAGAGGATCCCAAGAATGAAGTCAATGATTTGAAATACGAAGAAGCAAAAAACACCCAACCTAAAGGGAAAAAAAACCCCAAAAATATGAAGATAGTGTAAGGAGCCTCTGGGACAACTTCAAGC
>NW_005370427.1:934493-948264 GCF_000412655.1 Myotis brandtii
AGAGGAATCCAAAGAGGACCACACCAAGACACATCATAATTAAAATGCCAAGGGCAAAAGACAAAGAGAGAATCTTAAAAGTAGCAAGAGAAAAACAGTTAGTTACCTACAAGGGAGTACCCATACAACTGTCAGCTGATGTCTCAACAGAAACTATGCAGGCCAGAAGGGAGTGGCAAGAAATATTCAAAGTGATGAATAGCAAAAACCTAAAACCAAGATTACTCTACCCAGCAAAGCTTTCATTTAGAATTGAAGGTCAGATAAAGAGCTTCATAGACAAGAAAAAGTTAAAGGTGTTTATCACCACCAAACCAGTATTACATAAAATGCTGAAGGGTATTCTTTAAGAAGAGGAAGAAGAAGAAAAAGGTAAAGATAAAAAATTATGAATAATAAAGTGACAACAAATACATATCTATCAACAAGTGAATCTAAAAATCAAATGAATAAAAAAATCTGATGAACAGAATAAACTGGTGAATGGAATAGAATCGGGGGCATGAAAATGGAATAGACTGATTATTCTCAGAGGGGAGGGGGTGTGGAGAGTGGGGGAATAGATTAGACAAAGATCTTATATGCATGTATGCATTACCTATGGATACAGACAATAGGGTGGCGAGGGCTGGGTAGGGTGGGAACTGGGTGGAGGGAGCTATGGGGGGGAAAAAGAGGGACATCTGCAATAATCTCAACAATAAAGATAAAACAATGTTAGTAAGATTGTTGATTATTTGGCAAAGCTGATCAAGAAAAATAAAAATACATATAAAACAGAATGAAAGAATGGATAAGTACTTCAGAGAGAACAATTATCAAGAAATAAAGAATATTGTAATTACTGCAAAATAGTATAATATGTTTGAAAACCTAGATGAAATGGATAATTTTCTGGCAAAGTATACAGGATGGGGAAAAAGTAGGTTTACAGTTGTATGTGAAACACAGAGTTTATTTTTATCTTATTATTTATTAATTAATGTATTATTTTCCATATGAACAACTATAAACCTATTTTTGTCCCACATTTGTACAATTTCAATATTGAAGTAAGAATAAAAGATGCTGAATATATCTGGGACTATGGATTTCACAATTTCAGTGCATTCAAGAAATAGTAATAATAAAACTACATTTACTTGTGCCAAGCACTGTGCTAAGCCCTTGAGTGGAAAACGTGGCCATTGATGACTGGGTCAGAGCTGATTATATGCATTTCTGATTAGGTCTAAAAGAATATTTTCAAAAGATATAAAATGAAATACTAATGAATAAGAAATTCATTGTGTCATGGCTTAACAGTGTTTTCATAGTGTTACATAAATTAATTGTACATTTTATATTTGTTGGTTCTTGGACGTAATGACATGTGGCAATATGCAAAGACTTCAATCCACGTGCCAAGACTTTCACCAAATATCCGTCATTCCTTTTTCCTTCAGTAACTAGGCCATCCTTCTCTTCTCCCTCAATGTTAAGCTGGGTGCACTGAAACCAAGTAAAGACTACAGTTCCCAGCATCCCTTGAAGTCAGATGAGATCATATGACCACATTTGGCCAGTGTCTGTGCTGGAAGTGATGGATGGTGAAACTTCTAGGTTGGTCCCCTAAAGGGCAGGGTTCACTCTCTCACTTCTCCTTTTCTTGTGGACTGAAATATGGCAGCCTTCCAAGCTGCCATCTGAGGCAGTGGATGGAGCCATGTTTGAGGTTGTGGAACCACAGACAGAAGAAGCCACTGTACGTGTCACGGCTAATGTGGCAGGAAGCACTAAATACCCAACTGAAGTGTCCTGAGTTTTATTGCTGAAAAAGTGAAGACTTTTCATCTTTCCTAGAAGGCTGGATTTTATCTAGAGTTCATATGTTAATAAGGGTTAATGTGTTATGACATTTACCATCAAAAGCCTAAGAAGCCAAGAAATATGTTTTCTAGGGTAAGCATATTTACCTAAAAAACAATATATATATATAACTATATTCTTCAACTTTGGTTACAGAAAAAAACCCAACTAAGGTTGAAATCATAGCCAACAAGTTGGTATTCTAATAAAAACACAAGCACTTACCCTTAGATCATCCCCAAGTTAAATTATGAAAACTTTAAAAAACTTGATGCTTTGTCAGAGATATGGGAGAAGAATACCTCTAAAATGAAGGTATTCTTCACTTTCTCAATCATTATACAGTGTAGTTATCATGTGTATTTAGTTATACAGTGTATTTATGATGAAATTGGAAAGGCTTTCATGTAATGTGTATGTACCTGTGAGGGTGGGCACATGAGCATATGGGTGGGTGTAAGCGACAGCTAGAACTAGGATTTACAAAAATATATTTCAATGTTTTTATTTACTTAATATTTCTATGGTTTTAAAATAGAGCCTTAGCAAAAAAAATAATAGGGCCTTTTCTTTCCCCTCTACCAAGGAAAGCGTGTTGTTTTATAACATGTTGTTAGGAAATAGGATGTAAGGTTTTATAAAGAGATTCAGTTGGCAAAATTAGAGTTGGGACTCTTCCAAGTTCCCTCATGGAATATAATAAATTCTCCAGAGAGATGACCTCTCACTAAGAGTCAGCTATTGGGCTAGCCTGGAAGACAGCACATGAAGAATTACACCCAAAACACATAAACTTTAATAGGCAAAAACCATGATGAAATGCCAGCAAAGCACTTTATTTCTTATATTAATTCTTATAAAAAAGGAACTTAGTTTTCTTTGCCTCAAAAGGTATGTGTTGCCCTAACCGGTTTGGCTCAATGGCTAGAGCGTTGGCCTGCAGACTGAAGGGTCCCAGGTTCGATTCCCATCAAGGGCATGTATCTTGGTTGCGGGCACATCTCCAGTAGGGGGTGTGCAAGAGACAGCTGATCAATGTTTCTCTCTCATCAATGTTTCTAACTCTCTATCCCTCTCCCTTCCTCTCTGTAAAAAATCAATAAAATATATTTTTTAAAAAGTGTGTGTTTTAGAGCAAAAATTGTAGCAGTTTCATATAAAAAACACAGCCATATCTTATAACTACAATTGTTTTTAGGGAGCATGTTAATATTAGTTATGATAATATTAATCTTGATATTTGCAATGTGTTGGTTCCGGTGCTGAGTACTTTGCATACATTTATGTCAATCTTTTCATCTAACAATTTAGTGAATGAGGCATTATGAGTCCCATTTTCAAGATGGGAAAACTGAGTTACATAGAAATTAATTTGCCCAGGGTCAGACCAATAGTAAATGATAGAGAGAATTCAAAATCAGGTCTGTCTGATTCCAAATCCAATCACTATCACAGAGCTTTATGTTTTGACCAAAAGTCAAATAGAGAGGATCTGAGGAATTCTAGTATATTTAAGCCGAGAAGGGCAATGCTAGATTAGTAAAATATCAGAGGATTCTTTAGGCAATATATAAAATATACACATGGAAGTACATTTATTCAATGCTAAATCTAATCTTTCCAGACATTTAACTGCTCAGATTGTGTTTTCTGCCTACTGGCAGGCAATGGCTCCCATAGACACACATAGAACTTATATGTTTTAGTAATTATCTTCCCTCCTTCAGTGTAAGCTATATAAATGTTTCTATGTTTGTGTTTACTCAAGCACACTTATAGATATTAAAATATCAGCTGATGCTATTCATCTTCTAGAACTTTATCAAAAGGAAGTGCATTATGTGAGCAATAAACATTAGTATGGACTTAGTTTTTTTTTTATTGCTTAAAGTATTACAAAGGGTATTACATATGTCTCCTTTTTCCCCCCACCCTTGACATTCCCCTGGCCTCCCCTACCCCCCAGTGTCTAATGTCCATTGGTTATGCTTATATGCATGCATACAAGTCCTTCAGTTGAGCTCTTACCCACCCCTCCTGCCCCCCAACCCTCCCTGGCCTTCCCGCTGCAGTTTGACAATCTGTTTGAGGCAGTTCTGCCACTGTATATATTATTGTTCAAAAGTTTATAATGGTCTCTATTATCCATGAATGTGTGAGATCATGTGGTATTTTTCCTTCATTGACTGGTTTATTTCACTTAGCATAATGCTCTCCAGTTCCATCCATGCTGTTGCAAATGGTAAGAGTTCCTTCTTTTTTACAGCAGCATAGTATTCCATCGTGTAGATGTACCACAGTTTTCTAATCCATTCATCTACTGATGGGCACTTAGGCTGTTTCCAAATCTTAGCTATGGTGAATTGTGCTGCTATGAACATAGGGGTGCATAGATCCTTTCTGATTGGTGTTTCTGGTTTCTTGGGATATATTCCTAGAAGTGGGATCACAGGGTCAAATGGGAGTTCCATGTTTTGTTTTTTGAGGAAACTCCATACTGTCTTCCATAGTGGCTGCACCAGTCTGCATTCCCACCAGCAGTGCACAAGTGTTCCTTTTTCTCCACATCCTCTCCAGCACTTGTCATTTGTTGATTTGTTGATGATAGCCATTCTGACAGGTGTGAAATGGTACCTCATTGTTGTTTTGATTTGCATCTCTCGGATGATTAGTGACTTTGAGCATGTTTTCATATGTCTCTTGGCTTTCTGAATGTCCTCTTTTGAAAGGTGTCTATTTAGATCCTTTGCCCATTTTTTGATTGGATTGTTTATCTTCCTTTTGTTAAGTTGTATGAGTTCCCTATAAATTTTGGAGATTAGGCCCTTATCAGATATAATGTTGGCAAATATGTTCTCCCATGTAGTGGGCTTTCTTGTTGTTTTGTTGATGGTTTCTTTTGCTGTGCAGAAACTTTTTATTTTGATGTAGTCCCATTTGTTCATTTTCTCTTTAGTTTCAACTGCCCTAGGAGCTGTATCAGTGAAGAAATTGCTTTGGCATATGTCTGAGATTTTGTTGCCTTTGGATTCTTCTAGAATTTTTATGGTTTCCTGTCGTACATTTAAGTCCTTTATCCATTTTGAGTTTATTCTTGTGTATGGTGTAAGTTGGTGGTCTAGTTTCATTTTCTTGCATATATCTGTCCAATTTTCCCAACACCATTTATTGAAGAGACTACCTTGGCTCCATTGTATGTTCTTGCCTCCTTTGTCAAATATTAATTGAGCATATTGGTTCGGGCTAATTTCTGGACTCTCTATTCTATTCCACTGATCTATATGTCTGTTCTTGTGCCAGTACCAGGCAGTTTTGAGAACAGTGGCTTTGTAATACAGCTTGATATCTGGCATTGAGATCCCACCTACTTTGTTCTTTCTCAGGATCGCTGCAGCTATTCGGGGTCTTTTTTTATTCCAGATGAATTTTTGGAGAGTTCGTTCTAGATCTTTGAAGTAGGCCATTGGTATTTTAATGGGAAGTGCGTTGAATTTATAGATTGCTTTGGGTAGTATGGACATTTTAATGATGTTGATTCTACCAATCCAAGAACATGGTATGTTCTTCCATCTCTTTATGTCTGATTGTTTTTTTAGTCTCTCTTTCTGAAAGTTCACTATTGGTGTATAGAAATGACATAGATTTCTTGGGGTTAATTTTGTATCCTGCTACATGTATGGACTTAGTTTTATTGAAAACTGTGTTTCTTTAGAGATAGTTCAAGCTATACCTTGGACTAGAGGACATGGCTGAAAGCTAATAAATTCATATTATAACAGGACAGGCCATTTAAAGCAATTTGATGCTCCCCGAGTACAGTCAAATGACTTTTAACATTATGAAACCTGCCTTGTCTTGCCAAGGACAAATGAATGGCTTGCAACTCAACCAACTGTGCTGTTTCCTATAAGAATTAGCATCTCTCCTCCTAAATCATTAGCTTAGAAAGCTGAAGACAATTTTTTTTGGCAGAAAATTAACTGAGGTTTCAGGTGGTGTCTCTGAATTTCATTGACATGAGAATTAAAGCCACATCTCACAATCAGAACATTATATTAAAAATAAATTTCATAGTTAGGTAAGCATCTATGATAAGATTTATTCATTTTTGTCCTAACATTAGGTAAAAAACACTTTTATCACAGGATTCTGATATTCATCACTAATATTTTGAAAGATTGTTGGTTTTGCTATTGATATTCTTTGGGAAAAAATGTTAATCTTCTCATGACCCATAAACACTTTATATTTCTGTCAAGGAAACATGTGAGAAATAGTCAAAAGATCTGAAACACATTCTATTAATCAGGGGTCTACAGAGATACAGAAACAAGAAGAGATTTACTATAGGAATTGGCTCATGTGGTTATGGGGATCGAGAAGCCCCATGGTTTGCCGTCTACAAGCCGGAGACCCAGTGGAGCTGTGTGATTCAGAGGCCTGAGAACTGGGGCCTGAGAACCAGGAGGCCCGACGCCTGAGGGCAGGAGGAGGACATTTCAGCGCAAGCAGAGAAATAATGCACCCTTCCTCCCCCTGTTTGTTCCTTCTATTCAGTCCTCTCCAAGGAGGATAATAGCACCTGAATTCTTTTTAAAAATATGTTTTTATTAATTTTAGAGAAAGGAAGGGAGAGGGACAGAGAGATAGAAACATCAAAAAGAGAGAAACATCGATCAGCTGCCTCCTGCATGCTCCCCACTGGGAATCAAGTTTGAAACCTAGGCATGTGTACTGATGGGGAATTGAGCCAGCAACCCCTTGGTGCATGGGATCACCAACCAACCAACCGAGTCACACCAGCTGGGGGCCATCTGAATTCTTTACTCAGCCCAATGAACATCTCTTCAAGAGACACTCTCATGGACTCACTCAAAAATACTATTCACAGCTGTCTGTGCCAATCAAGACGATGCATAAAATTAACCATCACACATATGTAACAGGAGTATCAGAAGGAGAGAGAGAGAGAGAGAGAGAGAGAAAATATTTGAAGAGACAAAGATTGAGAATTGTTCCAAAACTTACCAAAGTCTTTAATCCACAGATTTAAGAAATTCAGTATTCCCTAACAGAGGAAAAGATAAAGAAAACCAAATGTAGGCACATTATCATAAAACTGGGAAAAACAAAGACAAAGAAAAAATATTTAAAGCAGTGGGAAAACCCCACAGTATCTTCAAAGCAGCAAAAACTAGACTGATGGTTGACTTTTCAAGAGAAACTACAAAGCCAGTCCAATGGAAATACATTTCTAGAACACTAGAAGAAAAATTACCTGTGAGGAATTCTAGTAAAAATATCTTTCAGAAAGGCAAAATAAAGATATTATCAGACAAAACGAAAGCTGAGATATTGGCACTACAATGAACGTTGAGTAAGTTCTTTAGAAAGAAGACAAATGATTCCAGTCAGAGGAATACAATTGGATGAAGAAAAAAAGCAGCAGAAAGGGTAAATGTATAGATAAGAGTGAAGAAAATTAGCTGTTAAAAACTTGTGGGATTTTTTCATAGCAGCACAATTTACCATAGCTAAGATCTGGAAACAGCCTAAGGGCCCATCAGCAGATGAGTGGATTAAAAACCAGTGGTACATCTACACAATGGAATATTACTCTGCGGTAAAAAAGAAGGAATTCTTACCATTTGCAACAGCATGGATGGAACTGGAGAGCAGTATGCTAAGCGAAATAAGCCAGTCAGAGAAAGATAAATATCACATGATCTCACTCATTTGTGGAATATAATGAACAGCATAAACTGATGAACAAAAAACAGATCCAGAGTCAGAGAAGCATCGATTAGACCATCAAACCTCAGAGGGAGGGTAGGGAAGGGTGGGGGTAAGGGGGAGAGATTAACCAAAGGACTTGTATGAATGCATATAAGCCTAACCAATGGACACAGACACCAGGGGGTTGAGAGCATGAGTGGGGGGTGGGGGGACAGTGGGGGGATAAGAACACATATGTAATACCTTATTCAATAAAGAAAAAAATTGTGGGATTTATAACATGTAGTAGAAAATATATGACACAGGAATAGTGCAAAAGGTGAGAGGGAGTTGATAGGGTTCATTGCAAGGTTTTTTGCTTATCTTAACGGGGGGGAAGCGCATAAGAGAGGCACTATTGAATCGAGGAGCACACTGAAATCTTCAGTATCACTGATGAAAACACACAAGGCTGTGAAACTAAGACGCTCCTAGAGGAAGATAAATGGGATATTTTAAAAGATGCCTGATTGTTCTAAGAGAAGAAAGAAATGAAGAAGTAATGATCAAAGAAAAGTGGGACAAAACGAGACAAATAACAAGATGGTGGACCTAGACCACTTCCACGAAAGAACATGACCTCTCCTTGGAGGAAGGGCTGACTCTAGGACGGAGGCCGAGAGCAGGCAAGAGGGGCCGGACAGACCTCGGTGGTGGATCTGTGTCACGGGCAGGCAGGAGCTCTCTGGAGGAGCTCCCAAAGGCCAAAGCTGGGGCCATCTGAGCAAGGACAGATGAGGGATAAATAAATCTCCATGAGACCACGCTGATATAAATTCAGGGGGAGTCAACAAATCTCTGTCCTGACAATTCCAAACAATTTATAGGCACTCCACCCTCGAGGAGGCGGAGCCCAGTCTCCACTTCTAAAGGAGGGGCTGTGAAAAGGGGAGCAGGAGGGGCAGGGACTTCCTGGGGGAGGAGCCATGAAACAGCACTGGGCCAGTGATCGAGGCTCATCAGCGGTGATAAGCCGTGTTCATGTATGCACCTTGCGGGGGCAGCATCTTACCTCTGCAGTCCTCCACAAACATAACCCCAGTGCAATCGTGGAAAGATGGATCAATCCCAACTATGAGATGTCCTACAAAACTGTCAAGTCTTAAAAATCAGGGAAACTGTAACAACAAGGAGAAGCCTAAGAAAACACAACCAAAGTGGGGTTGAGGGTGAGATCATAGGAGCTAACATTAGGTAAAAAGTAAGAAAATCTGAATTAAATATGAACTTTGGTTGATGTACCAATAGTGGTTCATTAACTATAACAAACTTATTTTAATTAAAGATACTAGTAACAGGGAACACTGGTGCAAAGCTTATGTGAACTCTCCATACAATCTTCTCAACTTTTATTTTTAAAGTTGTGAAGGTCAATGCTTCCGCTCTGACTCCGTCCCCGCCTGCTGCCAGTGGTGGGCGGGCGAATGTTTCACAGCCAACCCTGAGGGTGGAGTGGGAGCCTTCATGCATACCATTTGCCACTTATAATTCCCACCCCGTGGCCAAGTTCAAATGCTCAGTTCCATGTTGAGAAGAGATGCAGTTGGCAGCCAATAGGAGCCTGCCTGTCTCTAGGCCCGAGAAGCCAGGAGTGGCAGGGCAGCCACCACTGACCTTGAGTGTGAACACTGCCAAGCCCATGGAAAGGCACCTGTGCTCTGAAAATCATGACCTCTAGACCCACAGAATTGAATTTTCAGCGACATTTTCCCTGAGTGAGTCCCAGAGAATGGTGGTAAGCTAGGCGGCTCCCATGTCCACTCCTCCGTTCCTGGACCTGTGGGCTCTGCCTGTCAGGGACATGGAGCACATCATGTGGACTGATTCGAGGTGTAGACTGCATCTCAGAGAATGGCTCCTACCTCGCAGAGTCTTATCTCCGAGTCTGTACTGGAAGGTCACTCCGCTGAACTATTGGTAGGACCAGTGGGTCCCTTGGCCATGTGCCCACTGCTGCACTTTTTCTGCCATAAAGGGGTGACCCAGAGGGCCCAGCGCCCCTCTCAGTTTGACTGAACTTTAGACAGGCTCTCAGCCCTCACCTCCCTTTCCTTAGAGCAGTGGTTCTCAACCTTCTGGCCCTTTAATACAGTTCCTCATGTTGTGACCCAACCATAAAATTATTTTCGTTGCTACTTCATAACTGTAATGTTGCTACTGTTATGAATCATAATGTAAATATCTGATATGCAGGATGGTCTTAGGCGACCCCTGTGAAAGGGTCGTTCGACCACCAAAGGGGTCGCAACCCACAGGTTGAGAATCGCTGCCTTAGAGCATTGCTTTAGAAAACGTGTAATTATACATTCTTCCTCTGTCCCTTTGGCATGGAAATGTTTTTAAAAGTTTCTTGAAAGATTTCCACCCCAGGAAAGTCTTCCTTCAGACCTAGAGCCATTCTTCTGGAATGCCATCATCCAGGAAGATAGAGCCCAGTGTCCCAGTCTGTGGGAGTGTAGGGGCCCCACTGTAGGAATGTCACTTAGCAACCACAGATGGCTAATCCCGGGGAAAAACATCTGCAAGCTCAGGAAAAACTCACTGTGTTCGACACAGCCACCGGCCACACTCCCCACGACACCCCACGACAGCTGCAGCCTCGCCTGGGGCTCCCTGCAGCACCTAGAAGCCCTACTGTCCGGCTGCAGCGCAGCGGAGCTCTGGCTCAGCCTGCTCTCCCAGGTTGCCATAGTCTCTTCCTTGACTATTTAACTTTGTTCAGCGCAGTTTTTGCTGTGACCGTGGTCTCCTGGCCACGCTGATACTGTGAGGAACATTCTGTAGGTGTATCTGACACTTTGGATATTGGGGGGAGCTGAGGCGCACAGGGCAGAAAAGTCATATCACACACAGGGTAAGCTGGATCCTGCTCCTCCCATGACAGAATGAGTCTCTTCGTAGTGGAAGGTAGAATTTTATTTATTTTTTACATGCTTCATGCTTTTAATTTTTGTTTTCATGGACCACTAACATATATCTGCAGTTATTTCTATTTTTTACTGGTCAATAAGCATTGTGTTAAAATATATGGACGCATGTACCATAATATCTTAAAGAAGAAGGAAGCCCAACTTGTTGAGATGCCTGAAGTACCTATGTCTGCAGGGAAACAAGCAAGCCAAGCGTCGAGTGATTTCTGAGTTGGAATGATATCTTCAAACCCCAGATGCTGGGCTGGTTCTGCGACCATCAGGAGTGAACCAGATGTGACCTGCTGTGCTCCCACGTTCCCTGGCTTTCTAAGAGCCTGTCTCCTCTTGCTAAAAGGGCTAACAATTCTATTGTGTAATGAAGCAGGTTATTACTAGACTATGTCCATAATATGTTCCGTTTTTGTCCACTCTGAAATAATGTGCTGGTTTCCTCCCAAGTGAACTGTTAAAAAATCAGAAACAGATTAAAAGTCTGGGACCTCTTATTCCCACCCACTCCTTTCCCATCGGGTCATGAGTGAGGGATTCAGTCCATGGAGGGTGTGGTCTGGGCGTCTGGCAGAGAGCTCTGAAAGCCTCCAAGGTTATCATTTCATTGCCATTTTCAGAGTCAGAAACATATGGCTTCTCACAAGAGGAAGTGGGAAGAATGACCTCGGCTCCGCTCAAGCTCTGCCGCCACCTCCAGAGCCACGGGAGCTGCCCTCAGCTGTATGGCAGCTACTTGCCCAGCTAGCAGACCACTATGCTCTGATCGACCTGTGCGCACGCCATTCCCGCCTCCGGACAGCATGGTGGCAGCATGTGCTTCCTCACACAGAACAGCCTCATCCTGAAAAAGCATCTTCCAGGAACCCTTCCCCATAACCTCCTTTTACGTTGCTCCCCGCCCGAGGCAAAAGGGCCTGTGGGATTGGCCAAGTGGGAAGTAAAATGATGTGCACAGTCTTCCTCCGAGAGGAGAGGGGCGCGTTAGCAGTGACCGGCTCTCTGGATCCTCTCTAGACCATTTACTGAACACAAACAGCGCCTTGCCCTTGGTGCGCTTGCAGTCAGCACTCCCCTGTGATTTATATTAAACCCATTTATCCAGCTAAACTTTATTTGTATTGTCGGACTGTTATTCAAAGTATTGGTCGCTTACACCTTGCAATCACACTTTTGGGGAAACTTATTTTTGCTGCGAAACATAACTTTGCTGGTTTTATTGAGTCACGTGTTCATTCATGTGTGCTCTTTCTTTACTTGACCGCGTGTGCGTGTGGGTGGCCAGTGAAAGCTGTAGGCTCTTAGATGATAGAGCCCTGTGGAGGGAGGTTCCTCCGGGCCCAGGCCCTGCACGGTGCTCAGTGATACTAGAAGCTGAGTCTCATGGCGACAGTCAAGCGCCATAGGCTGCTGCAGCAAGAAGGCTTCCCACGGCAGAAAACAATTCGCATTGAAGCCAACCGCACCGGTTTTGTCTGCAGTGAGTACCACGGTCGGCAGGGGCTGCAGGGGGCCGTGGTCACACATTGCATCCAACATGCTGTTAGATTAGATTATAGGCCCTGAAACAATTTCAGATCATTCATTTCTTGGTTCTCAACCACAATATGACACCCCATGTGTGTGTCACAGTGAAGTTGTGGTTCTGGAACAAGTTACTTTCTAACGTTCTGGAGTGGACTCACACCTGTGTCTAAGAGTGACATCATCACTCATTGTGCTCTCTGTGCTGTGGACACCAACCACAGGGAGCGTTTCAGGTTTCCTTTCGCCTTTCGTAAAGCATATCCAACACTCTACGTTGAGGGAGGAAACGTTATCTATTAAATGTGTCTAGCTAAAAGTTATCTATCAAATAGATAAATGCTTACCCACAAATCTGTTAAAGGGGTAGCCAGGTCTTGCTTAACCTCCCTTACTGGGGAGTAAATAGAGGATTGAGGGAGTTAAGAAATTTGCCCAAGATTCCATGAGGATGTAGCAGATAAACAAATTAGGACCCAAGCTCTCCTGGGACGGTCCTGCCTAGATTAGTGGTGGTTATGAGCACAGTTATCAAACCAAGATAAATGTTTCACTCCAACTGGTGGCGTGTTACGAAGAAAATTTCAACAAGAATCAAAATTATTTTAGGCATAATAAATATTTTTCAAGTTAAGGACAGAGCAGAAAAATAAAAATAGCCTATTTTAAATCCATACCTGATTTAAAACATATCTTTGTTGGTCATATACTATGGGCAAGGCCATTGTGCTAAGTGTGGTAGGGTGTTCAGAAATTTGTGACAATAAATTATTTCCAAGAAGGGAAATTGAAAACACTGAAATTCACACTGCAAGGTTACTGTTCCTACAGTCCCCAACAGAGATGGGCAACGAATCGAGCTGTGTCTTAACAAATTTCCCAGGAACAAAAAGTTAAGATTAAAAGAACTTGTAATAAGGTGGACAAAAGTGACTAAAAGTAAACCAATTAAAGTAAATTCAACGTGTTTAAAAAATGTTAGCTATTTTAAACAGTTCGTGTACAGAACTCCCCTCCCCCACCCCAGCAGCTCATAGGTTTCATTAGAAAACAGTTTTCTGTTTTAAGCTGAGACCTGGCTTTATCTGCACTTGGTGGTGTGTCAGCTAATTTGACAACGTGGCCCTTGTTGCGGGCAAATCATTACTAACACTTCTGGTGTCACTACTCAGAAAGGCGCACACAGGTCTAGGCCCGAGAAGCACCCGGGAAGCAGCCAGACAGCTTACAATGTAGAGCACACTCCTAATGAACCCTCCCGCTGTCTTACTCCTACGTACTCTCTCAGGAAGAAAGAGATGTCTGTACAAAGACTTGTGCACAAATATTCATAGCAACTTTATCAGAAATAGTCAAAAGCTGGGAACAACCAAATTGCTCATGGGCAGGTGGATGGAGAGCTGTCACAGGATTAACATGCTGGCTTTCATTTTGTCAGTCAAATCCTGCCAATTCCTAGGTCAGATGAGCGGCAGGACCTGCACGTATAATTCCAGGGTAGAAGTCATGCCACAGGCCTGGGATAGACACGGCCAACGCTGGATGCAAAGGGCAAGTGAGGGCTTCACGCTGTCATTTAAAGAGCATTTTTAGCTTCCTAATTACTTTATTGAACGTTCTACTTCCTTCTTAAGTAAGATTGTTTCTGGTGACAAATGGCTTTCATGAGGAGACTGTCCTTTTCCCTCTGCTGGGGGGGGGGG
>NW_005370427.1:948408-948701 GCF_000412655.1 Myotis brandtii
GCCTCTGGTCTGTCCCAGGCCAGCCAAGCGCTCCCTGCGCGCAGCGGGCTGTGCGTTTGGTCCCAGCGCCCAGGGGTGCGCATCGCAACTTCTCACAGGTTCTGGGTGGAGGAAAGCCTCTCGCGGTCATGTGTCCCCACTGCCACGTCTCAGACACGAAGGGGTGCGGCCAGGGGAGAGAAACACGGGGCTCTCTGTGTGATGCTCCGCCTCGCTTTAGACCTAAAAACTGCAAAGTAAACTCACTGGAACCAGCGGAGCAGCCGCCTGGAGCCTGGAGATGGGGGGGGGGG
>NW_005370427.1:948755-977628 GCF_000412655.1 Myotis brandtii
CGCCAGGCAACACTGCAGGCCCTCTGAGCTCCTGGCCGCAGGCACCTCCCTCCTGCGCCCTGGCCCTGCTTGGCCTTCGCCTTCGGTGGAGGTGGGGCCCGGTTCCCGGGGAGCTGGGCGTGGCAGCCCTGCCTGGGATGGACCATGCCTTCCTGTGTCACATTCGGCTTTCTCCTAATTTCCTCAACAAATGTATGCCTTTGAAATGTGCATTTTCCTTCTTTCTTTAAGATTTTAAATTAAACTTAATTTTCCCATCACCATGTATCCCATCTATGCCTCCTCCACCTCTACCCACTCCCCATCACCCCATAATCCCATGCTACTGTCCATGTCCAGGAGCTCTCTCTCTCTCTCTCTCTCTCTCTCTCTCTCTCTCTCTCCTTTTTTGCTCAATTCCTCCCCCACCCTAGCTCTCTCCTGCTCTCTATAGATGAGTCTGGCTCTATTTTGCTTGGTAGTCCAGTTTGTTCATGAGATTCCACAGGTGGGGGAGATCATGTGGCCGTTGTCTTCCTCTGACTGGCTGACTCCTGTAACACTTCCATGGTTTCCTCTTTCTGTTCAAAAGTTTGAATCCTTTCAGCCTCACCTGTGCCCTCACTCCCTCACCACCTTACTGAGAGCCAACTGACGGACAGGGAAGGTGCATGCCCAAAGCTTCCAACTGACACTGTGACACTGTGGCCATCACAGGCTAGAAACTGTCCCTGGTCTCTGAAGTCCTGTACCACCTCCCGTCATCACCTCCCGTCATCACCTCCCCAGGGTTCAGGACGGAGGCCAGGACCAGCGCCCCGTCATCCAGGTGAGCTCACACATGACAGGTTTCTACAGACTCGGACTAATGCAGTGCTCCCTTTATCTGACTTCTTCAGCAGATGGGTGAGAGCCACCCCCTGTTCAGTGTGTCAATGTTGTAAATGTTTCCCTCCACGTCCCGCGTGGTTCAGGGTTCAGGATCTGGAAGAGGAGCTGCACACAAATGAAAGAGAAAAGACA
Source organism: Myotis brandtii (assembly GCF_000412655.1). Lineage (NCBI taxonomy): Eukaryota > Metazoa > Chordata > Mammalia > Chiroptera > Vespertilionidae > Myotis > Myotis brandtii. The sequence goes on from NW_005370427.1 coordinate 949,758, forward strand.
AGAGATAATTTGGGAATATTCGGGGCCAGGCGACTAAGTCCAACTCAAGAGGAAGGACTTCCACTGGTGCTCAGGCCATCAACTTTTTATAGTCAGAGGTAAACAAGGTAGTGGTTACCATAGTTACACAGTTCTTGTGAGTTTCACTTGTTTTGACCATAGTTACACTTCCTGCACTTCCCTCAGCCCATTAACTTCCCAGATAAGATCTAGGGAGTGTTATAAGGTCAGGCCTAATTATGCTAAGAGGACTGTGCCCTCTAAGCTGGGACTTGTTTGTGACTTTGCCAACAGGTCAGTCTGAGACTTAACCCTATATCGGTTCCCCACAGTCAAAGTCCCTTTCTTGTGACTTCTTGGGCGGATTCCATCCGCATGAATAGGCCACCAGATCTCCATCCACCTGCCCATGAGCAATTTGGTTGTTTCCAGCTTTTGACTACTTATGATAAAGTTGCTGTGAATATTTGTGCACAAGTCTTTGTACAGACATCTCTTTCTTCCTGAGAGAGTACGTAGGAGTAAGACAGCGGGAGGGTTCATTAGGAGTGTGCTCTACATTGTAAGCTGTCTGGCTGCTTCCTGGGTGCTCACAGCGTTTTGTAGGCCTCCCAGCTGCACAAAAGGGGCCAACTGCCTCCACATCCCCCCAACACCTCACACAGTCCCTGTTGTCCATTTAGACCCTGTAAGAGGTGGGTAGTGGAATCTTCTATGGTTTGAATTTTCTTTTTCCCTAATGATGGTGAACATCTTTCCATGTGCCTATTTGAAATCTAATGTGTATTCTTTGGTAACGTGACTGTTCAACGTTTTGGCCATTTTCCCTGTTTATTGACTTGGCGTGTTCTCTGTATATTCTGAATGCAAGTCCTTTCACAGATCTGCTCTCTGCAAATTGTTTTCCCAGTTTGAGGCTCACCTTTCATTCTCCCACTTGTGCCTTTCAAAGAGCAGATGACTTGTAACTTGAATGAGGATGTTTATCATTTTTATTTTATGTTTTGTTTTTGACATTATACATAAGAAGTGTTTGCCTCATCCAAGGTCCCAAAGATTTTCTCTCTGTTTCCTTCTGGAAGTTTAAAGTTTTAGGTTTTACACTTGGGTCTAGGATCAATGTTGAGTTAATTTGTGTGCCTGGTTCAGGAATCCATTAAATTTCACTATGGATATGCAATTGTTTCAGTATCACCTATTGGAACAACATCTTTTCTCCACTAAATTGCCTTCATATTTTGTTCCAAATAATTTGTCTCTATGTAGGTGCACATATTTTTGCACTCTGTTCAATTCCGTCTATCTATTGATCTATCTCGATGCAAATATCATGCTATATTGATTTCTGAAGTTTCATTATGTCTTAAAATCTAGTAGTATTAGCCCTCCCCCTTTCAGACATGGTTCTTTTACCAAGTGAGTTTGCCTATTCTAGGTCCTTTAAATTTTACTACAAATTTTAGAATCAGCTTATAAATTGCTTTAAAAAATGCTATCATTATTCATGGTGGCCAAAACATAAAAACAATCAAAGTGTGCTGCAATAGAAGACTGGATAAAGAAGATATGGTACAGCCCTATCCAGTTTGGCTCAATGAATAGAGCATCATCCTGCGGACTGAAGGGTCCGGGTTCAATTCTGGTCAAGGGCACATGCCCAGGTTGCAGGCTCGGTCCCCAGTAGAGGGTGTGCAGGAGGCAGCCAATCAATGATTCTCTCTCATCATTGATGTTTCAATCTATCTCTCCCTCTCCCTTCCTCTCTGAAATCAATAAAAATATATTTTAAAAAAAGATGTGGTCCACATACACAATGGAATACTACTCAGCCATAAGAAAGGATACAATACTGCCATTTGCAACAATGTGGATGGACCTTGAGAACATTACGCTAAGTGAAATAAGTAGGTCAGAAAAAGCTAAGAGCCATATGCTTTCACTCATATGTAGGATATAAACTGAAATTCGTGAACATAAACAGCAGTGTGGTGGTTGCCAGGGGGAAGGGGTTTAGGAAGTGGGGGGTGGGGGGGAAAGGGGGTCCTAATATATGGTGACAGAAGATCTGACTTTGGGTGGTGGGCACATGGTGCAATATACAGATCTTGTAACATAGAAACCCACACCTGAAACCTATGTGTTTATGTTGACCAATGTCACCCCAATCAATTTAATAAAAAATGCTGTCATTTTAAAAGTTTTATTGAATTAAAATTTACATAGCATAAAATTCACACATTTTATGTGTGCAGTTCAAAGCTTTTAAATAAATGTATGGAGTTATGCAAGCACCACAATTCTGTTTTAGAATATGTTCATCATCCCAAAAGATCCACCTTATCATCTGCAGTCAATTTCCTTTCTTATAGCCAGCCCTAAGCAACCCTATTTCTCTCTGTCTCTCTCTGCATTCGCCTTTCTGGACATTTCATAAAAATGGAATCTACACTGTACAGGCTTACATCTACCTTCTTTTACTGAGCATGGTGTTTTGAGCTTCTTGCATGTTATTGCATGTGTCAGCATTTCATTTTATTTCATTGTTTGACAGTTTCCATTCTACTGCTAGCCAGGTTCCCGGGACCTGCTAATGAACCGGATTGGTCCAGATTTTTGCATCTGTGAATGATGCTGCTGTGAACATTTGCATGCAAGTCCATGTGGGACGTACACTGTCATTTCTCCTAGGTAGAGTCCTAGCATTGCAATTGGTGGGCCATATGCTAAGGATGTGTTCAACTTAAAAAATAAAAGATTTTACTTTTTAAAGTCATCAGAAGTTCACTGCAAAATTCAGCAGAAAGTACAGAGTTCCTATAAATTACCCACACGTGCACAACCTCCCCACCATCATGTCCCCCAGAACAGTGCGTTAGCTATACTCAGTGAACCTACAGTGATCCACCATCACCATCCAAAGTCCAAGTCTACATGGTAGTATGCTCTGTGGGAATGTACAATGACACACACCCACACTTGCAGTGGCATACAGAGTATTTCACCACTTTGAAGTCCCTTGTGCTCCACATATTTACCCCTCCCCCTTCTTTGACCCCTGACAACCACTGATTCCTCACTGTCTCCGTGGTTTCTCTTTTACAGAAGGGCAAAGGGTTGGAACCACACAGTTTTGTAGTCCTTCAGACTGGCTTCTTTCACTTAACAATATGCATTACGGTTCTTCCATGTGTTTTCGGGGCTTGCTAGCTCATCTCTTTTTACCACTGAGTAATATTCCATTGTCTGGGTGCATCACAGTTTACGCATCCATTCACCTCCTGAAGGATGTCTTGGTTGCTTGGAGGTTTTGGCAGTTATGGATAAGCTGCTATAAACATCTGTGTGCATGTTTTGTTGTGAACGTAAGTTTTTAACGCGTTTGGGTAAATACCAAGGAGTGTTGACAGCTGGCTTGTATGGTAAGAGTGTATTTAATTTTGTGAGAAACCACCCAACTGTCTTCCAAAGTGGCTGCCCCGTGTGCATCCCTCCAGCCCAGGGCGAGAGTTCCTGCTGCTCACGTCCTGCCAGCACTCGGTGTTGTCAGCGTTCTGATTGGTCGCCACTCTCACAGGTTGTTGTCTGAATTTTCAATTCCCTAAGGGCATAGGAAGGGAACGTCTATGTACGTCTTCTTTGCTGAGATGTCTGTTCATGTGCCCATTTAAAAAATATATATTGTTATTGATTTCAGAGATGAAAGGAGAGAGAGGGAAGCATCAATGATGAGAGAGAATCATTGATCGGCTGCCTCCTGCACACCCCCAGTGGGGATTGAGCCCGCAACCCGGGCATGTGCCCTGACTGGGAATTGAACAGTAACCTCCTGGTTCACAGGTCAACACTCAACCACTGAGCCTCACCTGCCAGGCCTGTGCCCATTTTTCAATCAGTTTTTTTTAAATTTTCTTATTGTTGTGTTTTAAGTTCTTTGCATATTTTCGATAGCAGTCTTTAATCAGACATGTCTTTGGCAAATATTTTCTCCTAGTCTATGGTTTGACCTGTGATTCTCTTGATAGTGTCCCTTACAGAGTAGATTTTAAAAGTTGAAGATAGCCCAGTTTATCTCTCATGAACACAGACAACTTGGCTGTTATATCAAAAAAGCCATTGCCACAGCCAAGGCCCCCCTCGGTGTCCCCTCTCTCATCTCTAGTTTCCACTTTACCCCCAGGGCTGTGACCCACTGACTTCACTGGGGTGAAAGGTGCACTGGCTTCTGTCTACGAGCCAGGAACGGAGTACGTGCCAGACCCCACCCCATCCCACCTCAGGCTCAGAAAACTAACATCTGTGGTTCAAGTCACGCAGTGTATGATATTCTGTGTTGACAGCTGAGCGAAGACATCATATACTTACAAGGCATCATCTTCCCATAATCAGAGAAAGAACCTAATGGTGAAGTTCATGGTCCACTACACCATCTGCTTGTGTTTGCAACCAGGACCCTCTTGGTTTTTACTGACAAAAACTCAACTGAAAAAAAAAAAGGAAGAACCGAATGCAGTAAAGGAACCAATTGGCTTGAGTAACTAGGAAGCCTACAGGGAGAATGGATCACGGGGCTCAAAAATCCTGTTAGAATCCCATCTGGCTCCGAGGGACGATGGCTGCCTACAGAGCCCTCCCGCTATGGGGCCCCAGCTCTCCTGGTGCCCTCCGTGTCGGGGGAGAGGTGCCTGTGGACACACTTTCCTGAGCTCCTTGCAGGCGGTCTCCTGCTCGGCTGTCATGGCAGGTGCCAGGGAAGGAGAAGCCGGCCCCCACAGGCGGGTGTGGGGCAGAGAGGCCTGCGACGGCTTGGCCTGGGCTTTCCCGTGTTCCGCTCCATAGCCGTGTTGCCCCGCACCTGAGAGCCCTGGGTGGAAAGCTGCCCAGGAATCTTGCGTTTCTGGCTTCCTGGAATTTAGCAAGACCCTGTGGACCTTGGCTTTGCAGCCTCCCACAGACTGTGGGGCCTACGCCGCTTGCCAGGAGCCCTGGGCTTGGAAGGCCCAGAAGCTGTTTTCCTGGGAGAAAGCTGATGTGGGCAACAGAGCAGGAAGCCCCTTACCGCTGTCCTCAAACAGCCACAGGCCCCTTGTAGTGTCCATGCCAATTCCCCAAGTAGACATCAACCTTCGCAGGCCATTGCCCCGGTCTGAAAAAATCACCAAGTTTGGGCTCAACTGTAGGAAGTTCCCCACAGTGACAGGATGGATGGGGGGACCCCGGACTGTCAGGAAACAAAGTCACGAACAATGGAAAAGGAGATATTTCCACAAGAAAGAAGTAGAAGTGATGTTAGGGGGGTTGTTCTCTTTACCAACACAGAGCAGTCATCCTTTTAAGGTTTTTGGTTTTACTTTTTATGAAAAATGGAACCAATTGTATTATCCAATGAAGGTGCATGCTACTTATTGGGGGCGGCGATTTTAAAATTCTGTTAACATTTTCTTTAACAAATGGCAATTAACGTTCAGTTGAATTTCCTGAATTATGTCTATCAATTCGCAGAGAAGTTAATGAAGAGAAACACCGCACTGCATAAGTTAGAAATAAAAGCTGAGCTCTCTCTAGCAGAGCTCAAATTTTTTTTCCACCTTAGCAACTGATCAATAAAAAATTTCATATAAATTGATAATTGAAAAATAGTCTCTGGGATGTAAAGTATGTCAGAGAAACTACACTTAATATTGTGATATGTATGGTACCAGGTGGGTACTTGAAATATTGGCAGGATCACGTTGTAAAGTATGATTGTCTAACTACCTGAAACTAATACAAAATAATATTGAATGTATACTGCAATTTAAAAATAAAATAAATTCAATCACATAATTTTTATATAGAAAACACATTTTATATATTGCAAACATTTTCTTACATGTTTCTTTTATAAATTCTGAACTTTTAAAGCTTGATATATTGAATTACAAGAAATTGAAAGCTAATAGATTGTCCTGTGTGCTAGGCTATTTATTTTTCTTCTTACACAATACTTGAAATTAGGAGAATTTTTTCTAGGTCTGTGAAATCTGCCCTTGGTATTTTAATAGGGATTGCATTGTATCTATAGATTGTTTTGGGTGGTATGGACATTTTAATGATGTTGATTCTACCAATCCATGAACACTGTGTATTCTTTCACTTTTTTATATCTTCCTCCATCTCTTTTCTCAACATCCTGTAGTTTTCTGAGTACAAGTCTTTTACCTTCTCAGTTAAGTTTATTCCTAAGTATCTTAATTTTTCTGTTGCAATGGTAAATGGGATTTTTTTGTTTCTTTTTCTGAGAGTTCATTATTGGCGTATAAAAATGCTATAGATTTCTGGGTGTTATGCTAAGCGAAATAAGCCAGTCAGAGAAATATAAGTATCACATGATTTCACTCATATGTGGAATCTAGTGAACAAAATAAACTGATGAACAAAAATAGATCCAGAGACATAGAAACATCAAACAGACTGTCGAACCTCAGAGGGAAGGCAGGGGAGGTGGGTGGGTGGAAAGAGATCAACCAAAGACCTTGTATGTATATATGCATGACCCGTGGACACAGATGATAGGGTGGTGAAGGCCTGGGGTGGGGAGCAGGGGCAGGCTGGGAGAGGTCAATGTGAGAAAATGGGGGACATGTGTAATACTTTCAACAATAAAGATTTAAAAATAAATAAATAAAATGCAGGGGGAATGTTTTGGTTAGGGCAGGGCTGCAGAGCCATTACAGAGACATAACAACAGAGGGCATGTGCAAGACAGACGTTTCAGCTGTGACCAATGGGCAAACAGTTCTCCTCACAGTCATTCAGAGGTGCCAGGTCTCAATTGGGCATCTCCTTCACGTCACATGGTGTTGTCCCGACCTCCAGGTTTGATGCTGGGTCAAGGACATGTGTTGGCTGAAGCCCTTTGTAACAGAAAGGACATCGGACCCAGAGGAGCCAGGCCTGCCCTATGGGTACTCAGACCCAGACACACACTCTTTAGTGACCACACCAGGTCACACGACTGCCCCTTGCTGCCTGGAACGTGGCAGCTGCAGTCCCCCATCTGCCTTGCTTAGAAGAGGTTCTGGGGAACTAAGCCCCCATCACAGAGAGTGACCCAGGCACGGGGAACCAGCGAGACACCCGCAGCCCTTCTGCAGGTCTCTCTTGGCCCTGGGCCTTGGCGTTCCTTCTCACTTGCCTTTACTGCACTGGGTTGTCTGTCCTTAAACGCCCTCCGGCGGCTTTCCCTGTGCTCACACCTGGTGTGAAGTGTCAGACAGGGAGCGTTTCTGTAATGAGCTTACTCTTCCACCTGAAGTTTGCCAGGAAGTGTATGCAGCTCCAGGGCTCGGATTCCCCCTGCCATTGCTACACAGAATGTCCTCGTCTCCAACACACACACTTTTCCACGAGTTTCAGCATCTTGTTATTCTAAATGCTGCCATTAAACTTTCATGGCTCCTTGTGTGCATGTCAAGAGTTTTTCTGGGATCTGTGCATATCTGTGTGTGTGTGTGTGTGTGTGTGTAAATTCCGGACATACCATAAAATCTAAACGCATTAAGCCTAACTAAATATAGGTCTTCTCTGAAAGTCTTGGTTGCAGATGTGTTTGAGATTTTAATTTTTAATTTTCACATTAGAAAGATAATTTGGTGCACACACTATATCTTACACATCGCTGTCAGGAAGATTTGGGACAGTTTATAATAAACACACACAGATGCACACAGACACACACATGCGTATGTCTAGAGTGAAATTATTTCTGCACCTGTAACATATTTCTAGCAACATCTGCCCTTGACAATATTCTCTAAGGTGCTAGAGGCTTTCTCTAGAGTCAGTGCCCTTTCTTCCTGAGCTCTCACCAGCATTGCCTTTAACATCCACATTTCCACCAACAGGCTCCTCAAGACACTCCTGCTCTTCCCTGAGCCTCTGAAGTCTTCCAGACTAACCTCGCCCAATTCCACAGCCTCTCCTGCGTGTGCAGATGTTTGTTTCAGGAGCTGTGCCGGCCTCTCCTTACAAAGGCAGGAGTCATTTTGGATTAAGGGACCACTCTACTCCAGTTTGACATCAAGTTAGCACCAACCTTACTTCCAAATACGGTCCCCTCTTGGGATACTGGGGGTTAGGTTTCAACATCTCTGCTGGGATAAACAGACCAAGCACTAACAATATCTCTCAATGAACTTGTATCCAGAATATAGAAAGAACTTTTAAAACACAATAATAAAAAGATAAGTAACCTAATATAAAATGGGCAAACAACTAGAATAAACACTTCTTCAAAGATGACAGACAAATGGCTAATAAGCTCATAAAAATATGCTCAATATCATTAGTTAATAGGAAAATGGAAATCAAGATTCCAGCAACATGTCACTATATAGCTATCAGTATGACAATAATAATAGTGATAAAATTAATAACATGTTTTGTTATAATGCCAGAAGATGTGGAACCCTCTGACATCACAGGTGGGAATGTAAAATTATGTTACTTTGGCAAACAGTATTGAAGTTCCTCAAAATGTAAGTAGAATTACCATATGACCCAGAAATTCCAATTCTAGTTATATGTAGCCAAGAGAAAGGAAAATTTATCTCCCTACAAAAACTTGTACAAGAAAGAGTGTTCATAGCAGCATTATTCATAATATCCCAAAAGTCAGAACAACCCAGCCATGGCTGGTGTGGCTCAGTTGATTGGGTGCTGTCCATGCATAGAGAGGTCCCTGATTCAATTCCCAGTCAGGGCACATGCCTAGGTTGTGGGCTTGCAGGACACAGCCAATCATGTTTCTTTCTCATTGATGTCTCTCTCACTCTCACTTCCTCTCTCCCTAAAAAATGAAATCAATAAAAACATTTTTAAAAACATTAAAACAGCCCTAACCGGTTTGGCTCAGGGGATAGAGCATCGGCCTGTGGACTGAAAGGTCCCAGGTTCAATTCCCGTCAAGGGCATGTACCTTGGTTGCCGGCACATCCCCAGTAGGAGGTGTGCAGGAGGCAGCTGATCAGTGTTTCTCTCTCATTGATGTTTCTACCTCTCTATCCCTCTCCCTTCCTCTCTGTAAAAAATCAATAAAATATATTTCAAAAAAACCAAAAACATTAAAACAACCCAAACGTCCATTAACCGATGGGTGGGTAAGTAAAAAATGGAATATCCATACAATGGGATACTATTTTGTCATTAAAAAGACATGGAATTCTTATATGGTCCAACATGGATGGTCTTGAACACACAATGCTCAGTGAAAGAAGCCAGACATAAATACTACACAGTATATAATTTCATAGAAATGAAACCTCTAGAATAGACATGCCCTAGAGAAAATAAATAGTGACTGTGTGGAATTGACCAATGGGAAGGAGTGAGGAATTGACTACCACAGGAGGGTGATGAAATGTTCTAAAAGTAGGAAGTGGTGGCAGGTGCAGCTCCCTCTGTGGATATACTAACAATCATTAACCTGTAGACTTTCCACGGGTTAGTTTTATGGAATGTCAATGATATTGCAATAAAGATAAGAAAAGTTCAATGCAAAATATACACCTGTTCTTTAAATCTCAGTGAAGATTTTCAGAACACATTTTTATAAAATTTTTAAAAAATATATATGTTTATTGATTTCAGAGAGGAAGGGAGAGGGAGAGAGAGATAGAAACATCAATGATGAGAGAGAATCACTGATTGGCTACCTCCTGCATTCCCCATACTAGGGATCCAGACTGCAATCTGGGCAAGTGCCCTGACTGGGCATCGAAACATAATCTCCTGATTCATAGGTCAATGCTCAAAATCTGAGCCATGCTGGTTGGGCTAGAACACAGTTTTAAAGCACTTAATTTACAAATTATCAGATATAGATGCCATAATTGCTTTTTGCTTTAGTGAAATGAAATTTTAAAAGCTTCTAAAAAAGCTCCAAACTTTTGAAAGAAACAGAAAACTGTCCTATAAAATGAGCTTGGATTTTACCTATATATTGAAAGCAAAAATGAAAATAAAAGCATAACAATTTGGACTGAGAAGTGACTAAAATCATCACAAATGTCCTCTGACTCTTAATTTATATGGACAATTGTGTCAATGTATTTGCCATGTTTATATGTCAGAATGTTCCTTCTTCCTGCACTTTTTGGAGGATGAAAGAAAGGTAATGTAAAGAGCTGTTGGTAATATAATTTAATGCTGAGGAGTCATGACTTTGTTATGAGTAATCTACACTGAGCTTGAACCATTCTTTCCCCTCTGACATCATCAGATCTTCCTGACACTCTACCCTGGTCCACCATGCCCCTTCACAATGAAATCCACCAGCATCCTCATGGGCACTCAGTTGGAGGTGGGGCAAATCACCTAAAGGACCAAAGAGTCAAAGGGCTGGAGAATGAGAGCTATCACAGGATAAATTTACTCAAAGGAAAATTACTATCTCATATCAGTAAAAAATGAACATATGTCCAAAATCTCAATTAACTTATCAGTTAATGGAAGAATCAGTGAAATGTTCCAACTCTCTCTGGGGGGACTCAAAGACCACACATCTTGAGGTAACAATGACTGTTGGTGTGATGTGTATAAATTTACACTTGGGAGCTAGTCTGATCCATCCACTAGGCATTCTTCAGTTGTGTCCCACTAGACAAAAAGTGGCTGCATTTCTGAAGGCAACAATTACTTGTATTATCGGTTTTCTGCCACTTACAGAATCGTGAATTAGCTCAAAGATGGTGGAAGTTTGAGACAACATGGAAGGGGGACCAATAGGGCATCCAGTCATTTGTTTTGCCAATTTCAAAGGATTTCTTCATTTTTCCTGACAATGCAGATGCCTAACAGAGATGCTTCCTGCCTATAGGAAGTGAATGTTAGGAAAATGAGAGAGTTGAAGTGGTTAAAACGTGGAATTGAGATGAATAAAATAATTGTAGAAACCTGTCTTCCTAAATCATATGGAATTGCTGAAACCTGAAGCAAAGACACATGAAAGATTCTGAGAGGTGACTTCTTAAAGAATTCTTCAGTAAGACTTCTTCTAAAATCATTCAATCAATCAATCAACCAGTCAGTTTATGTATCTATCAATCTGCCTGTGTGTCTGTCTTTCTAATCATTCACTTACTGGTTTATGTAAGAACACTTACATGCATGGGGGGTCTAGACGCAAGGATTACCTTCTAGGATCACTTCTAATTTCTATCAGATAGGAATGCAATCTGATGAGAAATAATGAAAATTATTAGTGCTGATTATATGACAATGTTAATTAGTAATTCTAACAATAGTAGAGGGGCAGACACCTGTCTCTTCAATGGGACCAGTTTTATAGTCACTTTGAGGGTGAACAGTGGCGGTCCTCATGGGTTACTAGTCAGTGGTGGTCCTACTGGGTTACTAATCAGGTGGTCCACCTGGGTTGCTAACCAGGTGGTCCTCATGGGTTACTAACCAGGTGGTCCTCGGGGGTTACTAATCAATCAGTGATATTTCTCCTGGGTTACTAATCAGATGATCTTTGTGGGTTACTAATCAGGTGATCCTCATAGGCTACTAATCAAGTGGTCCACGTGAGTTACTAATCAGGTGGTCCGGGTGTGTTACAAAGAAGGTGGTCCTCAGGGATTACTAATCTGGTGATCCTTGTGGTGACTAATCAGGTGGTCCTCATGGTTTACTAAAGAGGTGGTCCTCATTGGTTACTAATCAGGTGGTCTTATCGGGTTACTGAACTGTGTCCAGCATGGCCAGGGGTGAAACTGAGGAGGGGCAGTGAAGGATTAAAGAAGATAGAAAAGAGAAAACATTTGGGACCAGGTGGATCACTGCCTGGATGAGGAAACAGTGCCACAGCCTGTAAGCCTAAGCTTTATTTTATAGTCAGATCACACAAAGCAAAACATGGGCACGATGTTTACAATGTTCTTGCGAGTTTCAAATCTATTTTGTTACTCAAGCCCTGTTTTGGCAGCACTTGCTGCACTTCCCACAGCCCATTAGCTACCTAGGAACAAGGGAGGACTATAAGGTCAAGCTTACAACCATAGCCTTTTGGCTATAATTGTGCTGGGAGGGCTTTTCACTCCAATCTGGGACTTGTATGTGGCTTTGCCACAAGTCAGTCCAAGGCTTGAACCTGTCCAAACACTGTAGCTGCTCTCCACAGGTTACTAACCAGGTGTTTTGGTGGGTTACTAATAAAGTGGTCCTCAGGGGTCACTAACCAAGTGGTTCTTATTGGTGACTAATCAGGTGGTTGTCATGGGATATTAATTAAGTGGTCCTCATGGGTTAGTAATCAGGTGGTTCTCAGGGGTTACTAACCAGGTGGTCTTCTTTGGTGACTTATCAGGTGGTCCTCTTGGTTGAGTAATCAGGTGGTCCTCAGCTTTACTAAACATGTGGTCGTCATTGGTGACTAATTAGTTGTTCTTCCTGGGTTAGTAATCAGGTGGTCCTCTGAGGTTACTAAACAGGTGGTTCTCCTTGGTAACTAATCAGGTGGTCCTCCTGGGTTAGTATTCAGGTAGTCCTTAGGAATTACTAAACAGGGTGAACCTCTTGGAATACTAATCAGGTGGTCCTCGTTGGTTACTAGTCAGGGTGATCCTCCTGGTTTACTAATTAGGGTGTTCCTAGTGGGTTATTAATCAATCAGTGATGGTCTTCCTGGGTTTCTAACCAGCTGGTCCTCCTTGATGACTAATCAGGTGATCCTTGTGGGTTAATAAGCAGGTGGTCCTCGTGGGTTACTAATAAAGTGGTCCTCATGTGTTACGAATCAATTATTAGTAGTCCTCCTTGGTTACTAATCAGGTGGTCTTCGTGAGTTAATTACCAGGTGTCTTTCATGGGTTACTATTAAGGTGATTCCCAGGGATTACTAAACTGGTGATCCTCGTTGGTGATTAACCAGGTGATCTTCATGGGTTACTAATCAGGTTGTCCTCATGGGTTACTAAATAGGTGGTCCTAAGGCATTACCAACCAGGTGCTTCTCATTGGTGACTAAGCAGGTGGTCATTGTAGGTTAGTAATCAGGTGGTCCTCAGGGGTTACTAAACAGGTGGTTCTCGTTGGTGACTAATCAGGTGATCCTTGTGGAATAGTAATCAATCAATAATGGTCCTCATTGGTTACGAATCACATGGTCCTCCTAGGCTACTAATCAGGTAGTCCCTCTGGTTTACTAATCAGGGTGGTACTTGTCTATTACCAATTTGGGTAATTCTAATGGATTACTAAACAGGTGGTCCTCATTTGTTATTAATCACTGTGGTCCTGGTGGGTTACTAATCAGGTGGTCCTCATGGGTTACTATTCAGGTGGTCCTTGTGTTTTACTAACCAATTAGTGACTAATCAGTTGGTGCTGGTTCATAGTTTACTAACCAGGTGGTCCTCATGGGTTAATAACCAAGGTGGACCACATGGGATACTTTTGGTATGCATGGGTTACTAATAAGTTAGCTCTTGTGGGTTACTAAGCAGGGTATTCCTCATGGGTTACTAATCAATCACTGGTGGTCCTCCTGGGTTACTAACCAGGTTGTCCTCCTGGGTTATTAATCAGGTGGTCTTCATGGTTTACTAACCAGGTGGTCCTTGTTGCTTACTAATCAATTAGTGATGGTCCTCTAGTGTTACTAACCAGGTTTTCCTGGGGCTTACTAATCAATCAGTGGTGGGCCTCATGTGTAATTAATCAGGTGTTCCTAATGGGTTACTAATCAGGTGGTTCTTGTGAGTTAGTAATCAGGTGATCCTTAGGGGTTACTAACCAGGTGGCTGTCAGTGGTTACTACTCAGGTGGTCCTAGTGGGTTACTAATCAAGTGTTCCTTGTGGGTTATTAATCAATCAGTGATGGTCCTGGTGAGTTACTAACCAAGTGGTCTTGTGGGTTACTAATAATGTGGTCCTCCTAGGGTACTAATTAGGTGGTTCTCCTGGGTTACTAATCAGGGTGGTACTTGTCCATTACCAATCAGGGTAGACCTTGTGGGTTACTAATCACTGTGGTCTCCTGGGTCACTAACCAGGTGGTCCTTGTTGCTTACTAATTAATTAGTGATAGTCCTCTAGTGTTACTAACCAGGTTGTCCTGAGGGATTACTAATCAATCAGTGGTGGACCTCATGTGTTACTAATCAGGTGGTCCTCATAGGCTCCTAATTAGGTTGTCTGTGCCAGGCCAGCATAGCCAAGGGTTCGGTGAGCCTGGGGGGCGGGTGAAGGATGTAGAAAAGACAAAGAGAATAAACTGGGTCTAGGTGGATCTTCCTGTGCCTGGCTGAGGCCACAGAAAGAGATCCAGACAGCAAGCTGAGCCTTAATAGCCAGAGGTAAACAAGCAGGGTAAGTGGTCACCATAGTTACAATGTTCTTGTGAGTTTCACTTGTTTTGGCAGCACTTGCTACATTTCCCTCAGCCAATTAGCTACTCAGATAAGATCTAGGGAGGGTCATAAGGTCAAGTCTAATTATGCTAAGAGGGCTGTGCCCACTAAGCTGGGACTTGTTTGTGGCTTTGCCAACAGGTCAGTCAGAGGCTTAACCCTATAGCTGCTCCCTACAGTTGTCTTCATGGGTTACTAATCAGGTGGTTTGGGTGTGTTACTAAAAAGGTGGTCCTCAGGGGTTAGAAACCAGGTGGTCCTCATTGGTGACTAATCAGGTGGTTCTTGTGGTTTACTAAACCAATGGTCCTTGTGGGTGACTAATCAATCAGTGGTGGTCTTTGTGGGTTACTAATCAGGTGGTCCTTGTGGGTTAGTAATCAAGTGGTTCTCAGGGGTTACTAAACAGGTGGTTCTCATTGGTGACTAATCAGGTGGCCTTCCTGGGTTAGTAATCCAGTGGTCCTCTGGGGTTACTAATCAGGTAGTCCTTGTGATTTATTAATCAATTAGTGGTGGTCCTCTTTTGTTACTAATCAGGTGGTTCTTCATGGGATACTATTGAGGTGGTCCTCATGGGTTTTTAATCATATAGCTCTCATGGGTTTCTAAGTAGGTGGTCCTCATGGGTTAATAATTAATTGGTGCTGGTTGATAGGTTATTAATTAGGTGGTTTTCTGGGTTACTAATCACGTGGTCCTCATGAGTTACTAACCAGGGTGGACCTCATGAGATACTAATGAGGTGGTACTCATGGGTTACTTATCAGGGTGTTCCTCTTGGGTTACTAACCAGTCCTGGGTTACTAACCAGGTGGTCCTCATGGGTTACTAATCAGGTGGTGCTCATGGATTACTACTCAGGTGGTTCTCATAGGCTCCTAATTAAGTATTTCTCCTGGGTTACTAATCAGGTCTTTGGGTGTTTTACTAATTAGGTGTTCCTCAGTGCTATATAATCAGGT
This sequence comes from Myotis brandtii, assembly GCF_000412655.1. Classification (NCBI taxonomy): domain Eukaryota; kingdom Metazoa; phylum Chordata; class Mammalia; order Chiroptera; family Vespertilionidae; genus Myotis; species Myotis brandtii. The sequence goes on from NW_005370427.1 coordinate 965,114, forward strand.
GTTCCTAATTGGTGACTAATCAGGTGGTCCTCATAGTTTAATAAACAGGTGTTCCTTGTGGGTGACTACTCAATCAGTGGTGGTCCTTGTGGGTTACTAACCAGGTGGTCTTCGTTGCTTACTAATCAATTAGTGGTGGTCCTCTTGTTACTAACCAGGTTGTCTTTGGGTGTTATTAATAATCAGCGGTGGTCCTCATGGGTTACTAATCAGGTAGTCCTCATCGATTACTAATCAGGTGGTCCTCATAGGCTCCTAATTAGGTGGTCCTCATAGGTTACTACTCAGGTGGTTCAGGTGTGTTACTAATAAGGTGGTCCTCAGGGGTTAGAAACTAGGTGGTCCTCATGGGTTACTAATCAGGTGGTCCTTGTGGTTTACTAAACCGATGGTCCTTGTGGGTGACTAATCAATCAGTAGTGGTCCTTGTGGGTACCTAATTAGGTGGTCCTCATGGGTTACTAAACAGGTGATTCTCATTGGTGACTAATCAGGTGGTCTTCATAGGTTAGTAATCTGGTGGTCCTCAGGGGTTACTAACCAGGTGGCTCTCATTGGTGACCAATCAGGTTGTCCTTATCCGTTACTAATCAACTGGTCCTCCTAGGCTACTAATCAGGGTGGTTTTTGTGGGGTACTCATCAGGGTGGTTTTCATGAATTATCAATTATGTGGTCCTTGTAAGGTACTACTCAGCGTGGTCCGCTTGGGTTACTAATCAGGGTGGTTTTGTGGTTTACTAACTAGGTTATTCTCATTGCTTACTAATTAATTAGCGGTGGTCCTCGTGTGTTACTAATCAATCAGTGGTTGTCCTCATGGGTTACTAATGAGGTGGACCTATTGGATTACTAATCAGGTTGTCCTCGTAGGCTCCTAATTAGGTAGTTTTCGTGGGTTACTAATCAGTTGGTTGGGTGTGTTTTCAATTAAGTGGTCCTAGGGGTAAGTAAATGGGTGGTCCTCCTTGTGCGTGACTAATCAATAAGTCGTGATCCTTGTGAGTTACTTATCAGGTGGTCCTCATGGGTTAGTAATCAGGTGGTTCCCAGGGGTTACTAAACAGGTGGTTCTCATTGGTGACTAATCAGTTGGTCCTCGTGGGTTACTAATCAGGTGTTCCTTGTGGGTTATTAATGAATGAGTGATGGGTCTCGTGGGTTACTAACTAGGTGGTTTTGTGGTTTACTAATAATGTGGTCATCCTAGGCTACTATGTACTTGGCTCTCCTGGGTTACTAATCAGGGTGGTTCTCATGGGTTACTAATCTGGTGGTCCACGTGGATTACTAATCAGGTTAGACCTCATGGGTTACTAATCACTGTGCTCTCCTGGGTTACTAACCAGGTGGCTTTCGGTAACTAATCAGATGGTCCATGTGGGTTACTAATCTGGTGGTCCTCATGGGTTACAATAATGTGGTCCTTCTGGTCTACTAATCAGGGTGGTCTTTGTGGGTTACTAATCAGGGTAGTTTTCATGAATTATTAATCAGGTTGTCCTAATTTGTTATCAATTGGCAGTGGTCCTGGTGGTTACTAATCAGGCAGTCCTTGTAGGCTACTTATCAGTTTAGTCCTCTTGGGTTACTAATCAGGTGGTCTCCTTGGTTACTAACCTGGTGGTCCTTGTTGCTTACTAATCAATCAGTGGTGGTCCTCATGGGTTACTGATCAGGTGGTTTGGTGTGTTACTAATTAGTCCTCTTGGGTAAGTAACCAGATTGTTCTTATTGGTGACTAATCAGGATAATAATGTGGTCTTCCTAGGCTACTCATTAGGTGGTAATTCTGGGTTACTACTTAGGGTGGTACTTGTCAGTTACCAATCAAGGTGGTTCTCATGGGTTACTAATCATGTAGTCCTCATGGGTCACTAATCACTGTGGTGTCCTGGGTTACTAACTAGGTGGCTCTCATTGGTGACTAATCAGGTGGTCCTTGTTGGTTACTAACCAGGTGGTCCTCATGGGATCCTAATCATATGGTCCTTCTAGTTTACTAATCACAGTGGTCATTGTGGGTTAATGATCAGGGTGGTTTTCATGAATAACTAACCAGGTGGTCCTCATTTGTTAGTAATCAGGGTTGTCCTGGTGGGTTACTAATCAGGTATTCTTCATAGGCTACTAATCACTTTAGTCCTCTTGGTTTACTAATCAGGTGGTTCTCAGGGGTTACTAAACAGTTGGTTCTAATTAGTGACTAATAAGGTGGTCCTCATGGGTTAGTAATCTGGTGGTGCCCAGGGATTACTAACCAGGTGCCTCTCATTGGTGACTAATCAGGTGGCCCTCGTAGGTTGCAAATCAGGTGTCCCTCATGGGTTACTAATCAATTAGTAATGGTCATGGTGGGTTACTAATCAGGTGGTCTTATTGGTTACTAATAATGTGGTCCTCCTAGGCTACTAATTAGGTGATATTTCTGTGTTACTAACCAGGGTGGTCCTTTTTGGTGACCAATCAGAGTGGCTTTCATGGGATACTAATCAGGTATTCCTCGTGGGTTACCAATCAGGGTACACCTTGTGGGTTACTAATTACTGTGGTCTCCTGGGTTACTAACCAGGTGGCTCTCCTTGGTGACTAATCAGTTGGTCCTTATGGGTTACTAATCATGGGTCCTCCTAGTTTACTAATCAGGGTTGTCCTTAAGGGTTACTAATCAAGGTGTATTTTATGAATTACTAATCAGGTGGTCCTAGTGATTTACTAAACAGGTGGTCCTTGTGCATGACTAATCAATAAATGGTGATCCTTGTGGGTTACTTATCAGGCGGGCCTTGTGGGTTAGTAATCAGGTGGTTCTCAGGGGTTACTAACCAGGTGACTCTCATTGGTGGCTAATCAGGTGGTCCTTGTGGGTTCCTAATCAGGTGTTCTTCATGGGTTACTAACCAATCAGTGGTGGTCCCGGTGGGTTATTAACCAGGTGGTCTTGTTTGTTACTAATCATGTGTTCCTCATAGGCTACCAATTAGGCGATTCTCCTGGGTTACTAATCAGGATGGTATTTGTAGGTTACCAATCAGGGTGGTCCACATGGTTTACTAATCAGGGTAGATCTCGTGGGTTGCTAAACACTGTGGTCTTCTGGGTTACTAACCAGGTGGCTCTCGTTGGTGAAGAATCAGGGGGTCCTTGTGGGTTACTAACCAGGTGGTCCTCATGGGTTACTAATCAGGTAGGCTTCATAGGCTACTAATGAGTTTAATCCTCTTTGGTTACTAATCAGGGTGATCTCTTGTGTTACTAACCAGGTGGTCCTATTTGGTTACTAATCAGTTAGTGGTGGTCCTCGTGTGTTACTAATCAGGTTTTCTTGGGTGTTACTTATCAGTCAGTGGTGGTTCTCATGGGTTACTAATCAGGTGGTCCTCATGGATTACTAGTCAGGTGGTTCTCATAGGCTCCTAATTAGGTAATACTGGTGGTTTTTTAATCAGGTGGTTGGGTGTGTTACTAATTAGGTGGTCCTCAGGGCTACATAACCAGGCATTCCTCATTGGTGACTAATCAGGTGCTCCTCGTGGTTTACTAAACAGGTGTTCCTTGTACGTGACTATTCAACCAGTGGTGACCCTTGTGGGTTAGTAATCATGTGGTTCTCAGGGGTTACAAACAGGTCGTTCTCATTAGTGACAAATCAGGTTGTCTTCAGGGGTTAGTAATCCGGTGGTCCTCAGGGGTTACTAACCAGGTGGCTCTCATTGGTGACCAATCAGGTTGTCCTTGTGAGTTACTAACCAGGTGTTTCTCATGGGTTTCTAATCATGTGGTCCTCCTAGGCTACTAATCAGGGTGGTCCTTGTGGGATATTCATCAGAGTAGTTTTCATGAATTACTAATTAGGAGGTCCTTGTAGGCTGCTAATCAGGGTGGTCCTCTTGGGTTACTAATTAGGGTGGTTTCCTGGGTTACTAACCAGGTTGTCCTTGTTGCTTACTAATCAATTCGTGGTGGCCCTCATGTGTTACTAACAAGGTTGTCCATGAGCGCTACTAATCAATCAGTGGTTGTCCTCCTGAGTTACTAATCAGGTGGTCCTCATGGATTTCTAATCAGGTTGTCCTGTAGGCTCCTAATTAGGTAGTACTTGTGGGTTACTAATCAGTTGGTTGGTTGTGTTACTAATTAGGAGGTCCTCAGGGGTAAGTAACCAGGTGATCCTTATTGGTGAATAAACAGGTGGTTCTTGTGGTTTATTAAACTGGTGGCCCTTGTGGGTGACTAACTAATCGGTGGTGGTCCTTGTTGGTTACTAATCATGTGGTCCTTGTGGGTTAGTAATCAGGTGTTTCTCAGAGTTACTAAACAGGTGGTTCTCATTGGTGACTAAGTAGGTGGTCTTCACGGGTTAGTAATCCAGTGGCCCTCAGGAATTACTAACCAGGTGGCTCTCATTGGTGACTAATGAGTTGGTCCTCGTGGTCTATTAACCAGGTAGTCTTGTGGGTTACTAATAATGTGGTTCTCCTAGGCTACTAATTAGGTGGTTCTCCTGGGTTACTAATCAGGGTGGTCCTTGTTGGTTACTAATCAGGGTGCATCTCATGGGTTGCTAATCAGGTGGTCCTCATGGGTGACTAATCAATCAGTGGTGTTCCTCATGGGTTACTAATCAGGTGGTCCTCATGGGTGACTAATCAATCAGTGGTGGTCCTTTACTAATCAGGTGGTCCTCTGGGGTACTAATCAGGTGGTCCTCATGGATTACTAACCAGGGTAGTCCTTGTGGGTTACTAACCAGATGGTCCTCGTGGGCTATTAATCAGGGTAGTTCGATTCTGCATGGATGTTCTACGCGGCTGGTCTGTGATGGCCTGTGGGTCATGAGAGATCTTGTCTCCAGCATTCTGTAAACCTTTCCACTATCCATGTAGTTTCAGATCGGCTGCCCTTGGCACATGGAAAGGGCATTGTATGGTGTTCCTTACTTCTTCCCTCCTGTACCTCCCCCCTCCCACTGTCCCCCACCACTGCTGGGACACAGGTCTGAGCTGCTTCAGTGTAGGTCGCTCTGTAAGGTTGTGGGTTGGTGATTTTCCAGTTAATGCAACCCCCCCCCCCCGCCACACACACACACACATGATTCCTTTAACAACTCCTGGGACTCAGGAAGCACCTTGAGAGGAAGCACATCTAGGGCGGTGCCGGGTGAGGCTTGGTCACTGTTTCATTAAACTTGGTTCAGAGCTCAGTGTTTGGGTTTCCCCCGAAGAAAGCAGAAGCTATTTGATTTGAAAACTGACAGATATGTTGTATTTCCTGTCCCCCCAAAACCTTATTTGTCAGTGTCTGAAATGTCCTTCATACTCCTTTTTGTTAAGGGAATGCTCCCAGTTAAACTATGGCATCAATAGGAAATGATTCTTTTAGCTATTAACACCTGGGTAAAATATTGAGATCCTGATGGAATGGCACATGAATCAGATAGGGTTTGATCGGGAACAAAGAAAGGAACAGCCGAGAGAAATGCTTGAAGAAGTGACAGGTATGTCCCAGCTGTAAAGGAGAAGAAGAAAACCTGTGGGTGAGGGGAGATGCCTACAAAGCCGTGACCTTCATAATTTTACTCAACGCTTGGTGTCGATTCCACACTCTCATTTTTCTTCTGTTCTCTCGAATGCTTAAGATCTTTGGTGTTTCGTGTTGTGTGTTTTTAAAAATCAACTTATTGAGGTATAACTGATATGTAAAAAGGTGTGTATGTATTTAATATGTACAACTCAGCGTGTTTGGGGATAAGTATATACTCATAAAACTATTGCCACCATTAAAGCCATGGATCTATCCATCACCTCTCAAATTTCCTCCCACTCCCTATATTACTCGTGTGTGTGTGTGTGTGTGTGTGTGTGTGTGTGTGTGTGTGTGTGTGTGTGTGTGTGTGTGTGTGTGTGTGTGTGTGTGTGTGTGTGTGTGTGTGTGTGTGTGTGTGTGTGTGTGTGTGTGAACACTAAACATAATGCCTACCCCATTAGCAAAGTTTAAGCATACACTACAGTGTTGTTAGCTACAGGCATTGTGCTGCATAGACCTGCAGCACCTACCTATCTTGCAAAACTGAAACTTTGTGCCTTTGACTGTCATTTCCTCATTTCTCCCTCCCTCAGCCCCTGGCAATAATCATTCTCCTCTCTGCTTCTGTAAGTTTCACTCTTTTAGATTTCATATTTAAGTGAAATGATACAGTATTTGCTTTTTTGTAATTTGTTTTATGTAAACACTAGAGGCCCAATGCACGAAATTTTTGCGAGAGTAGGCCTTCCTTTCCCCGGCTGCCGGCACCAGTTTCCCTCTGGCACCTGGGGCCTAGGCTTCCCTTGCATCCCCGGCAAAAGGATGTCTGGTCTAATTTAGCATATTATACTTTTATTATTATAGACTAGTAGCCTGGTGCATGAAATTCGTGTACATTAAAAGGGAATTAATTGCCCTAACCGGTTTGGCTCAGTGGATAGAGCATCAGCCTGCGGACTCAAGGGTCCCGGGTTCGATTCCAATCAAGGGCATGTACCTTGGTTGTGAGCACAGCCCCAGTGGGGAGTGTGCAGGAGGCAGCTGATCGATGTTTGTAACTCTCTATCCCTCTTCCTTCCTCTCTGTAAAAAATCAATGAAATACATTTTTTTAAAAAAGGGAATTAAATAGCAAACGGGCCACCTGTCGATTCCATGAGGAAAGGGGCTCCCTCCTCCCTCCTGTCAGGGTCTGGGGTGAAGGAGAATGGGGTTCCTGGCTGGCAGGCCACTGACAGCAAGCTATCCAACAGCGGATTCTGTGAGGAATGGGGATCCCCCCTTCCTACTGTCAGGGTCTGGTTTGAAGGTCGGCTATGCCCCCTGTTGGGCCAGACCCAGAGTTCTACCACGCCGTGGCCTCTGCCTCAGCAACCCAGAACTGACTGCTGCTGGGCGTTCCTGGTGCTCTGAGGGTGAGTTCTTCCCTCAGGCCACACGGGAAACAGCTGGGGAGAGTGCAGTCCTTGGAAAAACGACCCAGGATTCAGTGGGTCCATGCTCTGAGGGCAGGTTCCTGCCTCAGACCCTGCCCTCACCGGAAACAGCTCCAGGAAACAGCTGGGGGAGGGCGCAGCTGTTGCCAAGACAACCTCTGCAGGACTGACTTCCTTCCGCTTGGTCGCGATTCTGATGGTTGTGTTGAACACCACCCATGGTTTTTATATAAGTAGATAATGTCCTCATGTCCATCCATAGTGTCACAATTGGCAGAATCTCCTTCTTTTTAAGGCTGAGTAACACTCCACTGCATGGAGAGAGCTCATCATTAGCCGCTCATCCATTGATGGACACTTAGCTGTTTCCGTCTTTGCTATTGTGAGTAGTGCTGCAGTGAACGTAGGGGTGCACATATCTCTTCAAGACAGTGATTTCATTTCCATTGGATAAACACCCAGCAGTAGAATTGCGGATCCCTCATATGGTAGCTCTATTTTTAGTTTTTTGATGAACCTTCATACTGTTTTCCATAAAGGCTGCACCAATTTGCATTCCCATCAACAGTGCACAAGGTTCCCTTTCCTCCACATCCTCACCAACACTCATTTATTTGTGTGTGTGCTTTTTTAAATAACAGCCATCCTAACAGCTGGTAGTTTGTTTATTTTTGTTGCCTGTGCTTTTGGTGTCACATCCAAGAAATCATTGGCAAGTCAATGTCAAGGAGCTTTTTCTCTATTTTTTTCTAGGAGTTTTAAGGTTTAGAATCTTCTGTTTGAATCTTTCATCCATTTTGAACTGATTTGTGTAGGATGAAAGATAAAGATCCAGTTTCCTTCTTCTGCATGTGGATATCGAATTTTCCCAACAATTTATTTCCTTAATTTGTATTCTTGGTGTCCTCATTGAAGATCAGTTGACCACATGCATGTGGGTTTATTCTGGGCTCAGTTCTGTCCTGTGTTTGTCCTGCTTCAGGTTCTCTCCCTCGTCCAGGATGTCCCACTAAGCTGAATTATTGCTCATAGTGATTTCATCAGATTAGTAATTCTCCCTAGCAAGCTTCCCCTATTCAGTCACTGGCAGGTTCTAGTTCTGATGAACCCAGGACAAAACTACAATATTCGTTACATTTCCCCCTGTAAACCAGACATTATTGATAAGTGACTTGGGTATATTACAAATTATTATTATTTTTTAAAAAATATATTTTTAATGATGTCAGAGAGGAAAGGAGAGGGAGAAAGAGATAGAAACATCAATGATGAGAGAAAATCATGGATCTGCTGCTTTCTGCACACCTACCCACTGGGGATCAAACTCACAACCTGGGCATGTGCCCTTGACTGAAATCAAACCCCAGACCCTTCAGTCCACAGGCTCTATCCACTGAGCCAAACCAGCCAGGGATATAGCAAATTATTTTAAGTGCATGAACTAGTAATGTCAAGATTGGTGTCCATAACCTTCCCTTGTTTTTATGTATTATCTTGGAGAAGAAAACCATAGCTTTCAACTAATTCTTAAAGATGTCAATGATCAAGACAAGATTAAGGATCAACTTTCTAGTTCAGAAAGTGAGTCTCAACCCAAAGTGCCTTTTAGTATCACTGTGGAGTTTTTTAACACTACCACTGTTCAGGCCCCACCCAAGACAGCTAAATCAGAATTCTAGGTGTGGGACACAGGTGTCAGTGTTTTTAAACACTTTTTAAAATATATATTATTTTTATTTCAGAGAGGAAGGGAGAAGGAGAGATAGAAACATCAATGAGAATCATTGATTGGCTTCCTCCTGCATGCCCCACACTGGGGATCAGGCCCACAAACCGGGCATGTGCCCTGACCGGGAATCATAGGTCGATGCTCAACCACTGAGCCACACTGGCCAGGCAGGCACCAGTGTTTTTAAAGCACCAGGTGATGTGGGTGTGCAGCTGGGGTTGACAATCACTGTTTTGCATACTTGCTATCTTTTCAGTTACTTGTGCTTTTCACTGTCAACCACTATTTGGCCTACTCGCTTGTATGAAGACTGTGGGACAGGAAGCCACCCCTTCGAGGGCAGCTAAGTGCTCTTCTCACAACTTATCTTAATTTTAAACTCATTTTCCTCTTGATGCCTCAGCTATAAAATTGCTCAACATGAATAGTCACTCTTTAGTAATGAGCAGATGTGGGTTATGATGAAAATAAAATAACACAAATTATACCCATTTCTTTAGGGGGAAGTCAAAAGTTACTCCAGCAGGTAAACAAGGCCCTAGGAGTACAACATAGAAACACTCCAGACAAAATGACCTTCCCGTGGTGGAAAATGACCTTTTGGAGAAAATTTCCCAAGTCCCATTTAGAGGGCTCATTTAGAAAATGCCCCCTAAACACTGAGTAAGATATGTTCTGAACAAAACGATTTTATATTTAGCTTGAACTTTAGATAAGCAATTTGGCTGTTCCTGATATAGCACGGTGACAACAAGAGAGACTAACACCATTCTTTCTAAGCATCGAAGCAAAAACTGACTACATATGCCAAATCTAAGGGCCCACCTGCCTCTCCATAGCGCAGCAGTTCTCAACCTGTGGGTCGCCACCCCTTTGGGGGTCGAACTACCCTTTCACAGGAGTCGCCTAAGACCATCAGAAAACACATATATAATAATTACATATTGTTTTTGTGATTAATCACTATGCTTTAATTATGTTCAATTTGTAACAATGAAATGCATCCTGCATATTAGATATTTACATTACGGTTCATAACAGTAGCAAAATTACAGTTATGAAGTAGCAACGAAAATAATTTTATGGTTGGGGGTCACTACAACATGAGGAACTGTATTAAAGGGTCGCAGCATTAGGAAGGTTGAGAACCACTGCCATAGTGTGTCAGAATAGATTTTGTGATATTCTTCAGTTCTGCCACAAAGAGGTTAAACTGTGTTTTTATAGAAAACCTTAAGCATGATGCAGCATAAATTATGTCAGGTAAACAAAGGCACAGATAAACTATATTCTACATTCTTACTTGGTTTTCTAGAAATACTCTTAACAAAACCTTATTAGTGCTGTGTCCATTGGCTGGGCTTTGAGTTCCTGTGTACTTGTAATGTTAACTCCTATGCTGACTGTGCGCCCAGGATTCATATGCTGAAATCCTGACCCACAAGGGCAGTTGGGAGGTCATTGGGTGTCACTCATAATGGAGGGGTCTCAAGAATGGGGTAGTACCCTAATCAAAGAGGCCCTGAGAGCTTCTGGTTCCTTCTGCCATGTGAGGACACGGTGAGAAATCAGCTGGTGTTGAGCCAGGAAGTGGGTCCCTCCGGACACTGAGTCTGCCCACACCTGGAATGTGGGTGCCCAGGCTCCAGGGCTGTGAGAATAAAGGTCTGTTGTTTACTAGTATAAGCCTCCTGGCTATGTCTTGTTATAGAAGCCAAAATGGTCTAAGACGGTAATCTTAGTACAGATGTCAGGTTCTTGATTTCCGGCTACTTCCCTCACCTTGTCTGACGGATCCCTGGTTAAACAGTGGTTCTTCTATTGCTGATCTGAGGGTCAGCATACACTCGGCCAGATCAGAGGAGGAAATTATTTCAAAGTGCATGGTTGATGGAGGGAGGCCTGTGCCCTGTGCCCTGTGCCCTGAGCCTAGGCCAGAGCCCTGCTCCCAGGAGTCTGACTGATGAGAAATGAATTGGGATCAAGAGTGGGTGCAATGTTGATGCAAATGAAACCTCAACTCCACACATTCTTCTGGATCAGAAGTATGACCATTATTTTTCCTTGTGGAGTCAGGCGGGTAGTTAAGCTACATAATCTTTACTCCCTGGAATGGAGATAAGAAACGCCCTAACCTTTGTAATAGAAATTGACAGGATTAAAATCGGCTGGTATAAATATAGATGTAACAAGACAATAAACATCAGATCCTGATCAGTTCCTAACCAGAACTCCGACCAGAACTTTGGCTGGAGATCCTGGCTAGAGGTCCTGACTAGGCTGCTGATCAACTGAAAGCTGTCTCCGTGTCATTCCTTCTTCGCCGACTCCGTCCACACCTTTGGGGACCCCTGGACCTGCTGGGGCTGGACCCCAGCAACATCATAGAAAGCATATTAAGAGAATCAAAGGAGAGGAATTGTTACAATATTAGAAAGAAAAAATTGGAAGAATTTAGCCTGTGACTGACTTTAGCACTGCTCATTAGAAGAGTCACACCAATGGACCATGTGTGTAAACACCTGGTTTTACAAACTAGAGTTTTGACTGTCTTATAATGGGGGAGGGAGGGCCCACACATTGGTACCAGGGACACTGTATTCACTAAAGTTATCTCCTAGATGTACTGATAACAGACCAGGCCCAGGGAAGTGCTTATGAACACTGTCAAATCACAGCTCTGCACTCCAGGCCAGTTTGTGCTGTGTCCCCTGCAGATGGGTTGACGATGTGCCCACTTCATAGCACATCACATGAGCTATCATATATAAGACATACACATACATACATATAATATACTCACATGCAATATACACGCATACCCACATAAAATATACATACAGACACATAATATACACACACTCTACAATACACACACATAATATACATACACCATACATATATAATGTACATACAATATATACATAATATATACATACACACATAATATGCACACTCTACACATACACATATATATACACACACATAATATACACACACCATACACATATAATATGCAATAGCATACACATCTATACTAATAAAAGGGTAATATGCTAATTAGACTGGACGTCTTCTAGATGTCCTTCCAGACAAAGCTGCAGCAGCTGTAAGGGCCAAGGGCTGGTGGAGTGGGAGAGGCGGGGCGGTGCTGATGGGCCTGGGCGTTCCAACCCGTGCAACGCAGCCCCTCCTTCTGCAGAGGTGGCGCTAGGAGAGGTGGGGCGGCCTGCGGTCCCAGAGCCTCCACAGAGGCTGGACGGGGTGCGACCTCAGTGTCTCAACCTTTCACAGCCCCTCCCCCAGCTAGCCTGGCCTCAGATTGCCCCCCACACACAGCGCTAAAAAGTGAGGGCCGAGGGTCGGCAGCCCCAGTGGTCACCTCTTGCTTCATGGAGAACAGGCCTAAGCCATCAGTAGGACATCCCCTGAAGGCTCCCAGACTGTGAGAGGGGGCAGGCCAGGCTGAGGGAACCCCCCCTCCCCAGTGCATGAATTTTCATGCACCAGGCCTCTAGTATAATATAGATGCATACATACAATATACACACTACACACATATATATGCACACATCCTATCTAATAAAAGAGAAACATGGTAATTAGCCGTACATCCGCTACCCTTCCCATTGGGTAACCAGGGCGATATGCAAATTAACTGCCAGCCAAGATGGTGGTCGGCAGCCATGCACTGAAGCGAACAGGGAGGCTTGCTTGCTCCAGTGACTGTGGACTCCAACGTTCCCCGCCTGACTTGCCGGCCTCTCAGCTGCAACTCTAAGCAACTATGCTGCAAATATAGAAGCTAAACAAAACCCCAGAAACC
>NW_005370427.1:978891-1012768 GCF_000412655.1 Myotis brandtii
GGGCGGCGCCCCAACTCCCCAATCGGCCCTGCTCTGAGCCTGACCAGGGGCTGCACCTAGGGATTGGGCCTGCCCTCTGCCACCCGGGAGCAGGCCTAAGCCAGCAAGTCATTATCTCCTGAGGGGTCCCAGACTACGAGAGGGCACAGGATGGGCTGAGGGACCCCCTCTCCCCCCCGAGTGCACAAATTTTTGTGCACCGGGACTCTAGTCCTATATAATAAAAGGCTAATATGCAAAACAACCGAACAGCAGAACGAACGGTCGCTATGAAGCACACTGACCACCAGGGGGCAGATGCTTAACGCAGGAGCTGACCCCTGGTGGTCAGTGGGCTTCCACAGGGGGAGCGCCGCTCAGCCAGAAGCTGGGCTCATGGCTGGCTAGTGCAGCGGCAGTGGCGGGAGCCTCTCTTGCCCCCATGGCAGTGCTAAGGATGTCTGACATCCCCCAAGGGCTCCTGAACTGCTAGAAGGTGCAGGCTGGGCTGAGGGACCCAACCAAGTGCACAGATTTTGTGCACAGGGCCTCTAGTATAATATAAATGCAGCATAAACATACACACATATAATATACAGACACATATACTATACACATACATATAATATGCATACACTACAAACATAGACACATACATACATATACTTATACATACACTATATATACATGTACACATGTAATATACATACACATAATTATACATACACTGTACACATGCACACACATACTATGCACATGCTATACACACATAACGTACACACATATAATTACACATACACTATATTGTATTTGTAAAGGATACAGTGTGTCCTAATTGTTTTTAGTATAGAAATCCCTGCTGGTCTTCTTACTTCCCTTTTACTTAGTTTTCTCTATTACAAGTATGTCAAACTCATGGCCCATGGGCCGCATGTGTCCCACAACGAATATTTTTGTGGCCCAGCCAATATAATGGTATGTAAGAAACGTTTTAATAAAATTTTATAATTTATTTTTACAATATCCTATTACACATAATTACTAATAATGAACTACAACGTTCGCTAATGACTGATTACTATAATCATGTTGCATTCATTCCCCTTATGTGCCTTACATGCAGGCGCACCATTTCTCTCCACTAATACTAGCAGCGAATATTTTAGCAGCTGATGGCCAGGTCATTAGTCTTGAACTGACTTGTTTGGTGTGTGCAACAGGAAATATTTCAGTTTTGGAGAACAAGAAAAATAGTTTTATTTGTGGTACACTTATTAATTTGTGCGGTTATTCAGTGTCTGGTAAGTTAATGTTCAAAAAAATATATTAATTTTTATTAAAATGTTCTATTATTTTATTAAAATGTTCTATTATTTTATGTGAACGATGACTCATTTGTTTCAACCCTTTGTATTCAGCATGTCTCTATAGAAATAAACCTGTTTGTGGCCACTTACACTTACACCTTGATTATTTGGCCTGTGTTAGCCTTTGGGTCTGACATGCTAGCTGTCAGTAGCCTCTGAGCTAATGGAAGATTCCAACCACGTCTGAAAGGTGAGGTGAATTTAATGTCTCTTCCCTTAAAGAAAAGTAGCTGCTGAAGTATTCGAAAATCCCAGAAAATCAATGTCCCCAAATCGGATGATGAAACAGAAAGCTCGTGCTGTAAACGGAGGAAAGAGGGTTCGGGGAAGCTGGGAGACTCTCCTCGCTGGGTGTGGCGGTGGCCGAGGAGGCGGTGGGTCGGACCTGCTCGCTCACTGAAAGGACTTGAGCGGCTGACTGCAGGTAGCAGCCTTGCTCAGCAGCTGTGGGAGGGGCAAGGTCAGAGAGCGCCACGTGGCCTCTCTCTTTGGAAAAGCATAATTCCAACAGCGAATGTTTATTTTAAACCACAAATCATTTTGTTTTCAAAGAAACTTAAAATATCAAATGCGTAAAACCTGTGTTATATAATCAAGACAACGGTGAGTGAAGCCGTCCTGTGGACTCCCAGGGATCCTGGCCAGGAAAACCTGTGTCGTGGAGGTTATCTGAACCCTGGGCAGAAGAGGTGACACTCAGAGCTGCTCAGGGACCGGAAGCGTCGGGAGCCGCAGCTGTTTGTGGAGACAGTGCAGGCAGGCTGCTCTCACCCGCGTCCGGCAATGGGATGGTGGCCGCGCTGCTCCCGGGGACACTGAGCATGACAACGTCTGGCACTCCCTCTCACACACTTGCCGATGGAAGAGGCCTCAACGCAGCAATCAGTCACCAAGAGGCTGTTTGCAAAGGAAAGGAAGTCTCGAAGGCCTCAGGGAGGAAGCCTCGGTGCCCCCACTAGTTCCCGTCGTGGGGGAAGAACTCTCCTCTCCCGCAGGTTCTTTCGTCCCGTCTGATAATTAAGTCATAGGAGACAGACGAACTAGATAGAACAGCCAATGTTAGTTACATATGCCTGTAGGGGAAGCCCTCCTCCATGAGAGGCAGAGGCAGAAAGGGAAGTCGAGGCCTAGAGGGCATTCTGAGCTGAGGATGAGGTCAGGCTCCTGAAGCCTCAGAGGAGGAAGGTCATGGAGGATGACAGCCGGGCAGATGCTCAGTAGCTGGTGTTTGTCCTGCCCTGTGGATGGGTCGTGACGAGTTGCAGTAAGTGGTAACCCTTCCCGTGGCAACGCCCCAATTCAAATTCTTCTAGGTAGCTAAGGGGGCAGGCAGAAGTTCGAGTCCACGGGGTCTCAGTTGTCTTTATCTCAGAACAATCCACACACCACAGAGACACTGTGGGCACCTAATTTTGAACCCATACACCAAGCATCAAGAATAGGAGTTTTTAAAAGGAAATGTAAACAGTGGCACTTCTAGTTTGGGGGTTTGCATCAAGTCTATGGGTGCAGTGAGGTGTATGCCAACCCTGAGCACTGGTACGGAGCGCTCATCAGAGGCTGTGCGGCTTGCACCAGCTGCTTTGTCAACAACAACAACAGGCCATTATTGCAGAGCAGTTCTGCCACCTACGAGATAAAAAGCAGTTCATGGACTGGGATTCCCAGTGTGAGGCTGTCATGGAAAGCCAGGTGGCTATTTATGCACTTCCTGTTCTGTGCTGGTGTGCCACAGTGACCAGAGCCACTCTGTGACTTCATATACTTCACACACGCACACACACAGCTGCATACACACACATGTGAGCACAAAGTGCACACACACACATGTGCATGCACCCGTGCGCATGCACACACTGGCACACGCAACAGCACACATGCATGTACACACATGCGCACAGATGCACACACATGCACCTTTATGAGTATGGACCTATCACAGTATCAACATAGCATTTCATGTGGCTCTTCTTTGAGAGCCTCTGGTTAACACGGATGCCTTTCTCTCCAAAGGCCCACAATTTACTTACATTCTAAAAGGTCAAAGTTGCACTTCAAATGTGAAGCCGAAAAAACAATGTTAGGTCTTTAAATATGTTATTGCCATCACACAGAATACGGTTTAAACCTATTTTGAACCAAATGTAGGGTTAGACTTTGATTTCTTTCCAACTAAGACCCAAGTTAATAGCTCTTCCATAGTAACTGTAAATAAGGTAGGCTAGTTAAATTTGCATCCTCATCTCTTATTGTTTTGCTTTTAAATGTTGTTTAAAATATAACTGAACCTGGCTGGTATTGCTCAGTGGTTGAGCATCAACTTATGGACCAGGAGGTCACGGTTCAATTCCCGGTCAGGGCACAGGCCTGGGTTGCGAGCTCAGTCCTCAGTGGGGGTGTGCAGGAGGCAGCCGCTCAGTGGTTCTCTCTCATCATTGATGTTTCTCTCTCTCTCTCTCTCTCTCTCTCTCTCTCTCTCTCTCTCTCTCCCTCTCTGAAATCCATAAAAATATATTTTTAAAAATGTAAAGGAATATAGTTTTAGGAAGTTGGAAGTACTCCAGCCTCTCCAATCTCCCCAACCAAATCATTCTTTCTGGCTCTACTTTTCCAGAAACATGGAGATAATGGTCTGCGTCCAGCTATTCTGCACGTGGCGATTGTGTTTTATTAGTCACTGTTCACAGTTGACAGCCTAATGCAGCGCAGCGAGGAGGAACTTACATTTGCAGGAAGTTCATTTGAGGGAGGCTGGAGGCCCGGGCGGGCACAGTGACTCAAGACACACTATGTGGAGACTGCCAGCCTGGGTGGTTTGCCCCTTCAGAGGTCCCCCGTGTTCCCTGTCAGCTGTGCTCTTGGACACCTCTGGGTCCTCGTGGTTGTTATGAGCGGAGAAGGCGGACCCGACGTGGTGTGGCAGTGGCAGCAGGGGCCAGAGGCACCGGGGAGACTCGGCTGCCTGGGAACAGCACGCGGGCAGGCGGCCCTGAGGAGACAGCGGCCCCGCACGCAGTTATCGCCATCGTGCCCATCTTCTGCCTCATGGGGCTGCTGGGCATCCTGGTGTGTAACCTGCTCAAGCGGAAGGGCTACCACTGCACTGCCAACAAGGAAGTCGGGCCCGGCCCTGGAGGTGGAGGCAGCGGGAACAACCCTGCCTATGGGGCTGAAGACGCCAACGAGGACACCATCGGGGTCCTGTTGCGCCTGATCATGGAGAAGAAGGAGAATGCAGCGGCCCTGGAGGAGCTGCTGAAGGAGTATCACAACAAACAGCTGGTATAAACCAGCCACCGGCCTGTGCCCAGGCTGCCGCCCAGACCCAGCATGCCGTACATCTGCCCACACTACCACCACCTCCACACTGTGCAGGGCCTGGCCTCGCTCTCTGGCCTCTGCTGCTCCCGTTGTAACCAGAAGTGGCCCGAGGTGCTGCTGTCCCCTGAAGCTGCGGCCGCTACCACTCCCACTCCCAGATTTCTGCCCAACCCAGCCAGGGCGCCCAAGACCGGGGCCAAGGCCGGACGCCAGGGCGAGATCACTATCTTGTCTGTGGGCAGGTTCCGGGTGGCCCGAATTCCTGAGCAGCGGACAAATTCATGGGCCTCTGAGGTGAAGACCATCACGGAGGTTGGTCCCTCAGTGGGTGATTTCACTGACTCCCCACAAGCTGGCCACCCCACTGAGCAGCGGGCACTACTGGGAAGTAGTGGAAGCCATACTAAGTGGCCAAAGCCCCCAGCAGAGAAGAAGGCCGAGGAAAACCGCTATGTGGTCTGGCTAAATGAGAGCAACCTGGTCATCTGAGGGCACTGCAGCCCTGTCCTGGGAGGTTCCGAAGGCTTCCTGGAGGAGGTCGAGCTGCAGCTGGGCCTGCAAGGATCAAGAAGCAATGGCCCAGCAGACAAAACGGTAAAGGCTAGAGGTGGCAGTGTCTGCCCCAGCGAGGAGGCCGCGGCAGGTGCAGTACACAGGAGCAAGTTGAAAGCCCACCCGTCCCTGCCACCCAGTTCCTTCCTTGCAGGATGCCCCTGACCCTGTGCCCTGGCCAGGTCCTGGGACCCGTAAGATCCTCTGTGCCACCAGGAGGCCAGGCCGTGATGGTGGGAGGGGCCCTCTGCTTGGCACCCCTGGCCCCACCCTTGGTAATTAGCCACCTCCTGCCTCTGTCCAGGGCCCCAGAGCAAATGTGCCTCCCCTCCTCTCCCGGCAGGACCTGTGAAGGGGAGGGGCAACAAAATGCCATGAGCAGGGAGTCTGAATTCCTGGGTTCTAATCCCTGGCAAGTCCCTGGCCATCTCTGGGTCCCCCTTTTTCTGACTGTGAAGTCTCAGTGCCCAGGGCCTCTCCAGCTCCCTGCGGGCTCTGGGCTGTGTCGTGGGTGCGAGCTTACCTCCTGGCCACCCCTCCCACTAGTAGCTTTATCTGGCCCCATTTTTGCTGCTTCCAGGGCCTCCGCCTTCAAGGCCCCCATGGGGCTGCCCATCCATGGCTCTGCCTCCAGAAGGGGCTTCATGCATGTGCCTGCCTCCGACCTGCTGTTTTTATTTATTCAAATTGATAAGACAGACTTGACCTGGGTGGGGCCCAGCCACCCCCACGATATCAGGAGCTTTGGGGGAGGGTGTGTGACAGGCTAGAGAGGCACCTCTGCCTTAGGTGGTCTGTGTCCCTGTGGTGTTGGTGTGTCTGTCCCTCAGTGTGGGAAGTGCAGGCAACTGCCCCGCCCATCTCCACCCTGGCTCAGCAACCTGGTTATTTATGTGGGCTGTGCAGGCACGGGCCCCACTGTTGCCCCATTTCTTATTTATTGAAACTGTGCTGTTGTCCTGTCCTTGGCGTATTGGTCAGAATGACATCTTTGGATGGCCGTGAACTAGCACTTGGTTTGAAAACTGGTCAGTGGAGGGCAAGAATCATGCAGCTCTCCTGTGTTTCTATCTCATCTAAACTGTACTACTGAGCAAAAAGGGACGTTTTTCTTTGTAGCAGCAAACAGTGAATACGTGAAGAAGGGTGGATCCAATGCCATCGTTTTGTGAGTCAGCCGTGGGTGTGGCCAGCAGAACGGGCTGGGAGAGCAGCAGGCCGATGCCCCTGCCCTTCGCCCAGCCTCAGAGGATTGTCCGGTCTCCTCGGGGCTGGATTTTGTCTCCTGTAAAATTAAGTAAACTCTACCTTACGGAGTAACAGTGCAGGCTAGAAAAAAATGCTCACTTTAGTACCTGGCACATCATGAATTTTCTTTTTAAAATTGATTTTATAGAAAGAGAAGGAGAGAGAGAAACATTGACTTGGTTCCACTCATTTATGCACTCATTGGTTGCTTCCTGTATGTGCCCAGACCAGAGATCAAACCCGCAACCTTGGCGTATTGGGTCGACGCTGTAACCAACTGAGCTACCCAGACAGGGCCTATGAATTTTCAACAAATACTCTGGTACAGAGGAAACTGGGTAATGAATAGCACTTTGGGCATTGGGAGTGTTCTAGTGAAGTGGGGCGCAAATCTCAGGGTGCAGAGGGGTTGTGGGTGAAGACACGGAGCAGCCCAGCCTGCACTGTGGGCCCTTCTGCCCGCAGGGAAAGGGGTGTGGATACGGACGAGTCAGAGAGACGGCGGGAGGCGGGGCAGGTGCCTCGGAGACCAGGGTGTCAGAGGCCTCTCCGCTCTGAGGTCACGCAGACCCACCGATGCACGACGTGTGGCTGTGGTGGGTAACGCTGTTGTATAATGGAAATTCATGAAGAGAGTAGAACTTAAATGTTCTCAAAAAAAAGGAAATATGTTCTTTCATAACACATTTTCAAAACATAACTTACGCACACACGAGGCTTGCGGTTTCCGTCGGCAGGGGTGTGGTAACAGGGTCATAAGCACGGGAGTCGCCCTGTCCCGTGTTCCTTGACTCGGCAGCAGCGGGCCTGAGGATGGAAATCATGCGAGTATCCAAACTCCTTTTTAAAGGGTCCCGTGGAACTTGTTTTTCAGCAAAAAAAACAACATAAAAACCCCAAACAGAAAAACCCAAAACATATTTCCACTTATCAGGAAATAATGTGCGTCGGAAGGTGGAGACAGAAAAGAGTGTGGAGGGTGTAACACAATCCCCTACGAACACAGCTGCAGTAGCCTCGGGTGTGAGAGCGACAGCACTTTCATTAGGAAATATTCAAACACGTGAGGAACAGGAACCTTAAAGAAAAGGAGCAAAGTGGACAGTTGTGAGACGTTTTGACAATATTGTCAGATACAGAGAGTAAGAAGGATAAGGAGGCGGGGGGGGGGGGGGGGGGGGGGGGGTCCAGCCTGGGGCGTGGTGAAGCATCTGCTGTGCTGTGATCAATAATGTACAGACTCGCTCAGCAATTCACGAGCTAGTTTCTTGCCTCACACCTCGTTCCTGGAGTCTCCCTTTTCCCCGAGAGCTGGTAAGTTTGGGGATTTTGAACATGGATTCTGTCCTCACGTTATACTCACTGTCCTCAACACTAACAACCCCCCGCCTATTCTTCTTAATGCTCAAACATACCCTGCCAACCAGGTGCAGTTATTAAGACCTCAGAACTCTGACAAACACGCAGTGTGATAAGCCTGCATTTAAACAAAGGAACACAGCCACGCAGCAGACAAGGCTCACTGTGCACAGGCCAAGGGGAGCACCGCTCGCTACTTCATATGTTTCCCAGGTTGGTCACCAGCCTGCGCGCTATTAGAGCTGTTACTTATTCCAGTTCTAAGTATAAGGACACTGAATTTTCCTTCCCGAATCAGCAGCTTGTATTACAATAGAAATGGCAAACACACATTTGGTGCCAGCTTCTTTCTCCCCGCCCTGCACCCTCGTTAATTGAAGAAAATTGGATTGAAGCATTAAGTAACATCTTCAATGTAACAGGTTTTTTGTTTTTTTGGGGGGGAGGGTAGGAATAATACAAAGCTTATGTTTTAAAAGAAAATGTAATTGTGCTTTTTTTTAAAGTATAAAAACACTAGCGAAATAATCAGGCAATTTGTTATTTATTGGCTTCCAGTCAGCATCAAAAACAGATGCTAAGATTTTAAATATGACGTTTTCTAATTGTTTATTGATAAATGCCTCAGATATTGAAGCACCTACTATGTGCTAGGAATTGTGCTTGGTGCTGAATTGATGACAAACGAAGTTGCTCTGTTGCTTGCATTCGTGGTAGCTGTGGTCAGAGGGTAGATCTGGGTAACCTGTTACAAAAGAAGAGCAATCACAGACATTTTCATAGCTGCTCTGAACTTCAGGCTGTGATTTACATGTTCTGAGAAAAAGATAATCATTTTTAGTGTGTTTCTAAGTAGAGCTTGGACAACTGCCACAAGTCAATCCATCAGCAGATGTTTTAGATCATAGACCCGCCCAAATGCCTTATGAAAACACCCCACAAGGTAGTAACACGGTGTTTGTGACCAGGGGGCCATCTGTGGGCTGCTGAGCACTTGTCCTGGGGCCACTGCTAGTCAGGACACACTGGTCAGCGGGAAACATTGGGAAGTTAGTGCATTACCTCCGGAAGAACTGGGGGTCAGGAAGGAAGAATGGTACGATCTACAAGCCTAATAAACACTTCTGGTCCCCCACATCCTCAACATTTTTGTCTGGTAGTGACTTAATATAAAGGAAATAAGAGATTAGACTCTGAAAGGATTTGGATCTATTACAATTTACCTATTTATTTTCTCTGAGTGATGAGGATTGAGCCTTGATCACTTACTCTGAAGCAATTTCTTCGCCGTTGTCTATGAACCTCTGAAGAACACTTGTTCACATGCTCAGGCCAGGAATTCAACCCTCACCTGCCAGCTGCTTGCAAGCTCCACCAGCTGCACATGCAAGGAGTTTCAGCATTGACTCTGGGCAGCCTCCACCTGTTTTAGCTCCTGATAGCTGAGCCTCTCTAACTCTTCACTTTGGAGACCATTTGATTCTTAAAAATTAAATTAGCTTTCATTCTTACTTTCTGTTGCTCTCCTAGGTCTACATCTTCAGTAGTTTATAATTTAATTGACTTACCAGTTTCATTATTATTCTTTAGAATTAATATTTTATAATTCTACTTGTTTAAAGAATTATACTGGCTTTTGCTTATATTTCTTTGTGGTATTAGAATAGTATAAATCATTATCATCTAGACTTCTCAGTTTTTTATCTCATTTCTAGCTTTTGTATTTGGTATCTTTAATATTCTAATTATTTTTAATGCTTATTATTTCTTAATTTGTTATAACGTTTTTGTTCTAAATTTTTTCTATATTAAAAAACAACTTCTACTGTTAAATAAGAATAAAGCAATAAGCAAAAGACCAGGAAAAAAAAAAGATCAAAGAAGGCAACTGGTGAAACAAAACATTTTCATAAGCAGTTTAAAATTCCCATAATCTTTGGATTTTTAATTCTCTCTGAAAAAAAAAAGGAAACTCTCTCTCTCTCTCTCTCTCTCTCTAAAAATCAATAAACATATCCTCAAGTGAGAATTTTAAAAAATGCCAAATGACACTTCAACAAGGTACATATCAATGTTTTTAGATCTACATTATCATAGTGAAGTCTTCAGGAACCAAGCACAAAGAAAATTAAATTGATTTTCATTCTTTTAGCTATTTCCATATGTGCAGTTTCCTCTCTCAGTACTAATACAGAGTGAGGTTTTGAAGAACACACACACAAAAAAGCATGTTTCTTAAGCTAAAAAATTTACCAAGCTCTGAGACTGATGCAATAGTTAACCGATGCTATATAACAAACATTAATCCCCAGAGCAGTGCCTGATGTTGAGGTTTCTCTCTCTCTCTCTCTCTCTCTCTCACACACACACACACACACACACACACACACACACGACTGCCTACAGACAATCGGGATTGTCAAGGTAAGAAATTAAGCAATTCCAAGCCACTTCCTGTTTCCACTGATGCATCACTGGATAAGGCTGGTGTAACCTACACTCTTGCTGAAATCTTGAATTGCCTTCGGTCTCCCCAACTCTAGTCGCTTACTGTTGGAATCCATTTTATATATCACAGCCAAATACGTATTTGCCAATAATATTTCATTACATGGCTTTTAAAAAGTAAAATCTACTATACTCTTAAAAAGAAGAAGAAGAAGGAGAAGGAGGAGGAGGAGGAGGAGGAGAAGGAGAAGGAGAAGGAGAAGGAGAAGGAGAAGGAGAAGGAGAAGGAGAAGGAGAAGGAGAAGGAGAAGGAGAAGGAGAAGGAGAAGGAGAAGGAGAAGGAGAAGGAGAAGGAGAAGGAGAAGGAGAAGGAGAAGGAGAAGGAGAAGGAGAAGGAGAAGGAGAAGGAGAAGGAGAAGGAGAAGGAGAAGGAGAAGGAGAAGGAGAAGGAGAAGGAGAAGGAGAAGGAGAAGGAGAAGGAGAAGGAGAAGGAGAAGGAGAAGGAGAAGGAGAAGGAGAAGGAGAAGGAGAAGGAGAAGGAGAAGGAGAAGGAGAAGGAGAAGGAGAAGGAGAAGGAGAAGGAGAAGGAGAAGGAGAAGGAGAAGGAGAAGGAGAAGGAGAAGGAGAAGGAGAAGGAGAAGGAGAAGGAGAAGGAGAAGGAGAAGGAGAAGGAGAAGGAGAAGGAGAAGGAGAAGGAGAAGGAGAAGAAAGAAACAAGGGGAAGAAAACCAAAGCTAGGAAAAGAAAAATTCTTGAGTTTCTTTCACAATATACTGGCTATTCCTGTCCAGATAAAATTTGAACTCTGCTTAATTAGAGCCTAAATTTTTACTGATATTATAACACCTATTCTTTTCCCTTTATTGCTTTTTCTTCTGGCTGCTCGCTATTTTTCTCTCCACTTTTCTTCTCCTCCTCCTCCTTCTCTTTCTCCTCTTCCTTTGCTATTGAATTTGTCTGCTATAATTTTAAGTCCAACTTTTAAACTCATTTTCTTTTAGATTTATCTATTGTGTATAGCAAAAAGTTTTTTTTTTGTGATCCAGTCAAAAACTCTTTATTTGAATTTAAACCATTTAAAATTATTGGTATCACAGTTATTTTTTTCTTATTTCCTTCATATTATTTATTTATTTTTCTAATTGGAAGCCTCTACTATGTGATGTGTTTTCTGTATTTCTCTCTTCTGATATTTTGAATGGTTTGCCTTTTCATTTTAGGGTTACCTTGGTAATGAAAACGTTGCCCTTTATACACTTCTCTAAATCCTTTATCTTTATAGGCCATGCTATTATTTCCCCCACTAAGAGCAATATTCAAGGTAACCTGTCTCCTCTTCCTCCCCATCTTCTTACTTTTCTCTACACAGGATTTTAGACAATAATATTTTCTATTGTCTTTATCTTTGTTTCACCAAAAGTTTTATTAGAAATATGAGGGCAACCTGACATTTTTAACTATTATATGAGTTGGTATTTTTGCCTATGTGCCTAAAGTGTATTATTTTTATACTAGGGGCCCAGTGCACAAATTTGTGCATCTTGAAAGGAACTGTGGGCTGCGAGGCTGTGTTGGGCAAAGTGGCAGGTCTTGGCCCATCCTCCACGCCCCGCCCAACCCCTCCCACCATGGCCCCTGGTCCCTTGTCTGCTGGCAGCCCTGCTCCCACAGCTCACTGCTCACATGCGCTGCTCAGCAGCCGCTGCTCACACACGCTGACAGCACTAGCCCTGCTCGCACCTGCTGATGGCATGGAGTGACTGGGGCTGGTGCCAGCAGCAGGTGTAAGCAGTGGTTGCTGCCCCAATCGCCCCTCAGGAGCAGGGGGATGTGGAGAAGCCCTGAGGGGTGATTGGGGCTGGCAGCCACCACTTGCACCTGCTGACAGTCCTGACCAATGAGTGCCGGCGCTGGGTGCCAGTAGCAGGTGCGAGTGGCGTCTCTGGCACTGGCAGCAGGTGCAAACACCAGGTGGGACTGTGGTGCACGGGAGCAAAAAGTTTTCAGTAACCACCAGAGGCTCATCCGGACGACAGCGACCGGTGCCCTACCTTGGTCCGGTGCCACTGCTCACCTGCTCCACCATCCTGCCATGGCCAATGCCCGCCATGTTCTGCGCTCTGCTGCCTGCTGCTGACACCCACCATGTTCTGTGCGCACCCCCTGGTGGTCAGCGCACGTCATAGCGACTGGTTATTCAGTTGTTCCGCTGTTCAGTCTATTTGCATATTAGGGTTTTATATATATAGATACTTGAAGACTTGTAATGTTACTAGAAGATGTTTGTGCCAATCATTTTAAGTCCCCTCTGGTGTTTAGTGTGCCATTTAAATATCTACTTAAAAGGCATGAATTATTTCCAGATTTTCACAAAATTATATTGAATATGTTGGTCTGTACATTTACTTCCTTTTTGGGGATTACAATTATGCATCTAGTAAATGTATTTTGCATACCTTTTTAGCTACTTTATTCTCCATATTGTTAATATATCCCATTGTTCATTTTATTTTTTCAATTGTCTTATTCTCTCCTCTGCATTCCTTACTGGGGTTTCTGCATGTCTGTTCTCCTAAATGCCGCTTCTACTTTCTTCATTTCTTTGACTTACTTTTATTTTTTTTTTGAAGTTCTGCCAGTTCACATGCCATTTCCTGGAACGCTAACGTCTCTGTTCTGAGCTTGCATTTCTTTCTCATGGGCTTCTTTCAAGGGGGGACTGTGTGGTGACGGCTTTCCACGTCCTCATCACGGCAGCACCCCTGCTCTTCGCTTCCTCTGCCCGAGGGCAGCATTCTGTTGCTGTTTCTCGTGCGCTGCTTATAACCCTCTTTTTGGTTTTGTATCGATATTGTTCTAGATCATTTTATTTCCTTAGTTGTGAGTAATTAAGGTTTTCCCGAACCACCTCTTAGCAAGAGAGTTGGAGGAAGGGCCAAGGGGGAATTTCAGACCAACTGGTTTCTTAACACAAAGGTCTTCTTTTTCTCTTTTTCTTCTAAGAGACTGGCGTTACCTTGCGCACACCCACACAGTTTGTCAGGGAGATTTTATTCTAGTCTCACACCCTCATCATCTCAAAATCATATTGTGTTCTGGGGAGGATCGTGTGCCAGCTCAGCTCACCCCAGCTTTCACCCCGACGTTAGAGACACAAGCACAGCTGCTGTGCCTGGTGGTGAGAACTTCATCCGCATCGTGCTTTTCTGTGCCAGGACGTTCTGAGATGCCTGCTCCAGGCGCCTCCCAGCCTGTGATCGCTCCCTATGGCTTCGCTGCTCTATTTCCTCCGGCACAGTGTCGGCCTGATTCCAGCTCTGTGGGCAGCCCTTCCTCTCACACAAAGCCTGGGGGTCATATCCTCTCCTCATGAAGCTGAAAACGGAGTTGTGATCATTTTTGTTTTCAAATACCTTCCCAGTGGAGGGGAGAGAAATGTTGACTTTACCTCAGAGCATTCCTGCTAGAACTTTATCTCCGTATTTTACAGAAACTCATTCCATCACGATTTACTGGCTTTTCATTGTACAAATCCTTTTTAATTTCCTACAATGGAAGAAAGGTTCAAACATTTTTCATAATTCAGCCCAAACAAAGGCAAGCAATTGTTAGGTCATAATGAGTATTCTTTCTACCATAAAGTCTTTTACTTAATGTAACATAGAAAATAAATTCTCAAATTTTTAACAGAAATATTTTACCTAAAATATAGTCAAAGAAGATACATTTCAATCAAAATAATTTCAAGTACTATTGACACTACTCTCTTGGAAAATTTAAATTTAATTTAATTCATGAATTGTCCTGGAAAAATAATGACTTATACCAATATTAACATGAAATCTTAATTAAGTTAGAATAAACCATTTTCTGTGATTTTGCTTTTCCTTACAGTAAAGAGGTATGCAATTCCTTTTGTATTATAAGTCTTGGTATTCAGAGAGAGCTAGTGTTTAAAATGTGAACATTTCACTGATAAACAAATGTCCCGTTTTGGACACATACAAGACTGGAATTCTACCTTTTCTCATGCACTTTTATTAAAAACTGAAAGCTGTGTGTGTCTGCTTCTTGGCAATGTGCTGAGCCAGGCATGTTTGCTTTATCTGTGTTTGGGAAAGATGTTTTAGGCAAGGTTCCCCAGCCTGCAAACAATGTCACTTTGAGTATGGGATCCCTGTGTGATGTGAACTATAAATACTAGTTTAAAGATAAAGTATTTCATCACTGAATTCTACATAGAGGCTTTTATATTGCAAAGCTGCATTTAATCCTGTGAGAATAATTTTTACAAATGTGACTATTTTCTTCTATTTTATGTCTATTAAACACTGTTCTATTTAACACTGGAGGCCCGGTGCACAAAATTCATGTACGGGTGGGGGGCGCATCCCGTCAGCCCAGCCTGCCCCCTCTCCAATCTGGGACCCCTTGGGGAATGTCCAACTGCCAGTTTAGGCCCGATCCAGGATCGGGCCTAAACCGGCAGTCAGACATCTCTCTCACAATCTTGGACTGTGGGCTCAAAATCGCTCACCTGCCTGCCTGCCTGGTCGCCCCTAACTGCCCCCCCCGACAGCCTGATTGCCCCTCACTGCCTCTGTGTGCCAGCCTGATTGCCCCTAGCTGCCCCCCTCTACTGGCCCAGTCACCCCCAACTGCCCCCCTGCCAGCCTGGTCACCCCTCATGGCTCTCCCACTGGCCTGGTTGCCCCATGCAGCCTGCTTGTTCAGTCGTTTGGTTGTCCCTCACTAACCCCCCTGCTGGCCTGGTTGTAGGCAGCCATCTTGTAAGGGCATGAGGGTTAATTTGCATATTACCTCTTTATTATATAGGATACTATGTAAACAAATACTTTAACACCATCAAAGATGCGGGGAACATGCACAGAAGGGTCATGGTTGGACAGGCCGGGCAGGGGTTTTGAGGATGGACCTAGACCCACCCCTGTGCCCACTGCAGCCTCGTGGCCCACAGTTCCTTTCACGATGCACGAATTTGTACACTGGGCCCCTAGTTGATAATAAAAGTATCTCAAAGGATTAATATATTTCATGGCTCTGTAATGGGGTAGAGCATAATGTCATGTAGGACATTATTTTACACACATTATTAAGACTGGGAAACTGACAGGAATCTTTGAAAAATAATGGTGGAAATGATGGTCAGAAGGATGAATTTTGAGAACTTCAAAGGCAGCCTGATGAACATGGGTTTTGCTATTCTCTTCTCTCTTTCTCTCTCTCTCTCTCTCTCTCTTATCCTATCTAATAAAGAGGGAATATGCTAATTGACTGCCACGCCCTCAAAGATGGCGGTGCCCACAGCCACAACTCAGGTTCACCCCAAATCTTCTTCACACCTAATGTCTAGACACCAGGGTTTTATTATTTTATTATTTAAATATTTTTAGAAGTGTGCTCAGAGATCTTTCCTGGCCAGCCTCTACAAAACAGCCACTCTCACCATTCCATCCAGTAACACCTCATCTCTATCTACTCTATTCTTGTTCCTATTGGTTTGGAAGTTATTATATTGATGTACTTGTGTGTCTATGATCAGTCGCCACCCCTCCACTGGAGTATAGACTCCAACCAGGTGAAGCTAGCTCGTGATTGCACTCAGGGGCCTACAGTAGCATCTGGGACATGATATCTCATTTAATTGGTTGCTTACTGAGTTAATGAATGCATTTTCTGTATTCACATAGGATACTGTCATTAGTTTCACACATACATTTAGAATATTCTTTCTCTGATTATTCAGAGAAGCATTGTCTTACGAAACTGAAATACTTAAATTACTTTAGCATTCTTTTGCATGATTTTCTTGGCTTTAGTACTGACTAATAATTCATCACACAGGCGAAGTTAGGGTTAGGGAAAGTGCTTGAAGCCTCTAATAATTCTCTTCTCTCTGACAGTCCTTTGGACTCTCTTCATTCTTGAAACACCACCCATTCTTTTCATAGCATATGATCATTATTTTTTAATAGGTTTTCATTTTTTCAGGTCTATTTCATTCTAAAAGATCATTTTTTCTTAATGATCAGAAAGTAATTAAACAATTATTAAAAGCACTTTTTTACCTTACACATGGTTTTCAAAATGATTTGACCCATATGATCAAAGTGTATTTTTTTTCCATTGTGTCTCTTCAAGCCGGTATTTCTTGACATTGTTAAAATAAACATATTAGGTCAAAGGAAGTACAAGTTACTCATATAAACTCAACCTGAGAAATGATATGTTGATTAATGGATGTGATTGTATACACATGTGTTAAAAGTGCTTCTCCAATTAGAGTCTCTGTCACAAGGAAGTGTTCTTCACATCTCCAGGAATTCCATACATCTTCTCATTTTTCTCTTCCCCATTGGGAGAATAGAGGCATTTTTCTCAGTTCCTTGCTTTCGCTGTATTATTTTAGTCTACAGAACAGATGGCTTTCAAATTACTGAGCTGGCTCTTGAGAAATGTCTTTGGAAAGGCAAGCTTAGTCAAGAAAACCTTTAAGCAATGTTTCATATGATCTTCATAGAATGAGTCCATGGGACCTAATTTTGAAAATGGAAGGCATGATTCATAATTAAGATAATATACTAGTAAATTCAACCTCATCTATATTTTTCTTGATGAGTAGAATTCTTTAAAAGCAGGTAAAAAGATTGAATTCTACTAATGGTAGGTCAGTGAATGTCAGCAAAACTTTAAAATGAGTTTAGCTCTAGCCAGTTTGGCTCAGTGGATAGAGTGTTGGCCTGCGGACTGAAGGCTCCCAGGTTTGAGGCTGGTCAAGGGCACGTACCTCAGTGGCAGGCTGGGGCGTGTGCAGGAGGCAACCAATCAATGTGTCTTTCTCACATTGATGTTTCTCTCTCTCTGTCTGTCTCTCTCCCAATCCACCACTCTGTCTAAAAATCAATGGGAAAAAAATATCCTCTGGTGAGGATTAACAAAAAATAAAAAAATAAAATTAGTTTAAATTAATTCTGAGATGCAGAGAAAAGAAACTGATTTCAATTCTCATCCACAAGCCTATTATTTTCTCCTGGCTTCATTACAAACTGCTTTGTGTTATTGGAAATGAGTTAGCCATACCCATACGTGAACACTGAGTAGTGTGACTGGGCCATTTTTCCTATACCTACAATTTTTAAATAGTAAAATAATAGCTCCAATGTAAGTCCAAGCTTCTGTTCTTATCCCCCCAAAATCATCTAGTAAACATGTCTTAGTATTTATCATTAAAACCAATGTCTTAATCACATCATAATAATTTATAGTGAACTAATATAATTATCTGAGCTATGTTGTTGCTTGACATGTCACTACTTTAGTTACGTCAATGTGCTGGCCTGGGAGGGAGGGAGCAGTGATGAGCATATTTGTGAAGTCAGGGTACTGATTTCAAAAATCAGGAGCTCCAGCCCAGGTGGCATGGCTCAGTGGTTGAGTGTTGACCTATGAACCAGGAGGTCAAGGTTCGATTCCTGGTCAGGGCACATGCTTGGGTTGTGGGCTCAATCCCTAGTGTGGGACATGTAGGAGGTAGCCAATCAATGATTCTCTCTCATCATTGATGTTTCTATCTTTCTCTCTTATTCCTTCCTCTCTAAAATCAATAAAAATTTTTTTAAAACAAATCAGGAACTCCATACATTGTCGCGCAATATGATTGGAGAAAATGAAACTGTGAGGTCATCCCTACGTATTCTGTCAGATGTGGGCCATTGTGCTCCATGCTTCGGACCCATGGGTCTGTGTCTGGTATGTTTTCTCTCTTTGGAGATGAAAATCCAGTCTTAAGCTTTGTTCCTTTGTCAGGATGTACCTGGTTGTGTTGAGAAAGCCCCTGAGAACTGCATCAAACATTACAGAATTGACTACCCACCCCTCTTCTTGTTCATCCTTATCCCCCAATGCTGGCTTCCCACATAAACACTCAGTGATGGCTCAAGTATTAACACAAATAAACAATTATTTTGTCAGCAAAAGTCCTCTTTAAAAGTTTCCTTTGAGGCCTTGGTGAGTAGCAGTATGCCAAGATTGTGGGTTCGATCTCTGGTCAGGGCAAGCAATGAATGCATGAATAAGTGGAACAACAAATCTCTCTCTCTCTAGGAAACCAACAGAAATGGCTTCAAAGCCGATAAAGGTACAATGATACAGCATTTATTTTTAACAAACTCGCAGTGAGCATTTTTGCAGTTACCAACACCCTTTGGAGAACTTTCCTTCAGAAATAATAAACTAATCATCTTGATTGGCACTTTTCTTCTGTTTAGAAAATGTAAATTGTAAAGCTTAGCCCAGGGGTGGGCAACCCCTGGCACGCGTGCCAAACATGGCACACCAGTAACTTGCTGGCACGCGAAACCCGCTCTTATAATCTTCCATTTACAATATTTTTCTTAATATCGCCTTTTTATTTTTCAGATAAATTCAGTATAGGTGCATCTTAGATAAATAAATAATTTTACATAACAAGTTATCTTAAAGACCATAGACATGGATTGACGAGAGAGGGGAAGAGCAATTTCTGTGCCTCTGCCTTAACTCTCCCTGCCTTCCTAGATCCGACCAGTGTTTTGGTTTCATCCACATACACTTGTGAATCTTTGTTCTCAGTGATGAATTTTGTTAAGTTTCGTAATAGGAGTAGCCTGAAGGATGAAAGTAGTAGCTTGTGCATATCTCTGAAGGTCACAAAATATAAACCTGATGTAAAATCTCTGTCATCAGTGATGCAGCAGCAAAAGTCCCACTGATAATATCAAACGGAGTCATAAAGTTTTCTGTTGGACTATCAGTGTACATGTATACATTAAAAAATAAATGTATTTTTCATCATCATATACTGTGTTTTTGACGCTCGAATGAATTTTATTATTTCTTCAAGGTTCTTCACATACGTACACCTTAAGAGATATCAAGTAGGCGTAACATGTTCCCAAAAAATTAGGGTTGGCACGCAGAAGAATTTTGAGTCAGAGATTTTGTTGGTTTTGGCACGCACTCACAAAAAGGTTGCCCACCCCTGGCTTAGCCTAAAGCAACCAAATACAGACATTGGGTGCCTGCCATTATAACTTCCTAAGCAGAATCAAAATGTCACCGTTTTTCTTATAGGTGCTGAAAGAGAAAAAGAACAATCTCTCAAAGAGAAACAATAAAGAAAAAACAAAGGACTTAGTTTTCACTCCACTGGTTGTGGAGAAAGAAATTTTAGCATCAAGGGCCTGAAACAAATACTATGAAGGCCATTGAGGAGACAAAGAGAGACACGGGGGCCCTGAAAGGAAGGGCCAGTTTTGAGCGAGAGCTTCCCGAAGCCGAAGCCGGGAGAGTTTCATTTGGAAGAGTATCGCTGGGAGCGCTTGCCAGCTGATTTGGTTACTAGTCATACCTCCCCTCCTGCCCACGCAGAGACGGACTCCCCCTAAGTCTGCCATATCCAACATTAGCCGTCGACGCTGAGAACAAAACAGTTCTGAGATATAGACGCAGACTTCATGTCCTGCCCTTCCATGTGCTCATTATGTGCAACCTCAATGTAGAACATTCTTTCTCTGTGTGAATCAGAGCAGAGAGCAAAGGGCCCCGGGGCAGTGAAGCAACACAGCGTCACTGGAGCCTCCCGTGGACGGGCCCTGCCTGAGACGGGACATGGCAGACCCTTGGGGAGACAGCTGACACAGAAAGCTCCCAAAAGTCGCTTAGCCTGGGATCTCCTACCGCCCATTCATCCATTTATTAAAACCTGCTGAATGCAGGGCATTGCTATCTCTTCTTTCACCAGTTTTTCAAATCTTATGGCCATCACTAGCTCAGAATTTCCTTGCAAATCTCCCACACCTGGGTTTTGCCATTGGGCTGTCATGGTGAATACAGTTTGACTCTAGTCCAATCTGGCTCCAATCAGAGCTATACAGTCATTTTTTATTTGCCTCTCAAATTTACCCCCACAAGCTTTCATTGGTGAGTTTCTCTTTTCCAAATGGGCAGATCACAGAGGAACTGGGTAACACAGTTCTAGGTGGATGTTGGTGGCCAAGAGCGAGCAAAATGGAGCTTACCAGGTGGCGCTGTCTCCTGGACTTGGGTTCTGGGCGGTGCCAATGTTGAAACAAGGTAAATACAGAAGGAAGAACCTTGATGAAAAGCCAGACACTTGGAGACATGGGAGGAAGGGCAGGGTTTGGGGTAGTTTTGAACCAAGGAAGACAGCGAGTCCTAGGGAATCTTACAGCTTTTCATGGTCTCTCTAGACATCTGAGGTCAAGGCCATCTTGCAGAAAGTAAGCAAACATGGAATATTCCATTTATAAAATGTTTTCCAAACAATCTGAGATTTGGCCAAAATGAATTATTTATTGTTCCTTATATAGCCCTTGAAATTTTCTCCTTGTGAGTTAGCTCTCCTTATACCAGTACACTCTAATTTCTCAATGCCAAAACCATATGCTGAATGAGCGCAGGAAGAATCTGGAGGCTGTGCTAGAAATAAATAATGGAGATTTATTTGAGGGTCTTGCAACCTGGAAACACAGCGAGGCAAAAACCCAGAAGTGTTCCAAAGATGAAAAAGTAGTGAAAATTTCTTACAGCAAAAAGCACTTTGTTGAGAACTGTCAGTCCTGTGTGCATAGCCCTCGGGTTGGTCCAGGATGGTGATCAGTCAGATGTCAGGAGGCAGGGTGATGGGTGCCAGGACCCCTGGTCAGTCCCCGTGGTCTGAATAATGGATGTGGGGTGGATGTGAATGTGAGTCCTTCAGGGGATCAGGTGGCCTGGAAAGGTGAGCCCTTCAGGGGGTAGTTAGAGGGCTACCTGGAGGTCCAGGTATGTCCAGGCATTGACATAGGACTGGAAAGTTCAAAAAAGTTTGTTTCCAGGTCAGTTAGAACAAGAATGGTCTCTCCTCATGCCTCCACCTTCCTCCTGTTAATTTTAGCATCTTGGTTAAAGTGACTCCATTGTATATACTCCCTGTCTTCACTCTTTCCTTACAAACATACCTAAGAAAAAAAGCCTCAAATTAAATTCTACCTTTCCATGAAGATAATCCCAATCATCTTATTTTGTCTTCATTCACCCATAAACATTCCCCACTCCTGTCAGCTTTGGGAGTAACTATGCTACTTGTAGTGAAGCATGTATGTGAACCTGGATGAGGCTGTAGCACATGCTGTGTGTGTTTCCACAGCAGCTCACCTCCTGCGTGGCTAAGGACTTCTGAGGCTCTCCTATCGGTAAGTTCTCATTGTTTGTCACTGCTACACCTGGCTGTTCAGCAGGAATTTGTTGGATAAATGAGGGAATGAAGGAAGAGAAATGGCCAGGTCTTGGAGAACTGCTAACCCACTCTACCTTGGAAATGTCCTTTATGTTCTCTCTCCTCCCCCTTCTTAAGACTTTTCCCAATAAATATCACATTGAAAATATAGGATAACCTGATGACAGAAGTAACAAAGATTTTTCCTGTGGTTTCATTTTAGTAAAACCAGTTAAAGTTTTTAGAACTGTCTCCAGCATAAGAATACAATGAAGAGGCTGTGAAGTTCAAAGTCATTGAGAAAAAAACAAGCAATTTAAAAACACCCTTAAAGGTTAAACCAAACATGGTTGCCACCCCACAAATTGGAGCCTAGAATGTCCACAGAGAAACAGAGGTGCTAGAGTTCGGGTCATCTTTCTACCATCTGGCCTGAGCACTTCATCACCAAGCACAGTGAGGGCCCCAAGGGAAATGGCTTCAGTTGTTAGATCATCAGCTTACTGAGGCCATTTCAGGAGGCTGCAGGTCTAACAGGTGGGTAACATCCGTCCTGCAGCCTCTCTAGGCCTGGATGACTCTCGGAGAGTGTGATGTCTCTGCCCTCTCATGGGCGGAAGGTAACAATCAGCTCAATTACAATGTATAGGTACTAGCCAATTTGCAAAATCTGTATTTGTAAAGCTAAAATATCCATTTAAGTAAAGCTCATAATATTTGCTAGAAACTTCAAGTTGGCTTCTTATAGCCAAATTTCTAGACAGTAGATGACATGCAATGTTGTTAAAGAGAAATTTAAAAGCAATATACTTTAAAAGTTAAGTAAAAATAACTTAATGGAATGTATGGATATATGTTAGTTTTATATGAACAACTATATATGTATCAACAGACTGATGGTTAAAATTTCAAACATTAGTGAATATAATGGATCCTGTCATCTGTCAACACCTAAGTGATTTCTCATGGTTAATATCTATGACATGGTCACATAACTCAAGATGGTTACAAATAAAGAAACTGTGTCCACATTGGTAAACTGCAGGCATATAAAATGTTCAAGTCCTAAATTTTTTCAAAATATCACAGCTCACCATTTAAACATTTGCTGGTGTCCCCATGGGGCAAGCACTCAGCCAAGCTGGCCTGCCCCGAGTTCCACAGCCTTGAAACTGGAGAGGCTGTCGATGACCATCCTGGAGGACAAACATGGCCGGCACTTTAAGCATCACCTCAGTACTCTTTGTCTGGAGGCCACATCCTATATAATAAAAGGCAAATATGTAAATTGTCCCCTCGACCAGGAGTTCCACCAGGGGGCGGGGCCTTCCCCCGGCTGACCCACCCCCAATCTGTCCCCTCCACCCTTACTGGGGGCAGGGCCGGCCTGCCAACCACCCACGGTCCCTCCCCCTGGCCGGCCTCTCCCCCAGTCGCCCCCCTTCTCAATCAGGGGAGGGACCAGCCTGCCAACCTCCCATGTCCCCTCCCGACAGCCAGCCAGGCCAAATTGGCCCTGATCAGGGTGGGCCAGCTGGACCCCACAGGTGCACAATTTCGTGCACTGGGCCTCTAGTAGATAATAATTTTGAAAAATCAGTCAATCCATTCTTAGGAAAATTTTCTTAGTCTTTACAAAGACTTACACAAAAGGTAAATATTTTAGAGCAGTAGAGTGATTTCTCACAAAAATACTGTAATAACCAACGGTGTAGCTTTTCAGTGTTTCCCATTATTGGGTATTGTGTCTGTCTCAGTTTACCCTGTGGTCTTGCCAAGTTAATGGCCCTCCCTCCCGCTATCTTTTGAAGGGAAACCAGAAAGGAGCTGGTTGAGGGTTTTACAACTCCGCTTATTCATCCCAGGTCAAGAATCAGTTTGGGGCCTAACTGCCTGAAATATTCCACTAGATACAGATGTATTCTTCTGGAGTGAGAATGTGGAGTTCCAAGGCGGCCGCCTACCTTACTTTCTCTCCACTTTTGCTAACATTTTAAACGGAATTAGTGGTGGGTTTTCTGCCACCAGCTCAGAGCTGCCCAGACCGCAGGAGGCAGGTCTGTGCATCTGAGCTCCCACTTTGCTGTGTTCATGGCCACTGGTAACTCAGCGCCCCTCCGTGCCCTGTGACAGTCACAGGCTGCACGTTTACAGGCAGGTCCCGGAACACGTCAGCACTGTATTGTCTAAGCACTGAAGTTTCTAGCTCCCCGTGAGCAAGCTGGAGCAGTGAACCATCTATAATAATAAAAGTGTAATATGCAAATCGACGAATGACCGACCAGCAGAAGGACTTTCCGGACGACCGTTTAGATGACCTTCTGGACTGCCATGTTATGACACACACTGGCGCCAGGCCAGCCAAGGCGGGAGCGATGCGATTGGTCCGGGGGCCTGCCATCACCCCATGGTCGCCCCAAAGAGGGAGGCCCAGGTCACCCTCTG
This sequence comes from Myotis brandtii, assembly GCF_000412655.1. Lineage (NCBI taxonomy): Eukaryota > Metazoa > Chordata > Mammalia > Chiroptera > Vespertilionidae > Myotis > Myotis brandtii. The sequence goes on from NW_005370427.1 coordinate 1,002,889, forward strand.
CGCAGGAATGGATCTCGGAACTCCGGCTGGGTGGGCGGGGCCTCCCTCTGCTGGGTGATCTATCAGGGAACCCCCGTGATGATCACCTCAAAGAGGGAGGCCCAGGCCGCCTGCCCTAGCCTGAGAGAGGGAGGCTCAGTGGCCACGACGGCTCCCGGCCCTGTGGCAGCGGTGCTGAGTGGGCACAGCGCCTGCAGCTGGCCCCGGCCCCTAGGATGCCATCTCCCCCTGCGGCTTCCGCCCGCCTGGACAGCCACTCCTCTTGCTATGATGCCTGGGCCAATCCTGGGCCCTTCCGTGACTGCTGGCTCTCTGCCAGGGCTCGGCCCCCTGACTGGACTCCCCAGCTCGTTCCTGACTGCAGAGGAACTGAAATATGCTGACATCCGCAACATTGGGGCTATGATCACCCCCTTGCACTTCCTGGAAGTGAAACTGGGCAAGAGGCCTCAACCTGTGAAAAGTGAGCTAGACGAGGGAGAGTAGCAGAGAAAAGGCGCCGGGAAAAGAACAAAGTGGGGCAGCCTGATGCCGAAACAAGAAGAAGGAGCGGACGGAGTGTCTGCAGGGGAATCTGAGTGGCTGGAGCTCATGAATGCGGAGCCGAAACCCAGATGGAGGAGCTGAAGCAGGAGTGGCAACAGCTCATCCTGATGCTCAGCCGGCATCGCCCCACCTGCATCATCAGGACTGACAGTGTTAAGACCCCCGACTCAGAAGGCAACCCACTGCTGGAGCAGCTGGAGGAGAAGTGACCATGGGCTGGGAGGAGGAAGGGGAGGAGGAGGAGGGTCCCAGCGGGCTCTTCCTTGCTGCATGAAAAACTCTTCAATGAGGCTCAGCACAGCCAGCATCAGCCAGGCTTTTCTGTGAAACTCAGATCAGCCACACCAGGGAGGAAACCCAGGCTGATGAAACCCAAGACCAAGCACTGAGACCAAAGTAGTCCTGAGGGGAGGACTGTTCTGCCTGGGGTCAGGCTTGCAGGAGGCAGGACAGAGGATCTAGGCTGGAGAGACGCCCAACCAGGCAGCTGTGGGCACTTCTCTGGCCTCTCTGCCAGGGCACCCACCCAAGGACCTCCAAGCAGCCAGGAAAAGCCATGAGTTGCAACCAAAATTAGGCTGAGGATGGACTCAGAGTGAAACTGCAATCTGCCTGCCCCCAGCCCTGCCCCTGCCCCTGCCCCTGCCCCTGATGCAAGGCTGGAGAAGGGCACAGTGCAGGGTCCTGCTGTACCCACCAATGGTGGTCCAGCTCAGTCCTGCCCAGAGTGGCAGCCGGGGCGCACCCTCGCCGGCCCTGCTGGAGCTGCTGTGGGCACGAGGCGCGGGCGCCCTTCCGAAGCACATGCTCACTGAGTGCTTACAGACGGGCTGTCCTGGCAGGGCTTTCCACTGCACGTGTTTTGTTTTTTTAAATTTTTTATTGATTAAGGTATTACAAATGTGTCTTTATCCCCCCCATTGTCCCCTCATCCCCCCAGTCTTGCCCTCACCCTCACCCCCTGTTGTCTGCGTCCATCACTTATGCTCATATGCATGCATACAAGTGCTTTGGTTGATCTCTCCCCCTTACCCTCACCCTCCCCTACCTTCCCTCTGAGGTTTGAGCATCTGATCAATGCTTTTTTACAAAAAAAGATTTTATACAGGCAATATATAAATGGATGATACAGTATAAACATGCTATGGTTTGTTTGTTACGAACAGATATTCAGCAGTTATGGCCATTGCGTGTAACTTCTAAGTACTGTAGTCTCTGGGTGTTGGGGTGGCAGGGGCGGGGTGTGGTGCATTTCCATCCTGGTAAACCCTTCATAGTACTCAGTCCTGTATCGCTCAGTAAACATTACTCTTACTTAAAACAAACAAACAAAAAAACAAAAAAAAAAAAAAAAACCAGGGGAAACCCAGGCTACCTGGCCAGCAGCACTGCCGGTGGGTGTGCAGGGCCAGCCAGCGATCACCCCACAGAGGGAGGCCCAGGCCAGCCAACCGATAGTACCACACACCTGTCTCCCACAGAGGGAGGCAACTGATGAAAGGGGGCAGCGCCACACAGATGGCAAGCAGTGGCAGCGGCAGGGGTGGGGCCAGCTCCCAGCAGCTGGGGGAAGAAACACCCCAATAGGCCCTGATCACTGGCCAGGCCTAGGGACCCTACCTGAGAGGTCCCAGATTGTGAGAGGGCGCAGACCAGGCTGAGGGACAATCCCCCCAGAGTGCATGAATTTTCGTGCACCAGGCCTCTAGTCTCTCTATATAAAATCCTAAAATGCAAATAGACCAAATGGCAGAACAACCAAACAACCCAATAACTGGGTGCTTTGACGTGCACTGACCACCAGGGGGCACACACGGAACATGGTGGGCATCTGCGGCTGCAGGATGGCGAAGCGGGTGAGGGGGAGTGCCAGACCACAGCAGGGCACGGGTTGCTGTCATCAGGGTGAGCAGCTGGTGGGTACTGAAAATTCTTTGCTTCTGCGTGCTGCAGCCCCACCAGGCACTCGCAACTGCTGCTAGTGCTGGCCCCAGTCACTCTGTGCTGTCAGTGGGTGCAAGCGGGGCCGGCACCGTCAGCATATGGGAGCCATGGCAATGGGAGCAGGGCTGCTGGCAGACAGGGGACCAGGGGAGTGGCGGGAGGGGCCAGGCAGGCGCATGGAGGATGGGCTGAGACCCGCCCCTGTGCCCACCGCAACCTCACGGCCCACAGTTACTTTAAAGGCGCACGAATTTGTGCACTGGGCCCCTAGTTTAAGATAATGTACCAGTGATCCTGGAACATCTCACCCACAGCACATCCTCCCTCCCTTAGGAAGCGATCCTCGCACATGCGGGAGTGTGAGTAAGCGCAGATACCTGGCGCACATTGGAGCTGTGTTGGATGACGTGTCAGAATGCTGAGAACTGCTCCGAACTATTTTAAGAGGAAATTAAAACACAAGGGTGTAAGCCTGGCATTGACATGGTGCGCCCTGACTGTTTCCACATCCTGCTGGGACCTGCAGGAGATCTAAGGGGAGGAAGGAAAGGGCTGGAGGCTGCACCAGGGGTCTTCTGCGTAGCCTTCCCGTCAGTAAACACTGTCATGGTCGTACTGGCATTGTCTCCATGTTATCCAATCCTGAGACACACGCCCTGCTGCTCAGCAGGCCATAGGGACCTGCAGCGCTGGCTTACGCAGCTGCACCACCCAGTGTCACACAGGGGCTGTGGGTTTTGTTAGATCCCTTCATCCAGTTGTTCGTTAAGGTATTTTTTAAAATTTTAGTCTTGCTTCTAGAAATCCAGATGATAAGAAGTAGAAGAACAAATAAATTAAGATCATGAGGAAAACTTAAAAAATCTCTCAGAACATAAATTTTAAAATCATTGTTATTTATGCCTTACTTAAAAGTGTGAATAGAAGGAGTAAGTCTAAGGAGGACTGTGGCAGGGACTCAACAAACAAGCCTGAAATATACAAATGAACGGCGACCTAAGGATCAGAGTCATCCTGAGAGGATCCTGCCTAACAGTGTACATTCTTGGTAACTTTAGTTAAATTAATTCTTAGGTTTATTTCCTCTTGTTATGCATCAATTTATTACATAAAATTGCAAAGATGCTATAAAGCCTAGTTCTTAAGAAACATGAAGGGAATTTCACCGGCCTCTTTAATATCCCTAAACTCTTCCTCTGAAAGTCATCACCTTACAGTCTTTCCCTTCTTTCCAAAATCTAAAATGCCTCACTGTCTTCTGAAGTTTCTCTGAGTTCATCACGTCATTGAAAGTGATGAAAGCACCACTTGTTTCTAACAACCAGCTCACCGTCCTGAGTTCAGCAGTACAATTTTTTTGTCTATTATAATGAGATACATTTCAATGTACTCAAGCCAAGCTCCTCGTGATGTTCAGCTTCTAGGAAGTAGCTGCCTTTTTGTCTGTTAGGAGATGTGCAGGAACATCAAGATGGACTTTGTCAAGGAGGACAGGTGGCAAAAGAAGTTTGAAAAAGGCCCTGGCTGGGTAGGTGGCTCCTTTGATTAAAGCGTCACCCCCACATGCCAAGATTGTAGGTTTGATTCTCAGTCAGGACACATGTAAGAATCAACCAATGAATGCATCAATAAGTAGAACAACATACCTCTCTCTTTTTATATCCCCCACTCCTTCCTCTCTCGTTTTAAAATCAGTAAAATAAAAACTTTAAAAAGAAATTTGGAAAAAAAAGAAATTAAAAGTAAGACAGGAAAATAAATCATGACAGCTATAGAGTCTCAAGGATTATTTATGTGTAAACATTGAATCAGGAAATTTCCATGTGGGTGAACTTTGATTAGTAGAAAACATCATCAAAGGGAGCAGAGAGTTATTGGATTTCCCAGTTCTAAGTGACCCTCACTCTATGAAGGGCCCCCTGGGTCCATAGGTAGGTCTACTTGCTCTGAGTGCACAGCACACCTGCGCACGGGCGGAACTGTTCCCATCCCATATCTCTAAAGCACAGGATACTCAGGGGCTTGTGCCATTTTTTTCTTCAAATTCAGTTATTGAATAGTTACTATTTAACTAGTCAATTAACTATAACTATTAACTAACTATTTAATTCTGCCTTATCTAATAACTTAGTCCTATGGTTTTTAGACCCTAATTGAATGAAGCGGTACTCATGGCAAACCTTTGACTCTACAAGAGAACAGCAATCATAATGATATCAACATAACAGGTGGTGCAATTTTGAACGTTTTTCTTCTCTCTCATGATCTCTGTTAGGCTGTGAAACATCACATATTTGTGTAACCACATACAGATATGCTAGAATTTGCTACTTAAGATTACACTGAAACTGCTGCTTTCAAACTAGCCATGCTTACCTCCCAAGAGCTGTGGCTCCCACGAGCTGTGGCGTAAACATGTCAGCGAGTTGCCAAATCTTTCCGCTCCTCCCATTTTCATGACTACAGAGAGCAGAGGGGAGACTGCAGCTTGCCTGCTGTGCTCACTCCTCCTGGAGGGAAATAGAGGGCAAGCGGCACCCAAGGTCCTCCAGGAGCAGCGCTGCGCCCAGGAAGCACGCTGGTCCAGCCCTGGGTACTGAGGGCACCACGCCGCCGAGACACTGGCCCAGTGCCAACCTGCAGGAACCTGAGTGCCCACTTCAGGAAGGCCGGAAGACAATGACCTCCCAGACTCCCAGCAGGAAAATGGCTGGGCCCAAGCATTCCTTTTTCTCATCTCTGGCTTGTAACTTTGCTGACCTAAAGTTAAAGCAACTTTGCTTATTGCTACAAACTGATAAAACAATGGTCCTAATATGGCAAAAATAATCATTATTTTGTTGTTTCTTTTCACTAATAGATCCATGTTTTACAACAATGTTAAGTCACTAGCGCACTGGGAAGAACGCGCTCTTCCGTTGCAGGTGGTGTCATACCCCATGTGGTGGTCAGGGCAAGCACCACACGCCCTGCAGCCCCAGCGCTTTCTACTCGTGAACATGATTGTAAGAAAGTATTGAAAGATAATTTTTGGGGAAAAGTAAAATCATTAATCACATACAGATGGAAAAATAACCACATATTAAAGAATTATTTTACTCATGTGACATGAGGAAACCAGGCAGATGTTACTACTGGTTCAGAGGAAAAGAGAAAACAGCACAGATTTACATGGAGTAAGGGAGTGGAGATGAAATGCAAACGTGTTTTCCACATCGGGAGGAAATTAATTAAAGTCTAACTGATGCACAGAATTTGCATATCATCAGTTACCTTCAACTTACAAACGTTGCAAAATAGCTCAAAGGAAAAACTTTCAAACGTTCACCATTGAGTATGAGATTGGGTGAGGGTCTGTCATATATGGCCTTTATTATGTTGAGCTACTTTCCTTCTATACCCATTTTATTGAGTGTTTTTTTAAATTTTTAAATTCTTTTGTTAATTCTCACCAGAGGATATTTTTTCCATTGCTTTTCAGAGAGAGAGTGGAAGGAGGGAGGAAGGAAAAGAGAGAGAGAGAAAGAGAGAAACATTGATGTGTCCCATATCCATTGATTGCGTCCTGCACACAACCTGACTGGGGACAGGAACCGGCAACCCAGGTACATACTCTTGAGCAGGAATCAAACCACAATCTTTTGGTGCACAGGCTGGCATTCTAACCACTTAGCAACACTGGCCAGGGTTTATTGAGTGTTTTAATCATAAATAGATGTTGTATATTATCAAATGTTTTCTCTGCATCCATTAAGATCATATGATTTTTGCCCTTTGTTTTGTTGATATGGTGTATTACATTGATTGATTTGCATGTGTTTAACAATCCTTGTGCCCTGGAATGAATCCCACTTGATCGTGATGTATTATTTTTTGGATGTACTGTTGTATTCAATTTTGATGTATTATTTTTTTAATGTACTGTTGTATTTGATTTTCTAGTATTTTGTTTAGGATTTTTGCATCTGTATTCATCAGAGATATTGGTCTATAGTTTTCTTTTGCTGTGCTATCCTTGCCAGGTTTAGGTATCAAGGTTATGGTGGCCTCATAGAATGTGTTAGGAAGTATTGCCTCTTCCTGCTTTCACTGTGGCCAAGACGAGACAACCAAAGTGTCTTGTAATAGATAATTGTATGAAGAAGATGTGGTACATTTATACTATGGAATAGTACTGAGCCATAAGAAAGGATGAAATACTGCCATCTGTGACAAACAGGAATAGACCTGGAGAATATCATGCTAAGTGAAATAAATCAGTCAGAAAAAAGCTAAGAACCATATGATTTCACTCACATGTGGGATGTAAAACTGAAACTCATAGACACAGACAATAATATGTTGGTTACCAGAGGGAAGGGGTTTGGGGCTAGTAAAAGGTAAAGGGGGTCAAATATATGGTGACAGAAGATGATTTGACTTCAGGTGGTGAGCACATAATGCAATATGTAGATGTGTGTCATAAAATTGTACACTTGAAACCTATATGATCATATTCACCAATATCACCCTCATAAATTTAATTTTAAAATAGCTCAAAGACCATAAACAGAGTGAGAAAATGATGAATCTGGAGGGGCGTGCTACAAAGGATGCATAGTTTTCTGTTGAAATATTTTTTCCACATAATTTCCCATCTATCCTATCTAATAATAGAGAAACATGGTAATTAGCCGTACCTCCGCTACCTTTCCCATTGGCTAATCAGCGAAATATGCAAATTAACTGCCAACCAAGATGGCGGCCGGCAGCCAGGCAGCTTGAAGCGAACAGGAGGCTTGTTTGCTTCAGTGACGGAGGAAGCCAACGTTCCCCGTCTGCCGCTGCCGGCCTCTGAGCTTACAGTTTAAGAAACATTGTTACAAATATAGAAGCTAAACAAAACCCCAGAAACCTGCTTTCAGCCAGCCGGGCCTCAGTGGAGTTGAAACAGTGTTTCGATTATAGAACCCAAACAAACCAGATACCTGCTTTCAGCAGCCGAGGTCTCAGAGCTGGAGCCAAGCCTCAGAGAGAAAGCCGGCTCTTAGTTCCAGTGACAGCCATAGAAGGTAAATAAATCCAAGAATAAAAAAAAAAGGAAAAAAGGAGAGGTTTGGAGCTTCAATCACCCGCCAGCCTGAAAACGGCCCTCAGCTCCTCACCCAGATTGGCCAGGCACCCCAGTGGGGACTCCCACCCTGAAGGGGGTGTGACCAGCTGCAAACAGCCATCATCCCCTCACCCAGGCTGGCCAGGCACCCCAGTGGGGACCCCCACCCTGAAGGGGGTGTGACCAGCTGCAAACAGCCATCATCCCCTCACCCAGGCTGGCCAGGCACCCCAGTGGGGACCCCCACCCTGAAGGGGGTGTGACCAGCTGCAAACAGCCATCATCCCCTCACCCAGGCTGGCCAGGCACCCAAGAACCCCCACCCTGATCCAGGACACCCTTCAGGGCAAACCAGCCGGCCCCCACCCATGCACCAGGCCTCTATCCTATATAGTAAGAGGGTAATATGCCTCCCAGCACCAGGATCAGCCGAGCCTCGAGGCCTCCCAAACCCGGGATCAGCAGAGCCACGAGGCCTCATGCCCCAGGGTCAGCGGAGCTGCGAGGCCTCCTGACACTGGGATCAGCGGAGCAGCGAGGCCTCCTGGCCCCTGGAGCAGCATGACAGGGGGCAGAGTCCAAACCCCCTGATCACCCTGCGGCTCTGTGTGTGACAGGGGAAGGCACCCCAACTCCCTGATCAGCCCTGCTCTGTGCCTGATAGGGGGGAGCTCGCCAATCCCCTGATTGCCCTGCAGCTCTGTGTTTGACAGGGTGCAGCGCACCAACCCCCTGATAGGCCCTGCTCTGTGCGTGACAGGGGGCAGCGCCCCAACCCCCTGATCGGCCCTGCTCTGTGTGTGACAGGGTATGGAGCCCCAACCACCCTGATGGGCCCTGCTCTGTGCGTGACAGGGGGCAGCGCCCCAACCCCCTGATCGGCCCTGCTCTGTGTGTGACAGGGTATGGAGCCCCAACCACCCTGATGGGCCCTGCTCTGTGCGTGACAGGGGGCAGCGCCCCAACCCCCTGATCGGCCCTGCTCTGTGTGTGACAGGGTATGGAGCCCCAACCACCCTGATGGGCCCTGCTCTGTGCGTGACAGGGGGCAGCGCCCCAACCCCCTGATCGGCCCTGCTCTGTGTGTGACAGGGTATGGAGCCCCAACCACCCTGATGGGCCCTGCTCTGTGCGTGACAGGGGGCAGCGCCCCAACCCCCTGATCGGCCCTGCTCTGTGTGTGACAGGGTATGGAGCCCCAACCACCCTGATGGGCCCTGCTCTGTGCGTGACAGGGGGCAGCGCCCCAACCCCCTGATCGGCCCTGCTCTGTGTGTGACAGGGTATGGAGCCCCAACCACCCTGATGGGCCCTGCTCTGTGCGTGACAGGGGGCAGCGCCCCAACCCCCTGATCGGCCCTGCTCTGTGTGTGACAGGGTATGGAGCCCCAACCACCCTGATGGGCCCTGCTCTGTGCGTGACAGGGGGCAGCGCCCCAACCCCCTGATCGGCCCTGCTCTGTGTGTGACAGGGTATGGAGCCCCAACCACCCTGATGGGCCCTGCTCTGTGCGTGACAGGGGGCAGCGCCCCAACCCCCTGATCGGCCCTGCTCTGTGTGTGACAGGGTATGGAGCCCCAACCACCCTGATGGGCCCTGCTCTGTGCGTGACAGGGGGCAGCGCCCCAACCCCCTGATCGGCCCTGCTCTGTGTGTGACAGGGTATGGAGCCCCAACCACCCTGATGGGCCCTGCTCTGTGCGTGACAGGGGGCAGCGCCCCAACCCCCTGATCGGCCCTGCTCTGTGTGTGACAGGGTATGGAGCCCCAACCACCCTGATGGGCCCTGCTCTGTGCGTGACAGGGGGCAGCGCCCCAACCCCCTGATCGGCCCTGCTCTGTGTGTGACAGGGTATGGAGCCCCAACCACCCTGATGGGCCCTGCTCTGTGCGTGACAGGGGGCAGCGCCCCAACCCCCTGATCGGCCCTGCTCTGTGTGTGACAGGGTATGGAGCCCCAACCACCCTGATGGGCCCTGCTCTGTGCGTGACAGGGGGCAGCGCCCCAACCCCCTGATCGGCCCTGCTCTGTGTGTGACAGGGTAGAGCCATAACCTCTCCATCGGCCCTGCCCTGAGTGTGACAGGGTGCAGCGCCCCAACCCCCTTATCTGCCCTGTGCTGTGTGTGACAGTGGCGGCGCCCAAACTCCCTGATCGGCCCTGCTCTGTGGGTGATAGAGGGTGGCGCCCCAACCCCCCTCCACGGGCCTTGCTCTGTTGTGACAGGGTAGAGCCATAACCTCCACATTGGCCCTGCCCTGAGTGTGACAGGGTGCAGCGCCCCAACCCCCTTATC
>NW_005370427.1:1013430-1054578 GCF_000412655.1 Myotis brandtii
TGACAGGGGGCGGCGCCCCAACTCCCCAATCGGCCCTGCTCTGAGCCTGACCAGGGGCTGCACTTAGGGATTGGGCCTGCCCTCTGCCACCCGGGAGCAGGCCTAAGCCAGCAGGTCGTTATCTCCCAAGGGGTCCCAGACTGCGAGAGAGCACAGGCCGGGCTGGGGGACCCCCCGCCCCCCGAGTGCACAAATTTTTGTGCACCGGGCCTCTAGTATATATATAAAAGCCCAGTGACCGAAAGGCAGAACAACCAGAACGACCCATTGACCAGTCACTATGACATGTACTGATCACCAGGGGCAGATGCTTAACGCAGGAGCTGCCTCCTGGTGGTCAGCGTGTTCCCACAGTGGGAGCGCCGCTCGGCTGACAGGGTTGAGTGTCTGCTCCTGCAGTGGGAGTAGCTGCTGAGAGGGCGGGTCCACAGCTGCTCAGCTGACCAGGATGAGCAGCACTCCCACAGTGAGCCGATCCCCACAGTCCACGCCCTCCACCAGTGCATGAATCTGTGCACCGGGCCTCTAGTCTTTTAATAAAAAATGGTCTTAAAGAAGTCTTTAAATTTCCGTAGGTTTGCTCAATTATTTGCCCAGGTGCAGGGAAGTGTTGACTTGCCATATGGCCTTCTGAAGATTTCTGCTGAAAGTTTTCATAGGAACCTCAGGTTGGGCCTTTAAACACTGCTGGAGGCTTAGAAGCCAAGCCCAGAGCTCACCATTCCATGTAAACTGCAGCACTTATTTGTTTGGGTGAACTTCTCTTTCCTCAAGGTTTTCAAAATATCTGTTTCCTGGGCTGGCCCAGAAGTGACCTTCACTCACCAGTTTTCCCAAAAGGGCTCTGTACACATTGGTTCCATAGAATAAATCTTAGTTTGTCCAGAGTGTCTGCTAAGACCTAGCTAAGTGTGTGTCCATCTTAAATATGACCCTGTAGGCCAAGGTTTGCATAGCCAAGGTGTCCAGGTATGTCCTAGTACAGTGATGGTGAACCTATGACACACGTGTCAAGGTGACATGCTAACTCATTTTTTTGGTTGATTTTTCTTTGTTAAATGGCATTTAAATATATAAAATAAATATTAAAAATATAAGTCTTTGTTTTACTATGGTTGCAAATATCAAAAAATTTCTATATGTGACACAGCACCAGAGTTAAGTTAGGGTTTTTCAAAATGCTGACACGCTGAGCTCAAAAGGTTCGCCATCACTGTCCTAGTAGGAGGACAGATGGTCACTGCTTCTTCCATTAGTGATATTGCTATGAAAATAAGAATATTCTAAAAGAGTTTCCAAATTCTGGAGGGCTCAGATAGGTGAATAAAATATCCTTTACAAATGTTTCATTTCAGTTTACAAAAATAGAGTCTGCTATTTATTATAAGTTATTAAAATTTGTCAAGAGATTTTAACACTCAAGATAGGAATAATTTAAGAGAAAGAACTTCCTTATATATCCTGAAATTTGGACATTAAACATCAACAATACTCCAAATGAAATATAGCATCATCCTTCATCAAGTAGTTCCATCCTGTGTGGCTAAGATTCTGGAGCTCCTGACCCAGTTCTGCTGGTGTGGTCTCAGGTTTGCCTTGGTGATGCCATCAGAAGCCTGGACCCAAAGGTCATGGCCATGTCTGTTCAGCGGGCTCTTGGAGAGTCCTCTGTTGAAGACAGAGCCTGTTGACCAGGTTGAAGAGCTCTCAGGGAAGCATTTGAGTGAAACAGCAGCCACAAACACTGTCCACTCATGGCCAGACTCCAGGAGCTTGGCCTCCTTCCTGCTGACCGTTTCCAAAGTGGAAAGTTAATGAGGGCTCGTCAGGAGGCCGATGCAGCTGACAGGGGAAAAAAACAACATAATAATGTCAATCCCCCAAAAGGGCTTCAGACAAAATAATTATAAACAAATCCTATTTTCAAAGGCGACAATGAATGTGAGTTCAATTTATAAAAATGAGTGAAATGACCTTTACAGAAAAATATTGTGGTGTAAAAATAACAATGTTGATACATTATATCATTACTAGAGGCCTGGTGGACAAAATTCTTGCAAGGGTGGGTCCCTAGGCCTGCCTGGCAATCAGGGTCGATCAGGGCCTCTGACTGCTCACTGGGGCCTTCCTTCTGGCTGCCGGCTGAGGCCTTCCTTTGTTCCATGCCACCCCCTGGTGGTCAGCACATGTCATAGCAAGCGATCAGTCTCCTGGTAGAACTCCCATGGGGACAATTTGCATATTAGGCTTTTATATAGAGAGATTATACTGAGGATTCAGTGCAAACAGACCGAGAACATAGCGAGGATGTCAAGTAGAGTTTCAGTAAGTACAGAGTGGTCTCAACAGCTGTACGCTGTTAAACCCAATAGGTGATTATTGCGAATTCCAAGCCAAAAGCTACTAACTTAGAAGATGCTATATTCAAATTAAAGAAATAATGATGCAACAACAGTAATGTTTTAAAATAAATGTAACTGAACTTGTGACTCATACAGGACACCTCTGACTAACCACAGCTAGAGCAGCTTCCAACACATGGAAACGTATTGTGGACAGCACGGACACTGGCAGATCTCCAGGAATGGCCCATATTTCATGCTTTTTCTGAAATATTGATAGTATTAGCATTTACCTAAAACAATTGGAGCATCTCTTCTGATTTAACAACTCTCCCCACACGTTCATCAGTAGTGATATAGCAAATACACCCCATCATTTCCTCTCTTTTTACAAGGTAGGAAACCAAATTGTTGTGATTTTCCAGGGCCCTTCTGGGAAATTTCAGAAATGATTTTAAGCATAAGACATCCTAAAAGGTATGTGATTTTATTTTATATTTACATTTTGATTTGAAAAAATAAGCAAAAATCAAAAGTTGTCAAGAGATTTTAACACTCAAGATAGGAATGAGATCCAAGTGCCTGAGAGAAAATATTGCCACTCATTTCAAAGTCACAATAAAATATTTGAAAATTAAGGATGGAAGGTAAACACGACAGTAAAGAACGTTGGCTCTTTCCTAGTGAAAGCCTTTGTTTTCTAAATACCCAAGGACATCAGAAGTCAACATAGGCCATAGGAGGTGATCCTGGTTAGGCACAACATTGTTTGCATCTAAGCATATTATACAGAAAAAAATGTCATGGTACTGGTGATGGCAATAAAAAATAAACCAAGATAAGAGGTCTCCCAAATTTGGGCACATTTTGCTAAAAATTTAAAATATTTCACAGCTTTTTAAACTCAAGTATTAATGCAAGACAAAAAGTGTTCCTTTCCAAAATGTGTTCTTCACTGTGCTCTTTTCTATTCTGGAATAAATTGACCTTTTACTGTGGAACCAATGTCAGGGGCCCCATAGGTCAGAATTAGTTTCATAGCATCACTACCATGTTATTAATGGGCAGTGCATTCATCATTGGTATTTTCAAATTCATTGATAAGTAAGCATTTAAAAATTTTTGTTTCAATTTCCAACACACTAGCTGCCAATGATCTTAACCCACCAAAGCCTCGTGGATCCCGCAATAAGCCTAGAGAGCACAAAACACACTCCTGTTTGAGGAGCGACTCTTCTTCAAGAAGCAGAAGCGTGTACCTAGATGTGTTTCTCTGGAACTGTTGTGCCTAAGTGCAATCTCATTCCACATTCCAGTGTGTCAATCATAATTGTTTAACCCCAATAACTTCTGTTTTAGAGAAAACGGGGGTGGACTCCATGAGTGTCCGCTCAGCACCTCACAGTCCAGCACAGCTCACGGCCACTGCCCCATCTTATAGTAAACTTCTCAGAGTGGCAAATATTAATGCATCCAAGGACAGACCTGAAGATATAGTCTTTCTATAGCATATAAAATAATATACAAAAGCATATGAACTTAAAATTAAGCTTAGCAGGCAGTGTTTCTGTGTTCTATTTTACTTAAAAATAGCCTAGTTATCTAATGAATACCCATTGATAACTAAGTTAACATCAATCCAAAGTTGTAAATTGCCTGAAGATCTTAGAAGTTATCTTCAAATTGAAATACTACAAAACATAATTAGTTGAAATAAATTTTCAGGAATAGTGAATCAACTTACTTAAACACAAATTTACATTTTTCATGACATTAAACATGAAGTAAAAGTCATGCTAACGTACTTGACCAGTAAACCAGCATCAGCCGAGGAAGAGCACACCACGTGAACACAAACCTGCCCTCACGCCTCACACTGGTAACCAAAATCGACAGCTGTTGTGTTTCCATTAAACCCAAATCATAAAGTCTCATTTGTCATGATTTACCTAAACCATATGCATTTGAATTCTTAAAAAATCTTCAAGTTAGTTTCAAAAATAGTACCTTTTAAATCTAGCACAATGAAAATATTGGAAGTTCAGTTTCTTTCTGAGAATTTTAATATTTTATAGATATCAGCACTTCCTTATTTTATGAGCCAACCAGAGTAGAGATTCTTTAGGAGTTGTGCAATCTAATTTACTAACACCATTGAATATAGGAAGATATTATGACCTCACACAGTGAGACAAAAGGCTTCTGTGAATTACAGACATATAACCAGAGATACAGACACAGCTGGACAGAATGCATAGCTTCAATTTTCAAGTTTTAGACATGGGTCAAGAATAAACACAGACTTACAAAAGTCAGTGGTTATCAAAGAACTCATCCATGGGTACAAATTCACCAAATGGTCAAACCACAGGATGAAATTCCAAATAGGAGTTAACGTATCAACCCAAAACAAAACTAGAGAAGGTGGAAATCACACCAGAAAAACGGGAGGTGGCCAAGCCCGGCAACCCCTTCGGACCCACCTCCGAGTGAGCCAGACCTGCCACCTGTTCGGGGTAATTGAGGAAAAGCTAAAATCTTGACTCCCCACAGAAATCAGAACTGGCCTGTGTTAAAGAATGTATTTACTCACATGATGATAAGAGAATGAGACACAGGATAACCAGTTATGTCAGAACAGCACTCATTTACAGAGTGACAAGGGTGTTGACATGAATACAAATGTGGACAAAGTTGTTTTGTTTTGTTTTTCATAGAGGGAGGAAACCTCGTTAAAATCATTACCAGACAGGACAAAACTTACCAAAATGTGTAAGGACTAAACAGTCCAAAGACAGTGACCAGGGCTGGAATTGAACAAATCAAGAGAGTAAACTACAGGTGACAGTTTTCCACTGAAACACAGTTTTTTCTACTAACGTAACCTTACACTTTACACCTGTGATGTCATCGCCAGGGCGGCCTGCAGAGGCTGTAGGTGACTGCCAGCCAGGGCTGCGGCTTCTCCGCCGCCTGAACTCACTCAAGGTACAGTCACCTCAGGACCAGACTCCGCCATGCACCCCTCGGCTCTCGCATCAGACAGCGAGGCCCCCGCTGCGAATGGCAACAGAGAACATCTGCTTTTTGTTTTTCATGCTTTGCAAGCACCCAGGGGAGAGGCCAGAAAGATGTTTGTATATAAACTAGTTGCCAAACCACCCCTTCCTCCAAGACCATGCGAACCTAGAAGATAGGAAGGAGCTGAGAAGCTCCTTGTGGGGCCTCCGGGATCAGGGGCTACTCCCGACTCTGGGGAGCCCTGGCCCAGCTCGCAGTCCTCGGCTGTGTGACAAGAGCACTCAGCAAACCGCCTGTTCCAGCCCAACCACTCCAGGGCCTCCTTCTATGACGTGCTCTGCCGGGTGAGGTCTCCCTCCACAGAGGAGTCCTGCAGAGCCTCGGGCCCTGGAGCCCACGCACGCGGTGACGGGGAGCAGCATCAGTCTCAGGGCCACTGGAGCCCATGCACGGGGTCACGGGGAGCAGCACCAGCCTCGGGGCCCTGGAGCCCATGCACGGGGTCACGGGGAGCAGCACCAGCCTCGGGGCCCTGGAGCCCATGCACGGGGTCACGGGGAGCAGCACCAGCCTCGGGGCCCTGGAGCCCATGCACGGGGTCACGGGGAGCAGCACCAGCCTCGGGGCCCTGGAGCCCATGCACGGGGTCACGGGGAGCAGCACCAGCCTCGGGGCCCTGGAGCCCATGCACGGGGTCACGGGGAGCAGCACCAGCCTCGGGGCCCTGGAGCCCATGCACGGGGTCACGGGGAGCAGCACCAGCCTCGGGGCCCTGGAGCCCATGCACGGGGTCACGGGGAGCAGCACCAGCCTCGGGGCCCTGGAGCCCATGCACGGGGTCACGGGGAGCAGCACCAGCCTCGGGGCCCTGGAGCCCATGCACGGGGTCACGGGGAGCAGCACCAGCCTCGGGGCCCTGGAGCCCATGCACGGGGTCACGGGGAGCAGCACCAGCCTCGGGGCCCTGGAGCCCATGCACGGGGTCACGGGGAGCAGCACCAGCCTCGGGGCCCTGGAGCCCACGCACGGGGTCACGGGGAGCAGCACCAGCCTCGGGGCCGTGGAACCCACACACGGGGTGAGAGGAAGCGGGTCCTCCCGCCCCGAGTTCTCCCCCGTGGGCAGCTCTGCGTCCTGACCTTCTGGCGTGGGCGCCACTGCTGACCTTGAGCCTGCCGAGCGCTGTGAGCTCCTGTTTCCGGGTTCAGCGGGAGCAGTGACAGCGCCCACACTTTCTCTGGGCGCAGGAGAAAGGGACGAAGGGGCGTGTGGTCTGGCTCCGCTTGGCTCCGAAGGGGAGGCCCGGTGCCCACCCCGCAGCCTGACCCGGATGCTGGGGCCCCGGGGAAGCACTTGAAACCACGGACCAGACACGGCTTTTTCTCGCTCAGAAGGCGCCGCTCTTCTCTGCCATCTTTGTTAAAATGGCTCAAACTCCCCGACATTTAAAAAATTAAATTGTTTCTTTCTTCCATTAACCTATGTCCTTTTCTAATAGAGCAAGCATGTCAAACTCAAAGGCTAACAAGGGCCAAATAAACAAGGTGTAAGTGTCTGTGGCCTCAGGCAAACAAAAGCTTTGATTTCCATAGAAACATAGTTTTATTTTGATAGTGACATGCTGAATGCAAAGGGCTGAAATAAATGAGTCATTGTTCACATAAAATAACAGAACATTTTAATAAAAATTAATATTTTTCTTGAACATTAACTTACCAGACACTGAATAACTGCACAAATTAATAAGCGTGACGCAAATAAACCTATTTTTCTTGTTCTCTGAAAGCGAAATATTTACTGTTGTGCACACCAAACAAGTCAGTCAGAGACTAATGACATGTCCATCAGCTGCTAAAATATTCGCCTCTAGTATTAGTGGAGGGAAATGGTGCGCCTGAGTGTAAGGTGCATAAGGGAAATGAATACAACATGATCATAGTAATCAGTCATTAGAGAATGTTGTAGTTCGTTGTTAATAATTAAGTATAATAGGATATTGTAAAAATTAAGTTATGAAATTTTTATTAAAATGTTTCTTACATACAGTTATATTGGCTGGGCTGCAAAAATATTCGTTGTGGGCCGCATGCAGCCCGCGGGCCGCTAGTTTGACATGCTTGCCTTACAAGATTTGGTTTTTTAATGCAATATATAGAGTGACAAGTGTCTACATCTTCTCATCTCATTTTATCGCAAGTCTCAGTTGTGAAGTGTTGCCTGGTGTCACGGGAGTTAAGACTTAGCCGTGAGGTAATAAAGACCATCGTTAACACACAAACGTTCACTGGGGGACACATACCCCTCAGCGCAGGCTTCCCTTTGCGTCTGAATTAAGTTCTGTTCAGAAGTCCACTCTCCGCAGAGAGAGGAGTGGCCTTGTGCTCTGTCTGGGGCGGGAGGGGGGAGGGGCAGCTCCCCGAGTCCCAGGCATCTTGCTCCAGACACTCCCGCTGACACTCTGAGGCTGGAAGACTTAACAACAGCGACCTTCCCTTGACCTCCCACTGCTTTCCCACATGACTTCGCACTCACTCTCCATGTCTAGGCTCCCCTCGGAGAACCTCCTCGAAGGAATTGTCTTTACAGATGTCTTCTCTCCCCATTTGCGCCCAGCCCACGGGTCACGCACCCTTCCCGACTCTAATTCTCCCAGGACCTGCCCTGGTCAAACAAGCTGCCACTTCCTGTCGCTTTCTCATTTCTCATCTGCCTTAGCTGGACAGTGGGACTGTTCCCATCCTGTGGAGTATAGGGTTTCCTCCTAGCCTGGCCTTCTCAGGAGCCCCTCCCTGAGGGCTGTGCGGGCTCCTGTTTCCCAGGCCCTAGCAGGGAGCCCTTGGTGCCAGCCTTTCAGATGCTCCCTTGTGTGTGTTTTCCACTGGAGCTCCCTCCTTTGTTCTCAACATCTTCATTTGGATGTTTGGATGCATCCAAGACATTATGTTTCCAAAGCAGAAAACTGACTTTCCAACACCCACATCCCTGGTCTCCACAGCCGCTCCATCCCCGGCCCGCTCAGGCTGCAGGGAAGGCGTGGGGCGGGAGCCAGTATCCTCCCTGCCTCTCTCGTCCTCAGTTCACCCAGCAAGTCCTTTTCGGTTCCTCCTTAGCATCAACATGACCACATCCTGTCACATCCGCTCCTGCGATGCTGACACAGCTCGCACTGCCTGTACGCAGGCAACCGCAAGTGCCGCCTGACTGAGATTCTGCCCTGACTCGTACCCGAAGTCCCTTCTCAACTCAGCAGCCAGGTGATCTGTTTAGAGCATGTACCATCTTTCTACCTGAAGCTGCTGATGCCCAACATTCTTAGAGCAAAATCAAGCATGTTGCCAGGACTGAAACAATCAAAATGATCTGTGGAACCATGCTTGGGACACATGTTCCATCCCATAATGCCTGCTATCCCATGTTGTTGTGGTAGGACACGTGTTCCATTTCACAGCACCTGTTATTCCATGTTATTCTGTGTGCCTGCTCATACTTTCATCCCTTTAATTCCAGGATAACTGTAATGAGATTCTGCCCCCCCCCCGGGCTGGGAGCTCCTGGGTGGGGAGGGGAGAGGCAGGGCAGCAGGAGGCCGGAGGTCAGTGTGGCCAGGGCCACAGAGCTGGACAGTGGTCATTATTCCATCTGCTGACAGGTGAACAGTTTGCCCCTTGAATAACCTGAGTCTCCTCATACGTTTCCTACTCCACGTGGGCCGTGGACCCCTTACCCCTAACTGCAAGTCGCTGACTCCCAGCCTCACATCCAGAACAGCACGGCGGGTCCTCTCCTGGTGCAGCTCCTCCAGCCATACCTGCCACACGGGCAGGAAGAGCCCGGATCACAAAGAACCACGCTTGCAAGGGAAAGCCAGCCACGCCCAGCACTTGGTCTGGCCGCCCTCAGCTCTGTCACCTTCCTTCCCACCAGCTCCCACAGGATGGCGATGACATCTCTCTTCCTGCTGCCCTCGTGGAGTGGGCTGCATGCTGCCACCGGCTCTCCCTCACCCTCCTGGGAACACACAGTTTCTGAAACATGCAGACAAGTGACCCTGAGTCACATTTTCTCTGGGAGCCACTTCATTTAGGAAAATTTACTGACATCTCAAACAAATTATATTGAAAAGTAGTATGATAGCCACCATCTGCAAATCTGAAAGCTGCATATTAAATTTTTTTAAAAAGAGAGAAAATGGTTATAAAAATGTATGAACTCCTGCCCCTTCTTCTGCCATGGTTCTCTCTTTCTTGGTTTAGTGACTTGCAGAAACGATGTTTTAAAACATCATGTGCAAAAACGTGCCCCTTAGTGATGAGTGAGTAATCCCAAGCCATTTGGGGGCGCCCACTTTCCTGGGCTGTGGCCAGCTGACGGCTGCAAAAGCTCGGGGAGGTAGCCCCGAGACACGCTGACTGGACTCCCACCTCCCGACAGAGCAAGTATGCTGTGGCGCTGAGATGCCCAGTGTGTGAGCCTTTGCCAAGATCATCCTAGGAAGTTAACCCCAACCCGGACTTTCTCCCTGTGACTGGGGAGCATCCCATTGTGCATCGTCCCCTGACTCAGGACCTCGCCCCCGCCTGCCTCAGCCTCAGGTCGGCTTCCTCCAAGCTCAAGCCAATGTCCCTCCAATGTTCTCCAAGGAGTGTGCCACCCCCGGCCTCTGCCCTCAGAGGTGAGTAGCTGTCAACCTGCATTGAAACATCACAGCCAAGACTGAGGACGCCTGGCTGTGGCCAAGCCAAGGACGTCTGAACTAATCTCTGAACAGAACATTATGCCATGTAAGTCACCAAGCCTCTGACAGTGCCCATGCGTGTGAAACCTATTGAGTCTGTCATCTACTAAAACTTCCCAATCTTTTCTCTATGAACATTATTAACTTCCAGCCCAATCCAGCATGCATGTGCGTATGACTTTATTGGACCAATATACAGATAGTTACATGTGCCTGTGAAATTGATCTCAGCTGGAGGTGATGCTTCTAGCGCCTTCCTATTTCTAATATGGATTTTTGAATTCCAGCGCATGAGATCAATCCTCGCATTTTGCATTGCTCAAGAACTGGACAAGCTTGCTATCAATATTTCCATCAACACTGCTGACGAACATGCCAAGCAGGTAGGGATAAATTGCATTAAAATAAGATCAAAGATAGAGTTCAATAGTATGTCAATATAAGCTTCCTACAACTAAGCATCAACAATCAATCAATACTTTTTAGGACACCATTCAATCAGAAAGGAACCCTTAGAATATTAGTATCAGCCAGTATTTTATCTCAAGCCCAACAGAAGGACATAGGTTGCCTGGTATAGCTTATGTCCATCAATAATTTAGCAATAGTTACAATGTCATAGTAATTTGCCACCAGATAACAATTTAAAACCATAAAATCAGGTTATTTGAGCATGATTAATTTGTGGAGAAATGTCATCATTTTAGGGTTTGCCAAACGGTTACAAACCAACCGTATAATATACATTCCAGCTTCTTCTCTTAGGAATTCAGATTTGCTTACAAGTCTGTGGTTCCTCAAATCAGCCCTTTGTCTCTCCTTAAAGATGCACCTGCCTTCAAAGCTGTGATGCCTCAGAGTTTAATTTTTACAGAACTGGCAGCTGTGCACTTCTCACCGTGAGGCCTGGTGCTCGGTTTTCCGTCTGTGGTGTTTGTTCTAAGCATCCCTGTGGGTGGCCCGTCTCCTTATCGGAAAAGGCAGAAGCAAAGGACACTGGGTGGGTTTTTCTGAGCAAGAATCCACTCCATCGTGCTGGTTTGCTGAGAACAGAGCGGAGCAGATCCTTGCTTCTGCAGCCTCGAGAGGCTGAGTCCTGGAACCTGTCGGCAGGACCCGCTCCCAGCGTCGGAGTCAGCCTCTGCTGGGAAGACTCTATCCTCACGAGTCTCTGAGACACGCACACGTCACGTTCCTGTGTGATATGTGTTCTGTTCTAAGGCAGTTTCCTGAACAGCGCCGTGTGGGTCATTCCTGTTCTGAGAATATTACATGAACGACTGAAGAAAATGAAGGTTCCTGCGTATAAGCCCATTTTGGAAATATCCACATTATAACTTCTCCCGTGTGTCCTGTGCATAGAGACTCGTCAGTGTGAGGAGGATGTGAATCTGCAGGAAAAGGGACCCATTGACCGTGAGGCAGTTTCCTGGCTCCTGAGCACAGAGCCCTTTTCTCCAGGGCGCCGCGCGCTGTCTCGTCAGAGGAGCAGCTGAGAGGCACTGGTTAGGCCATCAGCCTGAGGAGGTCGGTAGGAATTATCGGCCCCCTTTCCCGGGGAGCCCCTGCCGGCTGTGGGCCACGCCGTCACGCAGCAGGAGCAGTGCCCGTGCTCTCACTCCGGGACGCTGCCTGCGACGCGTGAGGCAGGTGAGGCTGTGGTCCTCCCGGTCCAGGGGCACAGGCCGGAGGCCAGCACCGCCCAGACCTCCGCTGGGTGGCCAGGGCTCCGTGGGGCCTTCGTTTCATTCCGCTTTTCCTGCATCATCTACTTCCCCGCCTTCCTCTCAGGCGCTGATCCCACATCTTACACTCAGTCTCCCTCAGCATCTGCCTCCTGAAAACTTCTGTGATGAATAGAAAGCAAACTTGAATTGGAAAAAGATGTTAGTGGAGGTGGGAGGCAAAGGGACGTTCAGGGCCGAGGCGGGTTAGAGGGGAGCCGCCCGGAGAGGTCCGTCTGCGTGGACTGGACACGTGGGCAGGAAGGCCAGCTGTGGACGCCGTCACGCAGCAGGAGCAGTGCCCGTGCTCTCACTCCGGGACGCTGCCTGCGACGCGTGAGGCAGGTGAGGCTGTGGTCCTCCCGGTCCAGGGGCACAGGCCGGAGGCCAGCACCGCCCAGACCTCCGCTGGGTGGCCAGGGCTCCGTGGGGCCTTCGTTTCATTCCGCTTTTCCTGCATCATCTACTTCCCCGCCTTCCTCTCAGGCGCTGATCCCACATCTTACACTCAGTCTCCCTCAGCATCTGCCTCCTGAAAACTTCTGTGATGAATAGAAAGCAAACTTGAATTGGAAAAAGATGTTAGTGGAGGTGGGAGGCAAAGGGACGTTCAGGGCCGAGGCGGGTTAGAGGGGAGCCGCCCGGAGAGGTCCGTCTGCGTGGACTAGACACGTGGGCAGGAAGGCCAGTGATATGGACGTGTCCCAGCAGGAAAGTGAGGAGCAGCAAAGAAAATGAACGACTCCAGGACCAATATAGTTACAATTTAACTACATTTTTTTGGTTGATCTAATGATGGGTCTCAAAGGGCAATGTTCCTCCGGTCTCAGGGCCAAGGGCAAAGCCAACCTCAATTTCAAAGGAGACTATAAATTAAGGTCTGGGCCAGAATTGCCAGCCCATGTCATTATCTTGCCTAATGTCAACCCTCAGCCTCCTGGCTGGCGCAGGAAGTGGCGGCACTGACTCAGCAGAAATCTTTTTGGACTGAGACTTACATGATGGCAAACCAAGGAGTCAATTCAGGGACAGAAAAACAAACTTAAACTAGATTATGCATAAATTCAATCAACTCATTGGGCCATTTAAGCAAGAATGCAATTCCAAAATCTGGCTAAATTGAGCAAATCTTCTATTCATCAAGTTAAATATACACAAAAATAACTAAAGCAGATATAAAATGCTGCTTTGATTATTGCATGTTGAATTGACTTCTAAATCCAGCTCTCCACTCTTGTCACTACATCCTGTTGGCCAACAGAGTCTGTCCTCAGGCTCTATGCAGAAGGCTCTCAAAGACCTGTCATTTTGAGATATTTGCGAATACTACATTTTCAATTAGACTCACATCTCGAGAGAAGGGGGTGTTTTATGTCTTCTTCAGTGCAGACATGTACACATGGGATGTATGTTATAAATCCAGAAAATAAACAAATACACCCTGCTTCAAAACCTAGGGCTATGATGTAAGAATTAGTCATCTCATTCATATTGTCTAAGTAACGCTTATTTCTTTACTGTGAATAAACATGAATCAATTCAGGTGCTGTTGGGCATGTACAGAGTTTAATTATTTGTCTATGCACAAATGTGAAAGCTCAGTACATTTTCAAAGAAAAATAAAACTAGTGAAACTTAATAATGATCTCTCTCAGAAAGCAAAACAGACTTTCCACTTCTACTCTGCTGCTGCTCCCCGCTCCTGCTCGCCAAGGGTTCGGTAACTATGGATTATGAGATGTGATTTATGAAGACTAAAAATGTGAGCATCACAATGCATTGCAATTATTTGTTCTCAGAGCCAAAGTCATGTTCAGCTCCAGGAGACACCCTTTCTCACCTTTGACAGGAGCATTCATGGCAAGTACTGTGTTAGTGTTTTCACTGTTCTCCGAGGAGATGGTTGAGATAGATACTGACCTCCAGGAACATGCGCAGGCTTCCGGGGAATTACTTGGACTAAGTGGAATGTTGCTTTATGGAGATGGATGAGGTATTTCTGTTGTCATGACAGCAACAGGCAATGGAGAATAAATTAGTGGTTCTCACGGCCTCTTCCAGGTCTCTTACACACATTGTCCCAGTGTCCTTACCAATTGCAATCAGCTGCATAGATGGTGAGCCATACTTTTTTAGGTTAGAAAGTTAGCTGTGTAAGTCTCAAGACCTCTTAGTTTCTGACTTGTAGATATTGAACTTTAATCTGTAAAGTCTATGCCTTTGTCTCATTAGGCTGCCTCCATCAGTAATGTGGCTCCAGTCAATAGTTAGTTAACATTTTAAGTTTAAAACTAGTTTTTTATATTATGTATCACCTACACTTATTTTCAGGGTTAAAACAAAAAACTTGATATAATTTTAGAGTTGTTGAAAGAAGAATTTAATAAGAAGAGAGAGCAAATTTAATATCAGTACTTTTAAAACTACATTTTTTAAATTCACTGATAGTTCATAAACAATGTACAGGTTTGAATGAGCAAACCCATCAGTACATTTTTACTCTAAGTCAACAATTGAATAAATGAAACAATAATGAAAAAGCCTGAAACACGATGGTGTTACAATAATCGGGGCGGCCGCAGTGGCAACAGCCTGCTGTATTATTGTTAAAATCAAAATTCCCAAAGACTCCTGCACACCCTTCCCTCTTCCTTACAAGCACTTGAGTAAAGCAATTTTGTTCACTGAATGCCGCTGTCCCAAGACAGGCATCGTCTTCTCCAGTCTGTCTGACTAATTCCCAGGACAAAACAGGTGGGACTCACACGAACCTATTTTAAAAATCTGAGGTTCCATCCAGACCACTCCTGGCCATGATGCTTTTCCTTTTCCTAAAAGCAACTCCAGGCCAGTCTGGTTGGTACTCTGGGCACAGCCAAAGGGGGCCAGGAGTTCAAAATAATTCCTGTTCAGCCACCTGGGTCCTCTGCTTGAATGGACATGGTGCTGGACTGTAGGATAATGGCACTTGGTTGAGTTCACTGCACACCAGGTCCCTGGTAGTGGGGTAGTGGCCTACGTGGGCCAAAATGGTGGACAAAAATGTGTCCCGTAAGTTTTACATAAATGTTGTACTTCTTGCACCTGACATTTCTGCACAAAAGGTCTGGGCTAGAGTAAGAGATGGTTGATGAAAAAGTGAATGTATAGCTGCTAGAATGGGACATCACCAATTCGGGGTCAGAAGGAGAAAACCATCATGGAGGAGCCTGGGGAGGGGACGCTCACACCTCTGGAAGAAGGAGGCGGAGGCAACATAATGACTGTGTCTTTCAGACCTTGAACACTTCTCACAAAGGAAGACATTCTATCTAATGTGTCCCTGACAACTGCCTGCATCATCCCCTGTGACAGCGCTGACATGGTCACCACTGCCCTCCTCAGTCACAGACAGAAGTCAGCCAGCCTGCAGACCACGCCCCAGCCCCCGTACCTTCCAGCACTTGAGCCAGTAAATTTCAGGGAAGCAAACTTGTAATGAGGTCATTTTTCATCAAACTTTGAGCATTTGAAGGTTATTATCTACAAGTAGAAGTAAGGGCACTATGACAAAGAAGTGACATCTATTGCTGAGTCAGGAAATAAGAGGTAGTGGACACAATAAGGATGGACAGCTGGTCTACCACAATCCGGGAGGAGAAGTCCCAATCTCACATACTGACAGCAATAATTCCATTCATCATACTAGGTAATCGCTACCCTCAATTATGAGAGAAAAGCCATCGGAAGCAAGAACCACTGAAGAAAAGATTGAGTTATATATACTTTGTTGATGTTCATGCACCACAAAACGGATGTGGTTTTCACCACAGATGTAGATTCAGCCGTTTTCAGCATATTCAGATAACTGGTTTGTATCTCTATAGAGATGAGAACTAAAGAGCCCCTGGGTGATGGCCAGGCATATACCACTGCGGGCACAGCCACGTAGCAAAATGGTGCCCCACCACTCATTCATCAACTTATTCAATTGCTTGATATCACCAACTTTTCAGTTGTGTTCCCCCACATGAAAATACAGAAAATACTGTACTGATCTTTCCCCTCCAGTGGCTTGTAATACATATTTTTTAGAAGAGGATGTGTAGTAGCATGAAAATAGTACTAGATTAACCGTGAAAAAGTGGGCTTTCTGCCACTTACCAGTGGCCCAATTTCAAAATCCTATTTAACCTCGTTGAGGTAAAATTGACCTCTCTAACTCACATCACAGGGTTACTGCAGAGATCAGGTTAAATAAAGAATGTACGAGCACCCAGACTGACTGAAGAGTTTTAAAATGGAAGGGAGTGTTATGACTAACAAAGGAATAACAGATCTCTCATTCTCTCTCTCTCTCTCTCTCTCTCTCTCTCTCTCTCTCTCTCTCTCTCTCTTTGCCACATAGGTAAGTAGGGAAGATTTTTAAAAGTTATGTAATCTCTCCCTGACTCTGGGATACTTTCCTTAAATGAATTTTATGAAGAACATTTTCCTGTTTTCTGAATTATTACATCATCCTGACAGTGTAACTACCACCTTTTTTAAATCTGTGTTTTCTCAGATTTTTAGGGGGAAAAATCACTTGTTTATATGAATGGTAATATTTACCCACTTTCAAATTATAAAATAAAAATGAGAAATATGCAATTAGTCTATTATCTTCAAGGACACTGTCATCTACTATAACATTCACAAATTCAGAATTAGTTTAATATATGAATTTTTTGCAATCATGTTCAAAGAAGTATTTTCATGCATTTACAGTTTAAAGTAGAACAAATTACTCATTGAAATATTAAAAATAATTCATCTTAATTTTCCACATTTAAAATGAAATACACTTAGAATTCCTGTGCATGATTTTTTCTGACTCCAAAGGAAGCACCAGTAAACCAGGACTTGCATTTCTGCAAACGTGCAGTGCAGGCGACGGCAAGTTAGACCTGTTGATGTAAATGAGCCCCATTGGCTTTCTTCAGACAATTTAGTATTGACTACTTGTTGTGTAGTCAGAACACGGTGAGATTGCAATGACTGCAAAATCCAACGAATGTATCTTTGGTGGAAAAAAGGAAAGGAAATCTTGATTTATATTAATAACTAACACTGTCAGTTATAAAGAAATAAATTCAAGTAGAAACTATATTCTAAAACAGTAGCACACAAAAGTGGCTATGCTCTGAACTGTTTATTTTGGGTAATGGAAGCATTTGTGACATTCTTATTCTGCAGATAAGATGGTCTGTTCTCACCAGCTCTAATGTCGCAGAAGTATGTCACTGTCCTCACAAACATCAACACCTCACAAGGATATTGTCACCTTGATATTAATATTCTTACTATTTTGTTATAGTTACTTTGTCCGATAGACATTTCATAGAAATAAGCTCAGGTAGTATGACTCATTGGCCGTCCCCTAGGTAAACTCCATGTACTTTAGCCCAGAAGTGAAAGATGAGTTGAGATTGCCTCCCTCCACATGGCACTGTTCCTCATATTACACTACCCAGCCCCCACACAGATACACAGATTTCCCCTGAGCCGTACTAGGCTCTCTGCCTGCAGGATGACCCAGTATAACTAGCAAGATAGTGAGCAGTGAGCTCGGGAGGAGTCCATCCACTCAGCTCTGTCTATGGAGAGTGTGGCTTAGCTACGAAAAAGGGCTAAATATCAAGATTGCATAAAAAGATTACAGAGGTTCCATGGTCTTAGCTTCTGAGTGTTTTTGTTGTTGTTTTATCCTCACCTTAGGAGTGAGAATATTTTTTCCATTGATTTTTAGAGAGAGTGGGAGAGATGGGGTGGGGGGAGAGAGAAAGAGAGAGAGAGAGAGAGAGAGAGAGACATGAGAGACAGGAGAGACGCGTCGACTGGTTGCCTCCTGCATGCCCCTGACCAGGGCCAGGGATCAAACCTGCACTCTCTGGTGTGCAAGCCAATGCTGTAGCCATTGAGCCATGCCAGCCAGGGTGCTTCTGCTGCTTCTTAGATGAGTTATGAATCACTGTCATGCTGCATACAACGATGCTTCAGTCAATGACAGATCACCTATACGATGTGGTCTTGTGATATTAAAATGAAGTTGAATTTCCTGTAAGGAATGGAAGGACATGTGGTTCAGAAGGAATTTATTTTTCTCTGATGGGAGCAGTATCTGTGGGGATTGACAGTGGATTCTCTCTCCTTCCCAGGACCTCAGTTTTGAGCACACAGGTGACTCCAATCAGTGAGCCAGAGAGGAGCTGTCCCCTAGCGCTGCACATTCAGAGGGCGCCACAGCCTCCCAGGCCCAGCTCCTGGTCCTCGGAAAACACTGCTGCACATTCTCTGTTGAGGACCTAAAATCCTGCCCAGAGCACAGGCCATCAGGAGCCCCCTCGACCAGCATGAAGTGCCCATGTCACTTCTGTAAAAGCGTCCCATGGTCGCGTGGAGCCAGCCTGTCCCACACTTTGGGAATACTTTCAGGCTGTAATGATACAGTATAGGTAAGTTTTACTTCTTCCATCAGTTCAAAGCCAGAGAGGATCCTTGTGCAAGATAAGGTCAATGGGGCCAAACATAAAACAAATTTCCAAAGTTAAATATTGAGTCCGCAGTTCTACACGCTCTTTTTCTATGAATACCGACATGTTTCTTACTCTGACCACTGCTCCAACGTGCAATACCAAAACCAAACCACCATGACAAAGCTTATGTTCCTTCATTGCTCCATCTCAATTTCTTATTCCTACTGACCCTCAGGCCTCCTTTCACTTGCATTACATGTGACAGTGTATATGGGGAAATAAAACTATTTAAGTATAACACATATGACCCTGAAGTATGAACTAGATCTGAAGAAAGAGGAGATCTTGCACATGTGGTGGTGGTGGTGAAGGAACAACTTCTCAGGAAGAGGCCACATCACCCGTCAAGGCCCTGGGGAGGGGATCCAGGTGGTCAGTACCGAAGAAGGCCCATGTGGCAACCCCAGAGAGCACTCAGAGCAGGCGTGAGCCAGTAAGTTGGTTGAGCTTCACTTAAGAGCAATGAAAAGTATTCTAGCCTTTTCAATATGGTAAGCGTACAGGGATCAGAAGTTCTGATCTGTGTTTCACACAATGTGGAGACCAGCTTTGAGAAGCCAGAGCTGCCTGTCATATTTAACCTGGAACATTTTTTGGGTGTTTGGAGAGGAGAAGTCTGCCTTTCCAATTAAGTTTTGCTAAGTTAATACTTCAAAGGTATTTGTCACCTTGGAGGATAGACACAGAGTATAAATCTGCACTTAACTTATCAAGTTTTACTGAGAAATAACAGTTATAGTAGGTTAAATACACAATATTTTAAATATTCGTACTTTATCTTACCTTTGGTGGTATAATTGTAGGAAATATTTCACTGCAATCCTATATAATAAAACCCTAATATGCAAATAGCCCGAACTGGTCGCTATGATGTGCACTGACCACCAGGGAGCAGACACTCAACACAGGAGCTGCCCCCTGGTGGTTAGTGCATTCCCACAGGGGGAGTGCCGCTCAGCCAGAAGCCGGGCTCACAACTGGTGAGCGCAGTGGTGGTGGCAGGAGCCTTTCCTGCCTCCGCTACAGGCAGGCGGTAAGGAGTGAGGGGTCCTGGACTTCGAAAGCCTGGACTGTGAGAGGAATGTCTGACTGCTGGCTTAGGCCCGGGGGTATCGGGCCTAAGCAGGCAGGTGAAGATTCCCTGAGGGGTCCTGGACTGCAAGAGAATGCAGGCTGGGCTGAGGGACCCCCGTGCATGAATTTTGTGCATCAGGCCTTTAGTAATTGATAAGAGAGCTGGTAGTTTTAGCAGTAAGGCTGTGAATAACATAAGTTACAGTGTCAGTGGGAAAAGTGATTTGTCAGAAATGTGGACACCATACATGGGCTTTGGAGAATAAACCTGACTGAGGAAACTGGGGAGTCTACCACAAACACACTAAATTCAGCAGAAAAATGACATAATCAGTGTTTGTGTTCTTCCTACCCAAGTGGAGACAAGTAACAAATTTGACTGAATAAGTTTTCATGGCCTATGGACACAGACTCTGTAAATTTAAAAAAATGAGCAAATTAGAATGAGTCAGAAATGTAAAAGTCTCTGAAGCACATGAAAGTTTGTTTATGTTAGATAAGGACAACTAAAGAACCAGAAGAAAGCCAAGGCCAAAACTCCCAGACAAAAACAAAATGGTTCTACTAAAGAGTCAAATTAAGTGATCCGTCAATGAATTTACACTGGTACGTGGGAACAATTCGTTTTCATTGAGCCATAAACTCATAGTTGATAAAAGTTTAATTAGAAGTAATGAAGAAGATTTGAACTTAGTATTTAAAAGTCCATCTTGCTAGAAGTGAGACCACTGGGTCAAATGGCAGCTCCATTTTTAATTTTTTGAGGAAACTCCATACTGTTTTCCATAGTGGCTGCACCAGTCTGCATTCCTACCAGCAATGTACAAGGGTTCCCTTTTCTCCACATGCTCACCACCATTTGTCATTTATTGATTTGTTGATGATAGCCATTCTGAAAGGTGGGAGGTGATAGCTCATTGTTGTTTTAATTTGCATCTCTCTGATGATCAGTGACTGAGCATTTTTCATATGTCCCTTGGCCGTCTGTATATCCACTTTGGAGAAGTGTCTCTTTAGGTCTTCTGACCATTTTTAAATTGGATTGTTTGTCTTCCTTTTGTTAAGTTGTATGAGTTCTTGTTTATTTTGGAAATTAACCCTTTATCAGATTTATGTTTTGCCACGCAGTGGACTCCCTTTTCATTTTCGCTGATGGTGTCTTTTGCTGTGCAGAAGCTTTTTATTTTGATGTAGTCCCCTTTTCACTTTTTCCTTTGTTTCCCTTGCCCTAGGAGATGTATTGGCAAACATATTGCTACTAAAGATGTCTGAGATTTTGCTGCCTATGGGTTCTTCAAGGATTTTTATGGTTTTACAACTTACATTTAATTCTTTTATCCATTTTGAGTTTATCTTGTGTATGGTGTAAGTTGGTGGTTTAATTTCTTTCTTTCTTTCTTTCTTTCTTTCTTTCTTTCTTTCTTTCTTTCTTTCTTTCTTTCTTTTTTTTTTTTGCATATATCTGTCCAAATTTCCCAGCACCATTTATTGAAGAGACTGTCTTGACTCCATTGTATGCTCTTGCCTCCTTTGTCAAATATTAATTGAGAATAATGGCTTGGGTCGATTTCTGGGGTCTTTGCTGTGTTCCACTGATCTATATGCCTGTTCTTGTGCCAGTACCAGGCAGTTTTGATTATGGTGGCTTTGTAGTATAACTTGATATCTGGTATTGTGATCCCTCCAACTTTGTTCTTCTTTCACAATTTTTCTGTGGCTACTCAGGGTCTTTTGTAGTTCCATATACATTTTTGGAGTATTTGTTCTAGATCTGTGAAATATGCCATTGGTATTTTAATAGGTATTTCACTGAATCTGTATATTGCTTTGGGTAGTATGGACATTCAATGATGTGAATTCTACCAATCCATGAACATGGTATATTCTTCCACTTGTTTATATCTTCCTCTATCTCTTTTTTCAATTATCCTGTAGTTTTCTGAGTATAGGTTTTCTACTTCCTTGGTTAAGCTTATTCCTAAGTATGTTATTTTATTTTGTTGTTGCAATGGTAAATGGGATTGTTTGTTTAGTTTCTCTTTCTGGGAATTCATAATTGGTGTATAAAAATGACATTGATTTCTGGGTGTCAATTTTGTATCCTGCTACATTGCCAAATTCATTAATAAATCTAGTAGTTTTGGGTGGAGTATATCCCAAGAAACCCAAATCACCAATTAGAAAAAAATATATGAACTCCTATGTTCAATTTACAATAGCTAATATCTGGAAACAGCCCAAGTGCCCATCAGTAGATGAATGGATAAAAAAAACTGTGGTACATTTACACCATGGAGTATTATGTAGCTGTTTAAAAAAAGAATATCTTACCCTTTGAGACAGCATGGAGGGACCTAGAGAGCATTATGCTAAGTGAAATAAGCCAGTTAGAAAATGACAAGTATCACATGATCTCACTCATATATAGAATCTAATGAACAAAATAAATTGATGAACAAAATAGATTGAGAGACATAGAAGCATGGAACAGACTGTGGTATCTCTGAGGGAAGGCGGGGAGGGTGGGTTGGAAGAGATCAACCAATGAACTTGTATGCATGTATGCATAACTCATGGACACAGATAATAGTGTGGTGAAGGCAAGGGGCAGGCGGGCTGGTGCAGGCTGGAAGGAGTCAATGGGGAAAAAGGGGAACATCCGTAATACTTTAAACAATAAAGACAAACAAAAAAGTGCATCTTACTTAATTTGTTATTGTATTGATCCTGTTATTTCCATTCCAAAGTTAACAACGCCCCGATGTTAATTTTCACTTTGTTGACCTGCTGTGAGTCAGCGCTCAGCCCTCTAAGCAATGACACCTGTATCTGCCACACTCTGAGGTTTGATAACACAGCTTGGGACTGGGACATGCTAGGAGACTTTTCCCTGGAATTAGTATTCTGTTTCTTAGAAGGAAATTCCACTCTCTTGTTTCTGTGTCGAGAGACCTTGATTAGCTATAACCCTGCCTGTTGCTAAGCCTCTCCCTCCATCCCTCCTAATGAATCCCAGTGGCAGCATCTTCGAGAACAGACTAGCGCGTGCAGATCAGACCCTTCCGCTTCCCTAAGTCAAGAGCCAGCCGCCCCAGACAGGGCAAGCAGCTCTGGTCAGCCCAGCTCTGTCTTTCCAGGTTGAAAGTTTTACAGAAGTACCTCAACGTGGGGAAGCCTGAGTCTTTCCATGGTAACCTTCATTTTGCTCATCATTCTGGAGTATAGAATCAGGAGGTGTATTACGGCCACACACTTAAGCTGCAATTGCTAATGGGAATATGAGCTTTATTACTAATACAGATGAGTGTTTCATTCTTTCCACCTAACTCTTGGTCTACCTTTTGATAATTTGGAACAGTTTTTGGTTTATGAGCAGATAGTACAGAGAATTCTCATATACCCTGTACACAAAATTTAAGCTATTATTAATACCTTACATGATTATGGTAACTTGCCTACTTAATGAACCAGTATTTGTATATATTTTTTATTAAACACAGTCTCTAATTTACTCAGATTTTCTTAGTTTTTACCTAACGCCCTTCTTCTGTTCCCCATCCAGGATAACGCATTTGATGCAGCTGGCATTTCTCTTCAGCCCCTTCTTGACTGTGTCAAATTCTCCGACTTTCCTGATTCTAGATGAGTTGCAGTCTTGAGGAGCACAGTTTCTCGTGATTAGGCTGGGATGATAGGGATTTGGGGCAGGGAGATCACAGAGGTAAAGTGTCGCTTTCATTACATCACATCAAGGTTACATACTATCAACACAAGTTATGACTGTGGGTGTTGACCCTGGTCACCCGGCTGACAGAGGCTTGTCATGTTTCTTCACTCTCCTCCCCATTTAAGATGATAATTTAATATTGTCTTGTGAATGGAGAATATCTGAACATATTTTTAGGATGCTGAGAGGAACAAGTAGTAAAGATGAGAATAGGAAAGGGGGATTCGGTGGGAAGTTTACGAGGAAATCGACGGGATTCTGGGCAATGACAGTGGAGAGGATGGTCATGGCTTTTGCTGAAGCATCTCCCTCTGAGCCCATAGAGGAAGTTCCAGGGACTGTGAGCCGATCATGAGGTTGAGCATGTCTCATGTGTTCATTTTTTATGGGACAGTTTATGTTGTTTATTTGGTTTCGCTTGGCTGAGTGAAACTAAGTAGCTGAGATTAGCCACATAGCAAAATAGAAAATTGAAACAACTAGAAGTGAAAAGACCACCAAGTATCAGTTGAGGGTCTATTTGAGGTTGGAAACTATCGGTTTTTCCAGATTATGTAATTTGATCGAGGTAATGGTTTGAATCACAGTTGGGAATTGGCAAGACAAGTGTAGTGGAAGGTCATGGGGGTAGAAGGCTCTGGTGAAAATAGTGCTGAACTATCAAAAAAAGAATTGAAAAATTAAGAAACTGGAAGATCATAAGACTTGAAATGAGGTAATGAATGGATGGATTTCCTGGGTTTGAGCTCAGCAAGTAATTGAAATGGGGGTAAAAGAAGGATGTCATGATAAAAAAAATTTCCTGATTTCAATATGGTGGAGAGAATGTGAAGTTCTTCATCCAGTTGTGGCCACATGAAAGTCTACTGAAGTAGATAGATGATTGAAAAACCAAGCAAACAAAACAAAACAAATTTAAAAAATTATGAAATGACAGGATCTCACCATTTGGCTACTTATGATGAGGATGGTTGGAATACAATATTCTGATGATGGTAGCCTATGTGGTTGATAAAAAAAGTGAGTGAGGTACCATGCTCTTTTTCAAACATCAAATGTGGCTCTACAGTTAACAGATAATTGTGACAAGGATAAGAAGAGTGCAATGTTTTTGAGATTTTTGTGGGAGGAATGGTGTTTGGCAGGCAGTGTGAAACCAGAGGATGTTAAAATATTCCAAACTTTCTTTATGGAGCTGGAAATACTAGGGAAAGGAGAGCCTTCTTTGAAGAGGAAAAGAGTAGGTGTCAGCTAATGAGGCTATAGGGTGCAGTAGAGAAAGAGATATATTTCAGCACAAATCAAGGTCATAAAAGTTCTTAGAGAATGTGGTAATTTGTGTACTTTGGTTTTTATACCATTTTAGTATGTTGGAATATAATTTCCTCCTTCTGCATACTGAGTTTATTAAAGTTTCAAAAAAATGGTAGTGTTTGATGTCCTGAGATGACACACTGTGGGGGCAGCGATCTAGGAGCAGAAGACCCAGCAGCAGAGGAAGGCGAATGAGTGCTGTGGGCATGGCCCTGCTTTTTAGAACCTCAGCTCATCACTGGGCTGCAATGTGGTGGTTGGAAAGGGAATTCCACCTAAATGTTTGAGCTCTGCCTCAGAATACAGACCCTGAGTCAGCCAGGCACTCGAACTGCCTGTTATTATTGAAACTAAATACATTTCAACCCATATTCTGAAATGTGATCATGGTTTTTAGTATCTGTCTGTCTTTCAGACAAATATCCAATACAAATGAATTTGCTTTTTTATAATGGGGACACAGGAGTTATTTTGTATTGCTTAACTCCCACCCATTCTGCTATTCCTTTATTTGGAAAACTTGTGTGTTGAAAATTTCTCTGAATACAATATAAAATGAAAGTACTCTACTTTCTATTTAAGAAAGGTGATAAAAATTATTATACTATGTTTCTGGCATTTTTTTCACATTATAAGAGAAAGTTCATTTTAAAAGATACAGAGGTAGAAGAAGTGAGCCAGCTGGACTGTATAGGCTCAGGAGACAAGTCACAGAGGCAGAAGAAGGGCCCTGGGAGCTTAGCAGAGAGAAAGGCACAGCGAACACCCCTGGGGGAGGACAGCATGAGGGAAAGGCGGGGCATGCTCCCAGAGGGAGAGTGTGCTCTGGCATTCTTTATTGAGTACTTCCAATAAATTGTTATTGTTTTTATTCTAGGTCACTTCATATTTTAGGGTTTTAACGGGACCTTCCAACACAGTATGTAGGGTTATCTCTGTTTCTTCCTCACCAGACAGAAACAGGAGCTGCCCACGATGGACACAGGAGGTCAGTGTGGAGGTCATTGCTGTCAGGAGGCTGCACCTGAGGTCCTACAAAAGTGTGATAGATGGTGAATCCCTGGGCCTTTCCCGATGCTTCGAATGTCAGTGGACCATCACCTACTCCTCCACAATTAGTTAGAAGCGTCCAGACTCAAGGAAGGACTTCAGAGAGGAAGTCTGTCAACGCCACCAAGTGTCTCAGAGCTGGCAGTTCCTGAAGGTCATCAGCGTGGACACTGAGCGTGTGAAGTGCGATTTACCCTGAGCCGTTCCCACCCCGGAGACAATGCAGTCACTTGCTTACATGAAGATGGGGGAAGATGGCTCTTCCCCGTCTCACTGCCCCGCTGGTCAGCACAGGGATGTACCAATTGCACAACTACACATCTGGCAGACGAGTGAGGGGACTCCCAATGTACTCCCAAACCATGACCCAGTAAGAACAAAACCAGGGCCATGTCTCTTACTATTCACACCAGGTTATTATTAAAAAATAACATGGGAGCCCATGTTTGAAGTATAGTATTAAGAATTTAATCTCTAATTCAGCAAATTGTTACAGATATCCTCTGTTCAAGACACGCAGGCAAAGCCCTGTGCTGTTCCTTTCATATTAAATCAACAAAACTTATTGTCCAAAGAGTCCACACACATGGAATTCATAAGGCAAGTTTCGTTTACTTCATGTGATTTTATTTTGCTCTGGACTTCCTGCAACTCAGATGGTCTTCCTTTCCAATTACTGAGGCTAATTGGATAGCGCTGCTTTTCTTAGACAAAGAATGATTCACTGTTTAGATTTGAATAATGGCTGTGGGAAACATCAGGGATGAGTGAATTCTTATTTTAGCTTTGAGAACTATGTTGGCCACATTTTATGATACCAGGCTTTAGCTGACAAGTGGCCTTTTTTTCATTTTTGAGACTATGAAAGAATAAGCATCATTAAAAAATTAAATATTCAATTCTAATAAAACTTCCCACTGATAAAAATTAAAATAAAATGCCCTGAGATCCCTTATCTTTCCATAAAAATTGAGGACTTTGTCCATGGGTAAAAGATATAGTTGAACCTCCTGGTGTGAGGCCAACCAGAGATTTAGAGCATTGCAGTGGCTCTGTACTCTGCAAATGATATTATTTAATGCCCCAGAAGAGCTACAACTTGTTCCATGTGACCTATGCAGAAATTGATTTCTTTAGACTCTGAGAAGAAGAAAACATCTGCCCCATCCAGAAATTCGACATTGGCAGGTATCTTTAGAGCAAAATGATGTTTGACCTGATTGTGATGTGGCTCAAAGGCATTACACACACACTGAGGTTACAATATTCGACACACATAGCTCATCTTTCTTACCAGGATAAATTAAGAGAAGGAAAAATTATTTAGGCTATGATCATAACAAAAATAAATGATTGACCTTAAGTTGCATAGTAAATTATAATTATGTAAAGAGTTTCTACAGAACAATGTTTTAAATACATAAGCTGTATATTCAATAAAATAATAAATACTTTACTACATGAGAGAAAATATTGATATGAAATGAAGCTGGCTTTTTGAAAATCAGAATGAAATTAAAAGAAGTTAATAGAGCTCATGAGAAAAAAGGTAACTAAAAACACAGTAGTAAACTAATGTGCATTAGAAGTATCAACAGAGAAAGGACATAATTATGTAATAGAAAATAATATCAGTGATGTTGAGGAATAATTGGAAAAGTTTTTTAAGAGTAAAAGAGAGGAGTGACATCAGAGGAATAGCGGCATAAAGGTGCAACTTTTCCATCCCCCAGACATTTCAACAAGTTAACCAAAAAAGAAATCCCTGCTCAAAACAGACACATGCCTGAGAGACACACACACACTGAAACACCTAAAAATGGGCACCAGGAATAAATGGGGAAACAAGAAGGGAGGAAAGCGCAGGCAGCCCACAGACACAGCCCTGCAGACACAGCCCACAGACACAGGCCTGTGGCTAGGCCACGAGAAGGGAGAAAGGCAGAGGTAGCAGGCACTTCCCAAGGCCAGGCAGGAAGAACAGAGAGCTGCAGGGGGCAGCCCAGCAGGGGAGCAGCAAGAGCATGAACAGTGTCTGTGTTGGCAGATGCCTGAAAGAACGTGGGTCCTGCTGAGCGGCTCCCCACTGTCAGGCCTGGCAGTGGTGTCCTTTGCCATGATGGTGGGGGGGGGAACCCCACCCTCAACCAGCATGATTGTACTACAGTACAGAAGCTGTGGAGGCTCAAATCTGGGAGACCACAGAGGTGAAAATCTTGTGATCCAACGCCATCTATTGGAATATAATTGGAAGACTCCTTCAGAGATAAATGCAAAAACAAAGGAGGACAGCAAATACCATGAAGAACCACAGTAACAACGATGATCAGAAAGAAAATGAAAATTCCCTAGAACACAAGCTGGAACACATGAAAATATGTGATATAAATGACAGAGATTTCAAGATGGCAGTTCTGAAAATACTCAATGAGATGTGAGAACATACTGGCAGGCAACTCAGTGCACTCAGAAAACAAATCAATGAACAAAATGAGTATTTTACCAAGGAAATTGAAATTTTAAAAAGAACCAATCAGAAATCCTGGAAATGAAGCATTCAATTAAGATTAAGAATGAGCTACTGAGCATAGAAAACAGAATGAAACAGAGGAAAGTCGGCCCGAACCAATATGCTCAATTAATATTTGACAAAGGAGGCAAGAACATACAATGGAGCCAAGATAGTCTCTTCAATAAATGGTGTTGGGAAAATTGGACAGATATATGCAAGAAAATGAAACTAGACCACCAACTTACACCATACACAAAAATAAACTCAAAATGGATAAAGGACTTAAATGTACGACAGGAAACCATAAAAATTCTAGAAGAATCCAAAGGCAACAAAATCTCAGACATATGCCAAAGCAATTTCTTCACTGATACAGCTCCTAGGGCACTTGAAACTAAAGAGAAAATGAACAAATGGGACTACATCAAAATAAAAAGCTTCTGCACAGCAAAAGAAACCATCAACAAAACAACAAGAAAACCCACTGCGTGGGAAAACATATTTGCCAACGTCATATCTGATAAGGGCCTAATCTCCAAAATTTATAGGGAACTCATACAACTTAACAAAAAGAAGATAAACAATCCAATCAAAAAATGGGCAAAGGATCTAAATAGACACCTTTCAAAAGAGGACATTCAGAAAGCCAAGAGACATATGAAAACATGCTCAAAGTCACTAATCATCCGAGAGATGCAAATCAAAACAACAATGAGGTACCATCTCACACCTGTCAGAATGGCTATCATCAACAAATCAACAAACGACAAGTGCTGGAGAGGATGTGGAGAAAAAGGAACACTTGTGCACTGCTGGTGGGAATGCAGACTGGTGCAGCCACTATGGAAGACAGTATGGAGTTTCCTCAAAAAACAAAACATGGAACTCCCATTTGACCCTGTGATCCCACTTCTAGGAATATATCCCAAGAAACCAGAAACACCAATCAGAAAGGATATATGCACCCATATGTTCATAGCAGCACAATTCACCATAGCTAAGATCTGGAAACAGCCTAAGTGCCCATCAGTAGATGAATGGATTAGAAAACTGTGGTACATCTACACGATGGAATACTATGCTGCTGTAAAAAAGAAGGAACTCTTACCATTTGCAACAGCATGGATGGAACTGGAGAGCATTATGCTAAGTGAAATAAGCCAGTCAATGAAGGAAAAATACCACATGATCTCACACATTCATGGATAATAGAGACCATTATAAACTTTTGAACAATAATAGATACAGAGGCAGAGCTGCCTCAAACAGATTGTCAAACTGCAGCGGGAAGGCTGGGGAGGGTTGGGGGGCAGGAGGGAAGGGGGTAAGAGATCAACCGAAGGACTTGTATGCATGCATACAAGCATAACCAATGGACATAAGACACTGGGGGGTAGGGGAGGCCAGGGGATTGTCAAGGGCGGGGAAAAAAAGGACACATATGTAATACCCTTTGTAATACTTTAAGCAATAAAAAAAAAAAAGATTTGCCCTTATGGAGGTGAATTAAAGTATCACAAAAAAAAAAACAGAGGAAAGAACTAGTGATATTAAAGATAGGAATCAAGAAATGATAAAGAGGGAAGAATAGAGAGACCCAAGAATAAAGAGCTCTATGAGACCTATCTGACTTCATCAGGAAAAGCAATATTAGAATTATAGGCATTGTGGAGGAGGAAGAAAGGGAGCAGGGAATGAGGGTCCACTAAAACAAATAGTGGATGAGAACTTCTTAAATTTATGGAAAGAACTGGATCCTCAAATCCAAGCACCAAGCAGAACACCTAGTTACCTCAATTCAAAGAGACCCTCTCCAAGGCCCTTGGTATTGAAGCTGCCAAAAATTAATGACAAAGAACAAATTTTCAAAGCAGCCAAGAAAAGAAGAAAATGACCTACAAAGGAAAACACATCAGAATGTCATCTGACTTCTCAGTAAAAACTCTACAAGTCAGAAGAGATGGAACCAAATACTCAAATGTCTGAAAGAGAAAAATTACCCAACCACAAATAATATATCCAATAAAATTATCCTTTAAAGATGAAGGAGAAATAAAGACATTCCTAGACACACAGAAGTTGAGGGATTTTATCACCAGAAAACCTCCACTGCAAGAAATATTCAAGGGAGTTATTCTACCTGAAACAAAAAACATAAGGTCACAATGCTACGAGTAAGAACACCAAAATCTTACAGCATAAACAGGGATAATTTGTGACAACAAAAACATAAATGGGGAATGGAGAAAGATCTGAACTGGCAAAGCAAGATGACGATCATATGCACTCACAAGGGTAACAACTGTGGTATATATGCAACTTCATTCTTTATAAACATAATGGTAACTACACACAAAAATTCCCAAACCAGTACTTATAGCTTAAAAAAAGAGAAAACAGAGGAAAGATGTATGGAATATCACCAAGCAAAAATAACAGACAGAGAACAGGTCTTTTATGTCCTTAGTTAAGTTTATTCCAAGGTTTCTTGAGTTTTTTGTTGCAATGGTAAATGGATTTTTTAAATTTTATTTTAGTTTCTGTTTCTATGAGATCATTACTGGTGTATAAAAAGACCATAGATTTCTGGGTGTTAATTTTGTATCCTGCTACATTGACAAATTCATTTACTAAGTCTAGTAGTTTTTTGATGGAGTCTTCAGGGTTTTCTATGTACAATATCAGGTACAACATCTGCAAATAATGACAGATTGACTTCTTTTCCAATTCGGCTGCCTTTTATTTTTTCTTCTTGTCTGATCACTATGGCTAGTACTTCTAGTACTATGTTGAACAGGGGTGGTGAAAGTGGGCATGGGCATCCCTGTCTTGTTTCTGTTCTTAGGGGAAATTGTTTTAGTTGTACTCTGAAAAATACAGGATGCTGAAAAGAGAGATAGAGGAAGACATAAACAAATGGAAGAAAATACTGTGTTCATGGATTGGTAGAATTAATATCTTTAAAATGTCCATACTACCCAAAGCATTCTATAGATTCAATGCAATCCCTATTAAAATACCAATGGCATATTTCACAGACCTAGAACAAACTCTCCAAAAATCCATTTGGAATAAAAATTATCTCAAATAGCTGCAGCAGTCCTGAGAAAGAACAAAGTTGGAGGGATCACAATACCAGATATTAAGCTATATTACAAAGCCACGGTACTCAAAACTGCCTGGTACTGGCACAAGAACAGACATATAGACCAATGGAACAGAACAGAGAACCCAGAAATCAACCCAAGCCATTATACTCAGTTAATGTTTGACAAAGGAGGCAAGAGCACACAATGGAGTCAAGACAGTCTCTTCAATAAATGGTGTTGGGAAAATTGGACAGATACATGCAAAAAAAAAATGAATCTAGACCACCAACTTACACCATACACAAAAATAAACTCAAAATGGAAAAAGGACTTAAACATAAGACAGGAAACCATAACAATCTTAGAAGAATCCATAGGCAGAAAAATATCAGACATATGTTGTAACAATATCTTTACCAATACAGCTCCTAGGACAATGGAAACTAAGAAGAAAATAAACAAATGGGACTACATTATATATTATATAAAAAAAAAAGCTTCTACACAGCAAAAGAAACAATCAACAAAACAACAAGAGAGCCCATTGCATGGGAGAACATATTTGCCAATGCTATATCCAATAAGGGTTTAATCTCCAAAATGTATAGGAAACTCATACACAGTAACAAAAGAAGATAAACAATCCAATAAAAAATGACCAAAAGACCTAAATAGACACTTTTTGAAAGAGAACATACAGAAGGCCAAGAGACATATGAA
The DNA here is from genome assembly GCF_000412655.1 of Myotis brandtii. Lineage (NCBI taxonomy): Eukaryota > Metazoa > Chordata > Mammalia > Chiroptera > Vespertilionidae > Myotis > Myotis brandtii. The sequence goes on from NW_005370427.1 coordinate 1,045,293, forward strand.
AACATGCTCAAAGTCACTAATCATCTGAGAGATGCAAATCAAAACGACAATGAGGTACCATCTCACACCTGTCAGAATGGCTATCATCAACAAACGACGTGCTGGCGAGGATGTGGAGGAAAAGGAACCCTCATGCACTGCTGGTGGGAATGCAGACTGGTGCAGCCACTGTGGGAAACAGTATGGAGTTTCCTCAAAAAATTAAAAATGGAACTCCCATTTGACCCAGTGATCCCACTTGTAGGAATATAGCCAAGAAATAAGAAGCACCAATCAGAAAGGATATATTCACCCCTATTTTCATAGCAGCACAATTTATAGTAGCTAAGATTTGGAAACAGCCTAAGTGCCCATCAGCAGATGAGTGGATTAGAAAACTGTGGTACATCTACTCAATGGAATACTATGCTGCTGTAAAAAGGAAGGAACTCCTATCATTTGCAACATCATGGATGGAACTGGAGAGCATTATGCTAAGGGAAATAATCCAGTTGGAGAAAGATAAATATCATATGATCTCACTCATTTGTGGAATATAATGAACAAAAATAGATCCAGAGACACAGAAGCATCAGCCCGTCAAACCTCAGAGGGAAGGCAGGGGAAGGGGGGTTTAAGAGATCAACCAAAGGACTTATATGCATGCATATAAGCATAACCAATGGGTACAGACAGTAGGGGGGTGAGGGTATGGGCTGGGGGTGGGAGTGGCTGGGGAGAAATCAATGGAGGGAAAAGGAGACATATAATACTTTAAACAATAAAGGATTTAAAATTTAAAAAATAACAGACGGAAACATAAAGGGAAAAAAAAACAGTGGAGGCACAGAACTACCAGAAAACAAAATATAAAATGGCTATAGGAAATTCTCATACATCAATAATTGCCCTAAATGTAAATGCTCTGAATTTACCAATAAAGTGGCATAGAGTAGCAGAGTGGATCTAAAAACACAACCCAACCATATGCTGCCTACAAGAGACACATCTAAACTGACAAGACAAAGGTAGATTCAAAGTACAAGGGTGGAAAATAATTCTCCAAGCAAATATCATCCACAGGAAAGCAGGTGTAGTCACACTTATATCTGAAAAAATAGGTAACAAAGATAACAAGAGACAAAGATGGACACTTTATAATGATAAAGGGAACTACATCAAGAAAACAACACTTCTTAATATATATATGCAGTCAACCAGGGAACACCGAACTATATAAAACAACTACTCACAGAGCTAAAGGGAGAAACAGATCAAAACACAATCATAGTTGGAGACTCAAATACTCCATTGACAACACTAGACAGATCAACCAAACAGAAAATTAATAAAGAAATGTTGACCTTAAATGAAATACTAGACCAAATGGACATAATGGACATTTACAGAACATTTCATCCCAGAACATCAGACTATACATTCTTCTCCAGTGCACATGGAACATTTTTAAGGATAGACCATATGTTGGGTCACAGAACTATCCTCAACAAATTCAAGAAGATTGAAAATATTCCAATCATATTCTCTGGCCACAATGTCTTGAAATTATACATCAACCACAAAAAGGAAGTAAAGAAACCCACAAATATATGGATATTAAACAACAAACTGCCAAAAAATGACTGAGTCAAAAAAGAAATAAAAGATGAAATCCAAAGATATATAGGGACAAATGAGAATGACAATACAACATATCAAAACCTCTGGGGTGCAGTGAAAGCAGTAATAAGAGGGAAGTTTATATCACCACAGGCCTATCTCAAGAATCAAGAGCAATCCCACGTAACCTAATATCACATCTTACAGTACTAGGAAAAGAAGAACAAAAACAACCCAAAGTCAGCAGAAGAAAGAATATAATAAAATTAGAGCAGAATTACATGAAATAAAGGACAAAAAAGACTACACAAAAAATTAATAAAACAAAGAGCTGGTTCTTTGAAAAGATTAATAAAATTGGCAAACCCCTGGCTAGACTAAGGAAAAAAGGGAAAAGACCCTTATAAACAAAATCAGAAATGAGAGAGGAGAAGTCACCACAGACATCACAGATATACAAAGGGTCATAGCAGAACATTATGAAAGACTATATGCCACCAAATTCAATAACCTAGAAGGAATGGGTAAGTTCCTAGAAATATATAACCTTCCTAGACTCAATCGTAAAGAACTGGAAAATCGAAATAGACCGATCAGCAGTGAGGAAATGGAAACAACCATCAAAAACCTCCCCAAAAATAAGAGTCCAGGACCAGATGGCTTCACCAGTGAATTCCACCCAATGTTCGAAGATTTAAAGCCCATCCTCCTCAACTCTTCCAGAAAATTGAGAAGAGGCAACACTTCCTAACACATTCTAGGAGGCCATTATAGCCCTGATGCCAAAACCTGGAGAGATAAGACAAGTAAAGAAAACTGCAGACCAATACCTCTGGTGAGTACAGGTGCAAAAATCCTAGCAAATCAAATAGCACAGTAACATCCAAAAAACAATACATCAGGGTCAAGTGGGGTTCATTCCAGGGGCACAAGGATGGCTCCACATATGCAAATCAATCAGCATAATACACCACATTAGCAAAACAAAGGATAAAAATCATATGAACTTATCAACATGCAGAAAAGCATTTGATAAGATACAGCATCCATTTATGATTAAAACACTCAATAAACTATGAATAAAAGGAAAATACCTCAACATAATAAAGGCCATATATGATAAACCTTCAGCTAATCTGATACTCAACAGTGAAAAACTGAAAGCTTTTCCTCTAATATTAGGAAGAAGACAAGGCTGTCCACTCTCACCACTGTTATCAACATAGTGCTGGAAGTCCTAGCCAGAACAATAAGGCAAGAGAACGAAATAAAAGGCATCCAAATAGGAAAGGAAGAAGTCAAACTGTCACTTTTTGCAGATGACATTATTCTGTATATAGAAAACCCTAAAGACTCCACCACAAAACTATTAGAAACAATAAACAAATACAGTCAAGTTGCAGGATAAAAAATCAATGTGCAAAAATCCATTGCCTCCCTGTATACTAACAACAAAACTTCAAAAAATAAATGAAAAAAAACACAACAACTTTTTTGGCAATTGCAACCAAAAGAATAAAATACCTAGGAATAAACTTAGCAAAGAATGTGAAAGACCTATATACTGAAAATTACAAAGCATTATTAAAAGAGATTGAAAAAGACACACAAAATGGAAAAATATCCTGTTTCCATAGATTAGAAAAGTCAACATAATTAAAATGGCCATATTACCCAAAGCAATATACATATTTGATGTAATTCCCATCAAAATCCCAATATCAATTTTTAAAGAAATAGAATTATATTTGTATGGAACCACAAAAGATCCCGAATAGCCAAAGCAATCCTGAGAAAAAAGAACCAAGCTGGAAGTATCATGCTACCTGACTTTAAATTACACTGCAGAGCCACTATAATCAAAACAGCATGGTATCGGCAGAGAAACAGACACGCAGATCAATGAGAGAGAATAGAGAGCCCAGCTATAAAACCACAGGTATAAGAACAGATAATTTTCAACAAATGAGCCAGAAAAGCACAATGGAATAAAGATAGTCTCTTTAATAAATGGTGCTGGGAAAACTGGAAATCCACATGCAAATGAATGAAACTGGATTACAGTTTGTCCCATGTACAAAAATTAACTCAAAGTGGATCAAAACCTAAATATAAGACCAGAAACAATAAGTTACACAGAAGAAAATACAGGTACCAAACTTATGGACCTGGGTCGTAGGGAACATTTTATAAACTTGACCTCAAAGGCAAGGGAAGTAAAGGCAAAAATAAACAAATGGGACTATATCAAACAAAAGATTCAGCACAACAAAAGAAATTGACAACAAAATAGGCAGCCAACCAGATGGGAGATAATATTTGCAAATAGTAGCTCCAACAAAGGTTTAATTTGCAAAATATCGAAAATATATGGTGAAACTCAACACCAAACAAATAAACAACCCAATCAAAAAGTAGGCAGAGGAAGTGATTTGTTCAACTTGGAGGGAAAAAAAGTAGGCAGAGGACCTGAAAATACACCTCTCCTAAGAAGACATACCAAACGGCCAATAGATATATGAAAAGATGTTCAACCTCACTAGCAATTAGGGAAATGCAAATTGAAACTATAATGAGGTACAACCTCACACCGGTTTGAGTGGCTATTATCAACAAGACAAGCAATAACAAGTATTGGAGAGGTTGTGGAAAAAAGGGAACCCTCATTCACTGCTGGTGGGAATGCAGACTAGTACAACCACTAGGGAAGACCGTCTGGTGATTCCTCAAAAATTAAGAATAGAGCTACCATACAACCCAGCAATCCCTCTCCTGGGTATATACCCAAAACACTAGAAATCATGTATTGGCAAAGATATATGCACACCTATGTTCATTGCAGCATTATTCGTGGTCGCCAAGACATGGAAACAACCAAAGTGTCCCATGATAGAGGGCTGGATAAAGAAGATGTGGTACAATACACAATGGAACACTACTCAGCCATAAGAAAGATGGAATAGCACCATTTGCAACAACATGGATGGACCCTAAGAACATTACGCTAAGGGAAATAAGTCAGAAAACGCTAAAAACCATATGGTTTCACTCATACGTGGGATATAAAACTGAAATTCATGAACACAAACAGCAGTGTGGTGGTTGCCAGAGGGAAGGGGGTGGGGGGAGAAGGGGGTCCTAATATAAGATACAGGCGAAGATCTGACTCTGGGTGGGCACACGGTGCGATATACAGATCTTGTAACATAGAAACCCACACCTGAAACCTATGTGTTCATGTGGACCAATGTCACCCCAATCAATTTAATAAAGAAAGAAATAAAAAAAGAGTAAAAGAGAAAGAACAAAGAGAAGAAAATGATTTTTAAAAGATCATATATTTGGAGGAAAGAGAGATAATCCAGCTTATATAGATTATCAGAATTCTGAGAAGGAAGCAGAAATGACTGCCAGAGAAATAAACAAACATGCAGGATAAAGTGAGTTATGTCTAAATCTAGAACAAAACCATCCATTGCATGTAATACAGTGGCAATTAAAAGACATCTACTATGTATCTATCATCTATTTATCTTCTTGTACAAAAAAGTTACAAAATGGTACATATATACGTACATGTGTATATGCACACGTATATATGTAAATCTCAAGGATAATACAAGAATTGTACAAGGAAATATAGGTATATTCACATATATAGCTATCATTCAGATTCTTAAACAGTTTGCACAAAAAGCGGATATAGGAAAAGGCAGGTGTTCTGTACAGTTTGCTGACTGAAGAGGGGGAGCAGTGTTTAGCTGGTTGTTCACGTCTCACTTACCTAGAACCAAACACTTTCCTCCAGTCTGGGTAGAACCATGTGTTTCTAAATAAGGCTGGAGCCAGGAGCACTTCCAATTCCTCCACGTCCTCTCATCAGATTTTCTCCGAGCAGCCTCATTACAATGATCATTCAACCCACAAAGGCAGTTTAATTACATTCCCAATATAGCGACATTATCATTTCACGGAGCTGCCTGTCATCTGGATCCCAAAATACCACAGTCGGATTCCTGAGCGTGTTAACGAGTAATCAACAACAACTCCCGGCAAGTGGCCTTTTCCTGACCCAGAGATGAAAAGAAATGGCGGTATAGTTTCATGCTCAAAAGACTCTTTTGAAAATTAGCAAATTGTTTAGAATAAAAGCTTTTGTTAGTGGCTATTGTCATAAATCTCACTGTGTAGTGTCCAAAAAATTGCCATAAATTTAGGGGGACAGACAAGAAGAGGTTACAAAACATGGGTTTGTCCCTTTACTTTTAGTTAGTGTGCAAACTGTTTAAGAATCTGAATGATTAGCTACCACGAGAAAACCCGAGGACTCGGGAATTGGACTCCCGCCCCAGCTGTGCTTTCTGTGGCGACTGCTGCCCGCATGTCTATGACACGCATTCGCTGTCCCACCTGCCTCTCCTGTGGAACCATGCAGGCTGGTTTATTCTGTGTGGGCGACTCACTAGGATGTGTTTATTATTTTACTTACACTTTTATAAACATACTTAGTACAGGGAAATCTACTACAAATGAGTCTTGCCAAAGAAAGCTATATTTAATACCTGTCTACCTTACATGGCATTAAAACAATATTTTTCTCTCTCTTGGTGTTTTGTGATTGTACAGAAAAAGGGGAATGTTTCAAAATAGAGAAGTATTTCTTCATGGCATGTAATAATATGGAAGGGTAATTCAATAAAGAGATTTAACACTACAGGGAGTAATAAGTGACTTTGTGGGGGCTTCAGATGCTAGAATAAAAACCTGGGTCAAGTTAGGTTTTTGTTTGTTTGCTGTCTTCTTTGATTTTATTTTAATACTAGAGGCCCAGTGCATGAATTCATGCACCAGTGGGGTCCTGGCCTGTGGGATTGGGCCAAAACTGGTTTTCCCACATCCCCCGAGGGGTCCCAGATTGCAAAAGGGCTCAGGCCAGGCCAAGAAACCCCACCAGTGCACCATCACGGCCGGGGAAGGACATGGGAGGTTGGGCAGCTGGGGAGGGACAGTGGGAGGGCTCCAGGGCATGTCTGGCCTGTCTCTCTCAGTCTCGATTGGCCGGACCCCAGCAGCAAGCTAACCTACTGGTCGGAGCATCTGCCCCCTGGTGGTCAGTGCACATCATAGTGAGCAGTTGAGTGACTTTAGCATATCATTAGCATATTATACTTTGATTGGTTGAACGGCCAACCAGATGACTGGACACTTAGCATATTAGGCTTTTATTATATAGGAAGTTATTTTTCACGTTATTGCCACAAACCTAAAAGTACGTTTTAATGATGATCACAGGTGGAAACTTCTTAACTCTTCTAACTACTCTTGTTGGTCCAAAATTTTATTCTTTTACCTGTTTTCTCTTTGGCCTCATTTGTTGTTTGTTAATTGAATCACACACTCCAGTTCATACCTCACTATCATTTTATCTGTATGAAGAATTCCCTCTTTTTGCATGATTTTCTTTCATTCTCATACCGTGCTTCCACCGCCTCCTCTCTCACAGGCGCTGTCTGCGGTGTCTGATTTGTACCTTTCAGCACACATGCCCCTCCATAGAAAATATAGATTTGTTTTCTTTGCATATGTTCTAAATTTCCATCAAGATTACTGATATGTGTATCTACGATTTCATCTCTTTTTCACACAATACTGTGTTTTTATGGCCTGTGTTGCTACATGGACATGTAGTTTTGCTGCTACTGCTACACAAGAGTCTGTAGTTTTACTCCACTAGATGGACTAGCTCTGCTCTGCATGGGAATTTCTAGGCCTAAAGTCATCCTGGAGTTATTTTTACTGCCTTCGCCACAGTCTCTGGAACATGGGAAATTACTTACACTCTCATATAAAAGGTGTATGAAACCTTCAGCATTTCCTCATCCTTGCTATCACTGAATATCCAGGTTTTCTATTTTCAAAATTCTCACTTTTTAACTTCATAATGAGAAGCTTTCTAGTAACTTAGAACATCAAGCACTTACCAGTTGCTTGGTAATTCTGTGTTGAATTGTATGTTCCATCCTTTGCTCCACATTATTAATGGATGTCCTGCCTCTTCCTTGTAGAGTTCAGTGAATATCCCCGTGGTTTGTTCTGGTTCAGACAGGATGTCAGCTCCTTCTCTTCCCCGGTGACGGTAGCTAGGAATTCAACCACAGAACTTAGCACAGTTTCACCATAATCTCCCCTAAGTATCTTTGACTAGAATTAATGCATATCACGTTTGTGTAGTGCCATTGACCAAACCACGACATCGTCCCTGACCTGCATTTCTCCGTGGCGCAGGCATTCCCCGGTTTCTTCCTCGGAGAGGGCGCCCACATGCTCTGCTGTCAGTCGTGCAAGTGTTGTGTTTGCTTTTGGGTCTTCAACCTGTTAGGAGCACAGGTTTGTTGGCTGGAATGTAGGAGAGTCTTTTTACACCTTCTCACCCACACTCCCAATATTGCTTCTTTCCATCGTCTTCTGCTTCCCACTTTCCTGACGAGTTATGATACCAAAGGCCTCATTCTAAGGCCACCTTTTCTATATTTCACTAATCCTCTTTGAAATTTCATTATTAATATAAAGTCAACATTTCCTATTTAAATTCCAAATAGCTTATAAAACTATCTTTAAACTTATTAATTTTTTAACTAGCCTTTTCATTTAACAAATATTAAATGAAAATATCCATATTCTATGACCCAGACAGATAAAGAAAGGATGTAATTGACCATTTTATTGTATATAAACATATTTATTAGTGGCTATAGGTAGCTATTTTGCCTTTCACTGCCTCAGTTTTCTCATCTATAAAATGTTGGGAGAATTAAACATTTTATTAATTCTCACCTGAGGATATTTTTCCCATTGATTTTTAGAGAAAGTAGAAAGGAGAGATACAGAGAGAGAAACATTGATGTGAGAGAGACACATGGATTGGTTGTCTCCCACACATGCCCCATTCAGGGCCAGGGATCCAGTAACCAAAGTACATGCCCTTGACTGGAATCAGACCCAGACCCTTCAGACCATGTGCTAGTGCTCTAACCACTGAGAAACTGGTTAGGGCAGGAGAATTAAACATTTTAATAGAGCACTTAGCAAGTGCCTAGTATATAGTTTGTTTTCACTAAGAGTTAATTCCTTTTATTATATTACTAGAGGTCCAGTGCATGAATTTGTGCACTGGTGGGGTCCCTTGGCCTGACCTGCACCTTCTCACAATCAGGGACCCCTCGGGGGATGTCATACTGCCAGTTTTGGCCTGATCCCCACAGGTCTCTAGTATGCATCCTATATAATAAAGAGGTAATATGCAAATTGACCATCACTCCAACACACAAAATGGCCGCCCCCATATGGTCAAAGATGGCCACCACAAGATGGCCAGCAGGAGAGAGCAGTTGTGGGCAATCAGGCCAGCAGGGGAGGGAAGTTGGGGGTGACCAGGTCTGCAGGGGAGGACAGTTAGGGGCGACCAGGCTGGCAGGGGAGGGCAGTTGGAAGCAATCAGGCTGGCAGGGTAGCAGTTAGGCATCAATCAGGCTGTCAGGGGAGTGGTAAGGAAGTGATCAGGCTGCAGGCAGAACTGGTTAGGGGCAATCAGGAGCAGTTGGGAACCAGCAGTCCTGGATTGTGAGAGAAATCCCATATTGGAGAGGGCGCAGGTTGGGCTTAGGGACACCCACCCCCCCCCCCCCCT
>NW_005370427.1:1054590-1060134 GCF_000412655.1 Myotis brandtii
CCGCTCCCTGGGGGATTGGGCCTAAGCTGGCAGTCAGACATCCCTCTGGCAGCCTGGGAGCCCTTGGGGGATTTCCACTTGCCAGCAGGGAGCAGGCCTAAGCTGCAATCAGACATCCTTAGTGCTGCTGAGGAAGCGGGAGAGGCTCCCGCCACCACCGCTGTACTGGCAGCCGTCAGCCTGGCTTGTGGCTGAGCAGAGCTCCCCCTGTGGGAGTGCCCTGACCACCAGGGGGTAGCTCCTGCAATGAGCGTCTGCCCCCTGGTGGTCAGTGTATGTAATAGTGACCAGTCATTCCCAGTCTTTCTGCTGTTAGGGTCAATTTGCATGTTACTCTTTTATTATATAGGATAGAGGCCTGGTGCATGGGTGGGGGCTGGCTGGTTTGCCCTGAAGGGTGTCCCAGATCAGGGTGGCGGTCCCGCTTGGGTGCCTGCCAGCCTGGGTGAGGGGCTGATGGCTGTTTGCAGGCTGGCCACAGTCCCTTCAGGGTGGGGGTCCCCACTGGGTGCCTGGTCAGCCTGGGTGAGGGGCTGATGGCTGTTTTCAGGTTGGCCACAGTCCCTTCAGGGTAGGGGTCCCCGCTGTGGTGGCTGGCCAGCCTGGGTGAGGGGCTGATGGCTATTTGAAGTCTGGCCACAGCTCCTTCAGGGTGGAGGTCCCCCCTGGGGTGCCTGGCCAGCCTGGGTGAGTGGCTGATGGCTGTTTTCAGGCTGGCCAAGCCCCCCAGCAGGGACCCTCACCCCATGAGGGTGTGGTCATCCTGGGTGAGGGACTGATGGCTGTTTGCAGGCTGGCCAACCTCCCCCAGTGAGGACCCTCACCCCATGAGGTTGTGGCCAGCCTGGTTGAGGAGCTGATGGCTGTTTGCAGGCTGGCCACAGTCCCTTCAGGGTGGGGGTCCCCACTGGGTGCCTGGTCAGCCTGGGTGAGGGGCTGATGGCTGTTTTCAGGTTGGCCACAGTCCCTTCAGGGTAGGGGTCCCCGCTGTGATGCCTGGCCAGCCTGGGTGAGGGGCTGATGGCTATTTGAAGTCTGGCCACAGCTCCTTCAGGGTGGAGGTCCCCCCTGGGGTGCCTGGCCAGCCTGGGTGAGTGGCTGATGGCTGTTTTCAGGCTGGCCAAGCCCCCCAGCAGGGACCCTCACCCCATGAGGGTGTGGTCATCCTGGGTGAGGGACTGATGGCTGTTTGCAGGCTGGCCAACCTCCCCCAGTGAGGACCCTCACCCCATGAGGTTGTGGCCAGCCTGGTTGAGGAGCTGATGGCTGTTTGCAGGCTGGCCATGGCCTCCAGCCACCCAAGCTCCCAGTGTGCTGGTCTGCATATCTGGCGCTTTTGCCAGACACGTCATGCTGTGCTGTCTGTTCCTAAAACACATAGATAGGAAGGTACTGACATCAGGCCAGGCCTTGAGATATGGTCTCATGGCCCCTTCCCAGCAAGCAGGCCTTCTTTCTCAGAAGGCCCGGAAGTCTCATTCCAAATTTGGGAGACAAAGGACTGGAAAAAGTATAAATAAAGAGAGTTTCCTCCATATTGGGGGGCCCAGAATTTGAAAGACACATTTTTCTCTGGGCCTCCACAAAATTTAATAATAAAATGTAACTCTTGCAGTCAGCGCTGCAGTTCAGCCTCTGCTTTGGCAGGGTGCTGTAACTGTAGTCAGCTGGCCAGCTTAATAAAGGCTCTTAAATTTAAATTCTGAGTAGGTGGTCTATCTCACTGAGTGAGCCCATAACACCAGCGGAGGCTGGCTGGAAGCAGGTATCTGGGATTTATTAATCTATAATTGAAACTTTGTTGCCTTGAGTGGAGCCCACAGCTGGCCAGGGCAGGCAGGAAGCTTGGCTTCCTCCACTGCCAGGGCAACCAAGCCTCCTGCTTGCTCCAGCTCCGTGGCTTTTGGCCGCCATCTTGGTTGGGTTAATTTGCATATAGTCGCCCTGATTGGCTGGTAAGCGTGGCTTGTGAGTGTAGCGAAGGTACAGTCAATTTGCATGTTTCTCTTTTATTAGATAAGATAGATACAGATAGATATAGATGATATAGATATAGATGATATAGATATAGATATAGATATAGATATAGATCATCATTGCTTCTATTGTTTGACTCCCTAAGTTTCCACTTTTAGAGTTCTTACATTCTTTTCATCTGCCTATTTAACCATTGATCTGCTTGCTTAAGAGTTAAATAAATAGTAAAGAGGTGGATAAATACCAAAAGAAACAAAAATTGACCACCAAGAAATAAAGCAACAAAGAGCTGTAATTCCTTTTTCCTAAAACATGAGGAAGCAGAGCACAGGAGACAGAACTCAGCAAATCACTCGGAGTGTGTTCAGCAAAACTCACTGGCCCCATGGCCTCAAAGACAATCACCGTAAAGTTAAATCTTCTCCCCCGTCCCCAAGAAAAGTGAAAAATGCTTCCTTACCCATCAAAAAAGAGGAGCCAGCACCTGCGCTGCTGTGAGAAATGCCAGGGGAACAGAACTCTGGCAGACAAAGCCCCACCCACCCCTTATGCTGAGTCTCCTTAGAAACAAGTCATGTGGCAGTGTGTTCTCCCTGCGGCAGCTTTGTTAATATCTTTTTCTCAAAATTGCTGTTGTGACATTAATGTTAACATTGTGTTTTAAAACATGCAAAGTCTCAAATGTAATGCTGTAAATACTAAGTTTTAAAAAACGTACGTGACCTTCAAAATTGTGTCCAAACCTACATTAACTGGAAACCTTTATTTGAAGCTGGGATGCCAAACTCATGATTTTTTAAAAAAAGTTTTCTACTGTTAAGTAATACAAATTACAAATGCAGAACAGTTTTCTTGGATTAAAGATGAAAGCACATTCAAGCATGTCATTTAAAACTTGTTTGCAAATAGTACTCTTGTCTATTAGAGAATCTTTCTTCTCTTTCTTATGATTTTCAATCTGCATATAAATCAATTTTTTCTTTTTTTATGTTTTTTATTATTGATTTTTTTAGGGAAAGAATGGGGAGAGAGAAAGAGAGAGAGAAACATCGATGTGAGAGGGTAACATACATCGGCTGCCTCCTGCACATGCCTACTGAGGATCGAGCCCACAACCTGGGCATGTGCCCTGACTGGGAATCGCACTGGCTGGCGATCTCTCAGGGATGGGAGGACGCTCAACCAGCTGAGCCACATCAGCCAGGGCTAAATCCATTTTAAACACAGATTTAATGCATTTGAGCCGGGTATTTGCCACTGCTGTTTGCTGGTTGGTATCGTGCCAAATATTTTTCACTTGAAGGTAAATCTAGCATTTTTTAAAATTAATGGCAGGATTGGTTTTCCCTTTCCAGATTATTAACTATTCCTATATAAACTGAAATGTGCATGTTCTAGACAAAGAAGAGACAACTCAAAGTGACGCAGACTCCCAGAGAACCTAGAAAGATGACAAGCAGCAAGAACTACCGATTATAACATTGCGATTTGCGGGTTCACTGGTGTTTTAAGCCACATCTAAACAACAAAAGATGAACCTACTTTTCCCTTCTTGGCTTGAGGGAGAGCACAGGGCCTTGGGCCACTCCCCACCCGGCTTCTCCGATGGGCCAGGTGTTAGGCTCCACCCACACAGTGAGACTGACTTTTGGGTGGTAGTTGTTCAATTTTGCCTGAGGGCCAAATTGAGGTTAAACTGGGACTTCACAAAGAAAGGGGAATAGAGCCATCAGGGCACTTCAGGACTCCGCTGTGCCCACAGGAGTGCTCCTGCCATCCCAGGGAGGGGCCCACAGGCTACCTGCTGTGGCGATTCTATGTGAGGCTTATACAGGGCGTCCCGAAATGGACACACAGTCTAACAGTGGACAGCTCAATTGTGAAAAAGAAATGTATTTTAATAAACACTGCCTTTATAATTATTCAAAGTGTGTGTACATTTTGGGGGGGGAATATATGTATATATATTCAAAGTAGATTTTTTCATGTTATTGTGTGAGTACACTTCCATCTCCAGGGATGACTTCCTGACACTTTCATGAGGACTAACTCTACTCCTGGGACACAAAAGGTGACCACTAAGAGCAATACACAACCTTGTAGTAGATGATAAATATAAGGTGCCTCCTATATGATATAAACTTTTAAAATGGTTCCAGGACAGTTCATAACTTTTACTCAGTTCAAGTTACTTTTCCAAATGGTTCACACATCTGCATTTTGCACCGGTGCCTTTCATTCCTGCGGGCTGCTGCTTGGTCTCGTGGCCAAGGGAAACAGACACCCTCGGGCCGGCTGGCTGGAACAGGAGTGACATCTGAGGGCCAGCTCAGTTGAGAGTATTTATTTTTGGGGGGTCAGAGTTCGAGCTCTCCCCTGGAGAAAACCGTATTTGAAAATGATATTAAATTTTTGTTTACTCTAAAGTAGATTTTCAAAAAACACATCTTGAAAAATCAGCAGGAACCCTGAATTTCATTTCAGGGTAGAGTTTGAGTCTTTCTATCAAAAAAAGTGAGTCTATTTGAATAACAACAAAATGTTATCATCTACCCAGCACAACACACTGCTCTCTACCCCCTGGTAGCCATGTAGACAGGACTATAAAGTCAAGGCCCAGTTGCCTTCTCTGCTGGAAACACATTTACTGTCACCGGAACAAGAGATGAGCCTAAATGAAGGATACTGTTATCCCAGTGGCATAAGAGCCCTCACACAGAAAGAAAAGATTCGAGGAAATTTCTTCCAACAGTTCCTAAATGTTTTGGTGGTGGTGTTCTTTTAATTTTAAGTGATGAGATTAAAAAGAAATTCAGAAATAAAATCAAAATATAGTATCAATTATGGAGTTTGAGGTGTAATTCTCAACCTTACAAAGTGAACCTGTGAGTTTTAAAAGTTAAATGTCGGCCACTTTAGTATTTACTAGCACATATTTATTCCATTACTTGATGCTGCTGCTTACAACGCTACTCCCCTCCCCTCCCTAATTAAAATGGTGGCCTCTACACCAAGCATGTCAAACTGGCAACCCACAGGCTGCATGAGGCCCACAACAAATATTTCTGTGGCCCAGCCAATATAACTGTATGTAAGAAATGCTTTAATAAAAATTTTGTAACTTAAGTTTTACAATATCCTGTTATACATAATCCTCCTATCCTATCTAATAATAGACAAACATGGTAATTAACCATACCTCCGCTACGCTTCCCATTGGCTAATCAGGGTGATATGCAAATTAACTGCCAACCAAGATGGCGGCCAGCAGCCACGCAGCTGAAGCGAACACGAGGCTTGATTGCCCCAGAGATGGAGGAAGCCAACGTTCTCCGCCTGCACAGCCCACCTCTAAGCTACACTCTAAGCAACAATGTTTAAATTATAGAAGCTAAACAAACCCCAGGTACCTTCTTTCAGCCAGCCGGGCTCAGAGCTGGAGCTGCAACAAAGTTTCAATTACAGAAGGTAAATAAATCCCAGAATGAAAAAAAAAAAGAAAAAAAGGAGAGGCTGGGAGCTTCAGTTGCAGGCTTGGCCAGCCTGAAAACAGCCATCAGCCCCTCA
>NW_005370427.1:1060424-1072325 GCF_000412655.1 Myotis brandtii
GTCAGTGCGCTCCCACAGGGGGACCTCTGCTCAGCCACAAGCCAGGCTGACGGCTGCCAGTACAGTGGTGGTGGTTGGAGCCTCTCCCACTTTCTCAGCAGCACTAAGGATGTCTGACTGCAGCTTAGGCCTGCTCCCCGCTGGCAAGTGGACATCCCCTGAGGGCTCCCGGGCTGCCAAAGTGATGTCTGAATGCCAGCTTAGGCCCAATTCCCCAGGAAGCGGGCCTAAACCAGCAGGTTGTCATCCCCCAAGGGGTCCCAGGCTGCGAGAGGGCACAGGCCAGGCTGAGGGACCCCCCCCCCCCCCGAGTGCACAAATTTTTGTGCACCGGGCCTCTAGTATATAATAAAACCCTAATATGCAAATCAACTGAACAGTGGGACAACTGGTTGCTATGATATGCACTGACCACGACGGGGCAGATGCCTTGGAGCGCCATTCAGCCAGAAGCTGGGCTCACGGCTGGCTAGTGCAACGGCGGTGGCAGGAGCCTCTCCCACCTCTGCTGCAGGTGGGCAGTAAGGAGTGAGGGGTCCTGGGCTGCGAGAGCCCCAGACTGCGAGAGGGATGTTCGCCTGCCAGCTTAGGCCCAATCCCCAAGGCATTGGGTCTAAGCTGACAGGCAGACATCCCCCAAGGGGTCCCAGACTGCGAGAGGGCACAGGCCGGGCTGAGGGACCCCCCCCCCAAGTGCATGAATTTCATGCACCAGGCCTCTAGTTATTAATAATGAACTACAACGTTCGCTAATGACTGATTACTATAATCATGTTGCACTCATTTCCCTTACACGCCTTTCGTGCAGGCGCACCATTTCTCTCCACTAATACTAGCAGTGAATATTTTAGTAGCCGATGGCCACGTCTTTAGTCTTGGACTGACTTGTTTGGTGTGAGCAACAGGAAATATTTCGCTTTTGGAGAACAAGAAAAATAGGCTTGTTTGCGTTACGTGTATTAATTTGTGCAGTTATTCAATGTCTGGTAAGTTAATGTTCAAGAAGAAATATTAATTTTTATTAAAATTTTCGATTATTTTATGTGAATGATGACTCATTTATTTCAGCTCTTTGTATTCAGCATGTCTCTTTCGACATAAACCTACATTTCTATGAAAATTAAAGCTTTTGTTTTTCTGCTGCCCACATAAATTAAACCTTGTTTATTTGGCCCATGTTAGCCTTTGAGTTTGACATGCTTGCTCTACACTCACCTATGCTAGTCTGCCCTGTGCTTTCTGGGATTCTAATGCTTGTTATGGTGCCATCACTTGTAGGCACCCAATGAGAATCGATCCATTGTTATTTCTACAGTTAATATAAAGAGGCAACGTATGTACTCTGTGGAGCATAAGTTTGAAAAGAAATAGAATAAAATGTAATCTAATTTAAGAAGGGATACAAATATATGTTGGGTGGAGATGTTTAATTAAATTTCTTACCATTACTTTGACATTTTATATGTGAAAAATATTATTTTTATAAAAATTATATTCTTAAATATTATTGTAATTCCAAAAATTTTGGGGAGAATTTTGTACTACTGCATACTTTTTGGAATGGTAAAATTGTCTTAGTATTGAATTATCTTAACCCAGAATTATGAAAAAGGTCATGAAGATTGTCACTTAATTGAATTGTGTTTGTCAGGCAGTTGGATAAAATTAATAATATTTCAAAGTTCTTCTTGTTTATCTATTTATATTCATGCCAATGTCATCAATATATAATTACTAAACTATACAATTCCAAAGACTTCTGAAATCACTGAAAAAATGAAAAATTTTAGGACAAACTAAACGTTCCTAGAAGAAAAATCTACCTTTGAGATGCCTGTGATGGGCTTCCACGGAGACCACCGATTTCCCCTCATGCTATGCATACAGGTCAAAGGCTTCACCTGTTGTTGAAAAAGTCTTCATATGGTCAGGACCTTGAATCATCATTTCGGTATGTTCGGTAAAAAAAAAGAAAAGAAAAAGAAATGCAAAATGGCCCTAGCTGGTTTGGCTCAGTGGATAGAGCATCAGCCTGCAGACTGAAGGGTCCCAGGTTCGATTCCAGTCAAGGGCACATGCCCGGGTTTCGGGATCGATCCCCAGTGGGGGGGCATGCAGGAGGCAGCTGATCAATGATTCTCTCTCATCATTGATGTTTCCATCTTTCTCTCCCTCTCCCTTCCTCTCTGAAATCAATAAAAATATATTTAAAAAAAGAAACAAAAATGTATCCTTTTTTATGCAGAAATTCACTGACAGAAAATTATTGAAGTGAGTGAACAGGAAATTCCCCCTCCCAACTTGGTTCATCTCCATCCCTAAACTGCTTTTTCTGTTGTTCTTAAGAGAAAGGGCAGTACAGAGGCAGTCACTCAGCTCTGAACTACTGCCCCATTTTTGGTGAAAAGACGGAGGTGTGTCTACATGAAATGCCCACCCCCACAAGATCACTGTGGATCCAGGACACGACAGGACTTGCGGGGCGCCTGGCATTGCCCCAGGAAGGCGAGGCTCTGAGGTCTGGCCCACTCCCCACAGACAGAACATTGAAACCACCTTAGCGTTCTTTTGAGTTACTGGTTGGGAAAATTTAAAATTCTCTGATTGTTTTCTTACTGACATCAGTCATGTGCAACTCGCCTAAGGGAATGGCCCTGGCTTGAGGGCAAAGGGAAGCAGCTCTTCGTTCAACCTAATCTGGGAGAATCCAGACACTCAAGGAAGCAGTGGGCAAAGTAATCGGGGAGATCCCCAGCTTCTTTGCATTTATCACCCACAAAGTTGGGATGCAAAATTGACTGAAATTCAGAGATGAATTGCTGATTAACATGTAAAAGATCGTTCCTTAAGGCCACTGTCCTTCACATAGAGATTCTTTTTAAAGATTCCACTTACATTTTTCTTTGCTTAGAAACTTTCCTCTCCAGTTTCTGTATCCAGAGCTTTTCTGTGCTTCACCTCCTCGGAGGACACCGAGCTGAAGACTCAGTCCAGAGCAGCCGCCGCCTCTGCAGCTGTCTTCTCCATTATCTTGTATTATTTCACAAAGCACATTGTTGTACCACCCAGCCTCCTCAGCAACTCCGACAGAGTGCAGGCAGGTGCCTCTGAATAACGGGGTGGTTCTGGTGTGTAGTCACAGTACTCAGGGTGGTGGCCAGACTGGGGTCACACTCACCTGAGATGAAGGGGGTTCCCTTGAGGAAAGTCAAGGTGACAGAGGGTGAAATGGATGATTTGCGCATGACAATAGTCCGTCACTACACCCAACAATCTTCACATTGACACATACCCACCACCTCCAAAGCCAAAATAACTCCAGATGCTAACAAAAGGTATCTCAAAGGATAATATCTCTATGAGTTTTTAGAGTTTCTTCATAGAAATATATTGGCTCTATTAAGAGGCATAGCAACTTCATGTTTATTTTCTGTAAAATCTTTGTAGAAAATACTACTTAAATGTAGCCATAGTTTGCATATTAGATTTTATTTCAGAATTTCTAGAACTAAATTTAATGTCTTAATAGCAGCAGCTTATCTCCCTTATTACCTAACTAGAGGCCTGGTGCATGACATTCGTGCACTGGGGGGTGGGGGGCATGGAGGGGATCCCCTCAGTCTGGCCTGTGCCCTTTAGCAGTCTGGGAGCCTTTGGGGGATGTCTGACTGGTGGGTTAGGCCTGCTCAGTCAGACATCCTTAGCTCTGCCGTGGAGGCGGGAGAGGCTCCCGCCACCGCTGCTGTGCTTGCCAGCCATGACCCTGTCTTCTGGCTGAGCAGCACTCCCCCTGTGGGATTGCACTGACCACCAGGCGGAAGATCCTGCATTGAGCATCTGCCCCCTGGTGGCCAGTGTGTGTCATAGCGACTGGTCATTTCGTTGTTCAGTCAATTTGCATATTACCCTTTTATTATATAGGATAAATGGAGGGTAAAGGAATATATTGAAGGCAGGACCAACTGGTGTGTTTGTACTCATTTTATGTCCATGTGATAACTTTTGTTCCTTTTCGGAATTTTGGGAGCTAGCAGTTTAACTAACATCTGGGAAAAAGAAAACACTACTTTTACTAAAATAAATATCAATTTAGTACTTCAATGAGATTGACTGTAAATCTGACACACTGTATAGAAACCCTTTAAAACAGTGGTTCTTGACCTTCCTAATGCCTCGACCCTTTAATACAGTTCCTCATGTTGTGGTGACCCCCAACCATAAAATTATTTTCGTTGCTACTTCATAACTGTAATTTTGCTACTGTTATGAATCGTAATGTAAATATCTGATATGCAGGATGTATTTTCATTGTTACAAATTGAACATAATTAAAGCATAGTGATTAATCACAAAACAATATGTAATTATATATGTGTTTTATGATGGTCTTAGGCGACCCCTGTGAAAGGGTTGTTAGACCCCCAAAGGGGTTGCGACCCACAGGTTGAGAACTGCTGCTTTAAAAGGTCTGTCTTAGTGAAGTGTGTATGTTTTATGTTACTTCCAGGGTAACTGCTAGTTAAATGAAGTTGCTTATTTAAAGGGAATTATTTTATATTCTTCATCTACCTCCAAAATAAATCTATTCTGTGCCCTTGGAGTTATTTGTAACAGATTTCGGTTTGGCATGGTTGACCTATAGAATTGGCAAATACAGCTGAAATCAGGACAACTTCTTAAAATCCGAAAGCCCTTGTTTCTGAAGATAAGTGAAGAACCGTTTTCTCCCCCAAAGGGAGGGATATAATTCTTTCCTTCAAAGTACCGCATCCTGGGAGCATTTTAGAGCAATCAGTAGCTTTCAAGGAAACTCAAGAGCAGTGCTGTGAGCCCTCACTGGAGGTCAGAGCCGGTCAGGATTTTTGGTGACTTTTAAATTTTTTTATATCTAAGTTTAGCCAGGCTTTGATTTTGTATTCGCTTCCCTAATAACACCTTCTCTATTGAAAAACTAATTACTAGAAAACCTAGGAACACGTGTGCAAAAGTCAGTAAAGGAATCTGAGCTCTTCCCCAAGGAGGCCCGAATTTCCGGTGTATTCGCACGGCGCCACGTGTGACGCCTCTTCATGCCCACTGATGGCGGGAGTGTGGGAGCTCCTGTTCTACCCCGGGGCCTGGTGCCCTCTTCATTCATGCCCACTGATGGCGGGAGTGTGGGAGCTCCTGTTCTACCCCGGGGCCTGGTGCCCTCTTCATTCATGCCCACTGATGGCGGGAGTGTGGGAGCTCCTGTTCTACCCCGGGGCCTGGTGCCCTCTTCATTCATGCCCACTGATGGCGGGAGTGTGGGAGCTCCTGTTCTACCCCGGGGCCTGGTGCCCTCTTCATTCATGCCCACTGATGGCGGGAGTGTGGGAGCTCCTGTTCTACCCCGGGGCCTGGTGCCCTCTTCATTCATGCCCACTGATGGCGGGAGTGTGGGAGCTCCTGTTCTACCCCGGGGCCTGGTGCCCTCTTCATTCATGCCCACTGATGGCGGGAGTGTGGGAGCTCCTGTTCTACCCCGGGGCCTGGTGCCCTCTTCATTCATGCCCACTGATGGCGGGAGTGTGGGAGCTCCTGTTCTACCCCGGGGCCTGGTGCCCTCTTCATTCATGCCCACTGATGGCGGGAGTGTGGGAGCTCCTGTTCTGCTCCAGCACCTGTGACGCTTTGGGCCTTGTTTTCAGTCAATGTTTCCTTCATGCATCTCGATGTGACCACTAGGCTGGACGGCACCAGTGAAGTTGGACACCGACCAGTACATTGTAAACCAGCTGGCATCACGGCAACCCAGGCAGTGAGTTCCCATTGCTCACAGTCAGGCTGCAGGCTGGGCCAGCATTGACCCAGGAAAGCCCGGGCCTTGGTGACCAAGGAGACCAGGGGTCATTATGCAAAGGTCATGTAGCCAGGATCTGGTCCCGGCTCATCACCACGTGTCCCACCTTCCCTTTGCGGTGACAGAGAAACCCCCCAGTGCTTTTAGTTTTTAATGATTATTGTCCTGAAGGACTTTTCCCTTCAATATTCGTCCTGAGTGTTAAGTAAGGGTTCCCAACAAGGTGCCTGTACACCTATCAAGTAGGGGAGATGCATTCACAACAAACACAGCACGTGGGTGATTTTAAAAAATGGAAAGAAATCATTTTCAAAATGGGATTTCTTACAGCAATCCATAGAGAAGCATCATCCGCAGGACCGGGCTCTGCCTGGGAACTGAGCCGGAGGCACCTGACCAGCCCGGCGTGTGGTGGGAATCACGGTTATTTGTTGTGAATGCGCAGAGCAGTGACCCTCTGTCTCAGTCACATTGTTTGCGTTCTTTGATCAAAGGTAACCATTTGGGTGTTTTCTTGCCCCATGTATTCTTCAGCCGAGCCGGAGCCCCGTCCTCAGACGGCCACAGTGAACCCAGGAAGGCCATCAGCAAAGAGCGCCTATTCGTGGACATTGCGAATACACAGACCTGACTAGTCTGAAAGGTAAATTATCTAAAGACAGCTCTTGCCTTGTTCTTAGAGCCTGTCTGTAGGGAAGGTGATTGCAGAGCACCTCGAGCCCCCCCCCCCGCCCCCCTGCAGAATAACCCTCAGCGAGGGGGCCGGCAGCTCCCCGACAGACACCGCGCCCGGGCGGGGCCTGTCCCGGCTGCAGGGTGTGTGTTCAACCCACAAAAGAATGAGAAGGTGGCACTTAAATGACACGCATGGGTGGGTTGGGGGGCGAAATGGTTTCGTAAACATGTCTATGGACTCTCCTTGCATGCAGATGTTCATAACTTCAAAGATAAAGGGAAGGAGCCCACAAGGCCGAGTATCAGGAACACCGCAAGCCGCGCCAACACTAAGGATGGGAACTGCTGAGAAGTCTAAATTATCAAGAAATGATCAGGGAGCATCCAACAGCCATGCTCGTCATTAACAACACGGCTGTTCTCTGTGCGTGAGGCGCTGTAACGTGGCTGTTCTCTGTGCGTGAGGCGCTGTAACATGGCTTTGGCCACGTGGAACCAGCCCTAGGAGTCTGCAGGCGTACTTGTTGGTGCCCACGGAGTGCTTTCAAAGTGCAAGTCCCAACAGCAGAGGTCCTGCTCACCAGACAGCTCACACCGCGTGGAGAGCTAAGGCACCAGGCAGCCAGCCCACGGACACCAGCAGCAAGCCCTCCCTTCCTTCTGTGGGTCAGTGTCCCTCCCTTTCTCATAAACCCCGGACCTCCACCCCCAGGAGGCGGATTTCCAGGTTCCCACGGAGAGCGCCCTCCGCGCCGGACTCCCAGGGAGAGCAGGGTCCCGGAGGGAAAGCACTTCGCTCCGTCTCCCCTCGGGGCTCCCTGGCCAGAGCACAACGCTCGTCCTTTGCAGGGCTCAGAGGGGAGAGCCGCCCAGGGAGGCCTCCTGGCTGGTGCTGCGAAAACAAAACTGGAGCCCTTCCTCCTTGAACCCTGTCGTCTTCGGTGAAGAAACCGACAGATGAAGCCTCAGTAGCCTTACTGGGGCATCTTTAAGTGAAAATATTATTTTTTTTTCAGTGAAAATAAGTTTATTGTGTAATCAATATTGTGTACTCATTATGATTTATTGTGTAATCATTGTGATTACACAATAACCTGCAGTGAGTTATCTGCTGGGATGTTTGTGCTTTAGGACATGTGAATGCATTTTATTGTATTTGATGTAGCCTCACATCCCCCCAACCTCGTTCGGCACCAAGCCACGCCCACCCGCTCCTGCCGGGCTTTACCCGTGAGGGCTTCCCAGCTAATTTGCATATTCCTCTATTATTATATAGGATTACATTACACTGGAATTCACTGACATTTGAAAACTCCTTTTCAATTTCCTCTGATGCATTCAGTCCTGAAGCAGAAAGCCCAACATATTTGCTTTATGATCTATGATTCCTTTCCTATCCACTGAGCTGTGTTTCTCTCAGACCAGGCTTGCCCATTGAAGATGACAGCTTTGGAGAGATAGGCATTTCAGAAAATCAGAATAAGCACAGGGGTGCAGAAACACGTCCACTGGCGAGTGTGGGAAGCAGCGCATGAGTGCGGCGAGGTCCAACACTGAGCACGAATTCTCACCGTCCCAACCAGCATGTCCTCTGGTCTTTGTAGGAGGACCAGTGTGAAGACCCACATGTGTAGGATTTTCTGAAGGCAGGCTCTTTCCTTAAAGCATCTTTGGCTACGGGATGAAAATAAGGTAATTACTACTTGTATTGCAATAAAACCAATATATCTACATTGTTAAACATGCTGTCAAAATCATGAGTTTTAAATTGATTCTTCAGTGAAGATTCAACTTAGGGACCCTCTGGATAGTTAGATAAACGGGCAGAAAGAGCTTTTCTGCAGTATAGCAAAGTTTAGGGGATAATGGCATTTTGGGTAATTAGACGCCTTACCTATTTTGCATTGCCATTTGAAATCTGAATGCCCCCTGGTGGCCATTCTGGTCCCATAAGGGGTGACCCGGTAGATACAGTTGGTTCTAAAAAGAACTAATCTGCCTGGCTGGTTTCTCAGTGGTTAGAGTGTCAGTCCACCCACAGAAAGGTCGCTGGTTCAATGTCAGTCAAGGGCACATACCTTGGTTGCAGGCTCAATCCCTAGCCCTGGTTGGGGCACATGCAGGAAGCAACCAATTGATGTGTCTCTCTCACATTGATGTTTCTGTCTTTACTCCTCTCTTCTTCTCTCTCTAAAAATTAATAAAAGCATGTTTAAAAATTTATATTTAGTCAAGTGCTCCCAGAATTATTTCATATATAAGGCATACAGAATTTAATGGTTTCTTTGTTCCTTGTCAAGTACAAACACTATTGTGAGGCTGCCCAGGTTCCATCCTCATAGGTATACCATGCCTCATTTCTTTCTGGCTTGGAGAGGGCAGGTTTCTTCTGTTCCTTCTTGACTTCTAGTTGAAGAGAATATCTCTGTGTTCTGTGTGAGAAGTCTCTGCTCTCTCTGCTTGATTCTCAGTGTCTCTCCTTCCACACATTCTAATATATTAATTAGGAATGGGCTAAGCCATGAGTAACAGAAACCCAAAATGACACTGGTTAAATAAAATATAAGTACAACCTCTCTCATGCGAAAGTCAGAAGTTGGCTGTCCAGGAGTGATAAGGGCGTATGTGCTACATCAAATCTTTCTATCATGTTATGCTGCCATACATGACCAACATGACCAAGATCGAGTCATGGTTGGAGATGGCTGCACTGGCCTCAGCCATTATGGCTACATTCTGAGTGTCAGGAAGACAGAAGAGGCAACGAAAATAGAGGCAAAGGGTGCATACAGACCTACTTGGAAGGAAAGTGCCCAAATCTAGCATGTGACACTCTTCTTAGATTAACAAAATTTATTCCCATGTTCACATCTCATTTGTAAAGAAGGCTAGGAAATAAAGTTATTTCTCTGGGCAGAAATACCTAGAATTAAAAGTGGAACTATTGTTGTGGCAGAAAGAAAAAGATATATTGGGGAGAATTAACAGTATCTGACATGGCCCACCACCACAAACCGCCTGACTTGGACAGGTAGGAAAGTATCTAAATCTTTCTCTAGGCGTTGGCTTCCGGAATATAAAAATGAGAAAGGTGTGCAGACTATTTCTACATTCTGTCCTTCTTCATATCTTTCCTGAGGCATTAAGCAGGAACATGTATCCTTCATTAAAGATAAAGAAGAAAATTCAGGGGGAAATGAAGCTTAAATTAGCATTTGAAATATTAGGGAATTATATATGTAAAGTAGCTGACTTAACAAGTACTCAATAAGAGGTAGTTATTATACATTATACTGTTTAGTCTAGGGTATTATACAAAGGGTCAGAATATTTTTTTTAAATCCATTTAATAATGTTACATTACCTTCCTCAGATTCACCTCAGAATACTGCTACTATTATTTCATAGTTAAATTTAAAGGGGAAAAATAAATGAATATCTATATAACTCTACTTAAATTCACAAAATTCCTTTTTATAGGCATATCTACAAATCATCTATAAAACATTAGAATGTAACATTATTTTCGTTCATTTTATTTAGATATTAATACAATTCACATATTGTTGGGTGACCAGGCTGGCAGGAGGGTTAGTGAGGGGCAACCAAATGACCAAACAGCAGGCTGTGTCGGGTGACCCAGCCAGCAGGGGGGTTAGTGAGGGGCAACCAAACGACTGAGCAACAGGCTGCAAAGATGGTGGCACCCATAGCCAATAAGGAGGGAATATGCTAATTGACTGCCATGCCCTCAAAGATGGCGGTGCCCATAGCCACAAGATGGCCGGCAGGGGAGGCAGTTGGAGGTGACCAGGCTGGCAAGGGAGGGTAGTTAGGGGAGACCGGGCTGGCAGGGGAGGGCAGTTGGGGGCAATTGGGCCAGCAGGGGAGCAGTTAGGCATCGATCAGGCTGGCAGGAGAGTGGTTAGGGGGGGGTCAGGCTGGCAGGCAGAAGCAGTTAGGGGCAATCAGGCAGGCAGGCAGGCCGGCAGGCAAGTGGTTGGGAGCCAGCAGTCCCGGATTGTGAGAGGGATGTCCAACTGCTGGTTTAGGCCCACAGGGATCAGACCTAAACTGGCAGTCGGACATCCTCCAAGGGGTCCCAGATTGGAGAGGGTGCAGGCTAGGCTGAGGGATACCGCCCCCCCCGGGGCATGAATTTTGTGCACTGGGCCTCTAGTAAAAAGAATAAAAATGGAGGGGGGTCACTTCAGCAGCACATATACTAAAATTGGAACAATACAGAGATGAGCATGGCCTCTATGGGTTGCTCTCCCTCCCAGGGCATGTCCTGGGCAGGCTCAGTGGAGCCTGGGTTTGGTTCCGGGAGCCCATTTTCTTTGGGAGGCTGTGAACTCCAATTTCTGTTTCCTCATCCACTGGGACTGCTGACGTCCCAGCTTTGATTAACTTTTAACCTCGCTTATGTCAATTTCTGCTGAAGTGTTCAGCATCCTGTGAATTTCAGGAATTGGCAGAATGCCTTGAGGGAGCAAATAGCCCCAAATACCAGACTCACTTCTCTACCGATTACAGTTTTTTGAATCTTGCCTCTTAATGTGATGGCTGCCTTAGCAACCCTGATCACGTCTTATCCGCCCCACCCAGGAGACTGTGGAGAGCCATGAGCTGACGTTTCCCGCCAGTTGCAATGCCCAGCTGGGAAGGCGTCTGACCTGTGGCTCATCCCAACATGTCCCTTCCTCCTGGGGCCTGGACCCTGGGGTCTGGCTGCTATGTTTCCTTCCAAGGCTTTAAATAGCATTTTTGTTTGTTTGTTTGTTGTTTGTTGTTATTGTGTGTGGCCTAGCTTTCTGTGTGTTTCTTGGTGGAAACATTAATCCTACTTAAGCACATCTTTTCTACCTAGGACTCTGCAAACAAAGCAGATCCCAGCCTCCCCCTGCCAACCCCACGGTGCAGTCCCCATTGTCAGGGTCCTCCCTCCCAGGATACTCTCAGGGGTTTGTGGGTTATCCGCATTGGCCATCTCAGTTGCTGTCACTCCAAAGATGGAGGGACCCGTGGAAAGCAGGAACGACCACCCGCCCCCCAGGGCCTGAGCTCAGGGCTGCCTTTGGCATCAGGGTACCAGGAAGATCCAGTCTTTGTTACAACCAGTAATAGTCAAAATATAGGCTGGCTTTTATCCAACACATTACAGGCTTTTAATTAGATAAAATGTGCAGAATTCTACTCCTCATGTTCTGGCTAAGAGAACCCAGCACCACAAAAGTCTGAGAAGTAGAAAATCAAGAAGCACAGCCCAGGACCCTGTACCTGAGAGCGTCGTTGGCCAGAAAGATGATTTATATTCAACCCTTGAGACTACATGGACCAGGTTTAATGACTCCAACCTGAAACGCTTCAGTCCTTGCGGCAGCTTTTCCCCTTACCGGGTG
>NW_005370427.1:1072408-1087155 GCF_000412655.1 Myotis brandtii
CTCACTGGCATTCTGCTAGTCTTTTCACTCAGGTTATTCTCCCAGGATGTGTCACGGCTCCCTTACCTTCAGGTGTGGTCTGAATGCCCAGGATATGCCGTCTCCAGCCCACCCACCTTAAACCTCTTCTCGGTGTGACGCTGTTGATTACTGTCAGGATGTGATGAACAGCTGGCTATTACATTGTTAACACATTCTGTCTCTAGTATCAGCTAAAGAAAATTAAATAAATGTGTCTGCTAAAATACCATACTCTTATTCTGCCTTTTTGTATTAAATCACAAGTTGTCCTTATTAAGTTTCACCTTTTTAGAATGAGTTTATTATTTTTGTCCAGTAACGTGTTTTTAGAACTTCAGTTTCTCATTAGCTTTTAAAAAATGCATGGCTCTGTCCACACAGCAGAGAAATCCCGCCACCTCCTCAGATCCTCCTGAAAGCACCTTCTGGGATTGACATCCCTGCGAGTGCTGCCCCAGTGCAGGCTGCTGCTCGGAGAGGAATGAACTTGGCTTTTGCTCTCTTTGTCCCTCATTAGAAAACAGCTTTGTCAGTGACCAACACTGCTTAATAAAAAGTGATTGTTTATGACTTAATTACATAGAATTAACCTGTTTTAGAAATGTATGCTAGTGTTTACATGAAAACAAACTCATCCTTTGGTAATTCTGTAGTCCCTGTGATTCCCTGAGGTTGGTAGTTCTATCACCTATAACAGCAGTTCTCAACCTGTGGGTCACGACCATCAGAAAACACATATAGCATATCAGATATTTACATTACGATTCATAACAGTAGCAAAATTACAGTTATGAAGTAGCAACGAAAATAATTTTATGGTTGGGGGTCACCACACATGAGGAACTGTATTAAAGGATCGCAGCATTAGGAAGGTTGAGAACCACTGAACTATAGTATTAAGAGGCTAGTTATTCCATTAGGACACTTAGGTAGACG
This sequence comes from Myotis brandtii, assembly GCF_000412655.1. Taxonomy (NCBI): domain Eukaryota; kingdom Metazoa; phylum Chordata; class Mammalia; order Chiroptera; family Vespertilionidae; genus Myotis; species Myotis brandtii. The sequence continues at coordinate 1,073,366 of NW_005370427.1, forward strand.
AATAATATTTGGATTGTTTGTTTGGGGTTGAGTTGCATGAGTTATTTATATATTTTGGACATGAAGCCCTTGTTGGAGCTGTTGTTTGCAAATATCTTTTCCCATTGGGTTGGCTGCCTTTTTGTTTGGTTGGGGTTTCTTTTGCTGGGCAGAATCTTTCTAGTTTGATGTGGTCCCATACAACTCAGCACCAAAGAGACAAACAAGTCCAAGTAAGAAATGGGCAGAGGACCTGGACAGACACTTCTCCCAAGAAGATATACAAATGGCTAACAGATATATAAAAAGATGCTGGACTTCACTAGCTACTAGGGAGTTGCAGATGAAAACTACAATGAGAAACCACCCCACACCTGTTAGAGTGGCCATTACCAACAAGACAAGTAGTAACAAGTGTTGGAGAGGTTATGGGGAAAAGGAACCCTCATTCACTATTGGTGGGAATGGAAGCTGGTACAGCCACTATGGAAAACAACATGAAGGATCCTCAAAAAATTAAGACTAGGGCTATCATATGACCCAGCAACTGCTCTCCTGGGTTTCTACATATAAACTTTGAAAACATTTGTTCATAAAGATATATGAACTTCTATGTTCATTGCAGCATTATTCATGGTTGCCAAGACATGGAAACAACTGAGGTGTCCTTCGGTAGATGATTGGTAAAGAAGAGATGCTTCATATATACTGTGGAATACTCCTCAGCCATCAGAAAGGATGGAATACCGCCATTTGTGACAACCTGGATGACCTTGAGAATATCATGCTAAGCCAAATAAGTCAAACAGAAAAAGTCAAGAACCATATGATCTCACTCATGTGGGATATAAAACTGAAAGCAACAATGAACAAAGGAGAAAAACAAACAAAAACTCGTAGACACAGACAACAGTTTGGTGGTTACCAGAGGGAAGTGGAGGGTAAAGAGGGTCAAATATAAGATTTGACTTGGGGTGGTGAACACACAATGCAATATACAGATGATGCAGATTATAGAATTATACACTTGAAACCTATATAATCTTACTAACTAATGTCACCCCAATACATTTAATTAAGGAAAAGTATAATGCATTTTATTTCCTGGTGGTGCAGGAACTAATGACTCCCCAGTTGCTCAGTCCCTGAACCCCAGAACCTATGAAAATGTTACCTCCGAGGCAAAAGGAAATTAAACAAGTGTTCCTAACCACCAGCCTGGACCTAGGTCGGTCTCCTGGATACTCCAGGTGGGCTTCAGTTTCCATGGGCATCATTACTTTTAGGATTTGTACACACACTCCAAGGACCCGTATTCTGAGTCTCTGCAAGCCCCTCACAGGTCCATGTTTCAGCTTTACATAAAACGAGAGCATCATCACAGGTGACTCATGGGCTGGAGAAACAGCGGAGTGGACTACAGACTCTCAGGAGGACGGCCCACTGCCAGCCACCACAGTCTCATTGACATCAGTCAACAGCTGTCACTCATCCACCCGTGTGAAGCTGGCGCTCCCAATGGCAGCCCTCTGAAAACTTTTTAAATATACTTTACTTATTTTCAGAGAGGATGGGAGAGGAAGAGAGAGATGGAAACATCAGTGATGAGAGAGAAGCTTTGATCGGCTGCCTCCTGCATATCCTCTACTGGGGATCAAGCCCAAAACCCAGCATGTGCCCTGACCCGAAATTGAACTATGACCTCCCACTTCATAGGTTGATGCTCAAGTACTGAGCCACGCCAGCAAGGCAGGACAGCAACTTTTAAGTAAAAGCATCTGTGGGTATTTTTGTGTCTTGATGGCTGTCAGAATATATATGTATATATCCTATATAATAAGAGAGGGATATGCTAATTAGACCAGATATGCTAATTACTCATGACCAGATATGCTAATTAGTTATGATCTGTATGCAAATTGACCACCACTCCAACAAAATAATAAGAGAGGAATATGCTACTTAGCCCTGATATGCTAATTAGTCACAAACAGTATGCAAATTGACTATCACTCCAACACACAAGATGGCCACCCCATGTGGTCAAAGATGGCCACCACAAAATGACTGGCAGGGGAGGGCAGTTGGGGGCGATCTGGTCAGCAGGGGAACAGTTAGGCGTCGATCAGGCTGGCAGGGGAGCGGTTAGGGGGTGATCAGGCAAGCAGGTGAGTGGTTGGGAGCCAGCAGTCCTGAATTATGAGAGGGATGTCTGACTGCCCATTTAGGCCCAATCCCTGTGGGATCATGCACTGGGCCTCTAGTATATGTATATGTTTTTATTGATTTAGAGAGAGAGAGGAAGGGATAGAGAGAAAGAGAAAGATCAATCTGAGGGAGAAACATCGATCAGTTGCCCTCCCTCTGCATCCCAACTGGGAATCAAGCCCTAAATCTGGGTCTGTGCCCTGATCAGGAATAGGAATCCAGTCCGAAACCTTTTGATATACAGGATAACACTCCAACCAACCTAGCCACCTGGTCAGGGCAGAATATTTTTTCTTAATATAGTTTATAGAACTCAATAACCACACCAGAAGACAAAAGATCAATTAAACGTCAATATTAATAACTTCTTTTGATAAAAATATGCTGTTAAGAAAATCAATGAGCATGCCACAAAAAAATACTTGGAATAAATATTGGCAAAACACATAAAGAAAAGACAGGTCAATATTCAGGATCTATACTTGTGTCTACACCAAATTGCTACTTATTAATATTCAAAACAGCAGTAAAGGACGCGCAAAAGATTTGAACAGAAACTTTATAAAAGAAAATTGATGAATGTCTGAAATCAACATAAAAGTCTTTCGCCTCATTACTTACCTGGAAAATGGAAAATTAAAGTCACAGTCAGGTCCCACCAGACAGCTATCAGAGCAGGTGACATTTAAAAGACAGACATTAAATGGTGGCCAGGTGTGGGGCAACCACACTCTCACGTGTTGTTGTGGGAAAGGGATGTCACCTGTTCACAGGTGAACACTCTGTCTGCACAGTGTTCTAGATGCTTGGAGAGGACTGGGCACTACATGGGAAAAGGACGTTTCCCTACTCACAGCAGTGGCAGGACCTGAAGTATCCCCATGTCGCCGGTTCTCAGAGAGGGTGTGAAGGACAGGGGACACCTGAACACAAGAAGGGGAGCATCACAGGACAGGAGCCCTGTTCAGGACCCTGCATGCCTCAAAGCTGACATAGCCTGCTCCTTGCTCTGGAGGGGATCCTGTCTCCATCCTCCCAGCTGTTTTCTAGACAAACCTTGTGCAAAGCTTGTGTGAATCAAACAGCCGGTAGTGCCTCACCTGCAGGATTTGTGCAGAAATACAGAGAATTGTCTCTCTACATTGCTTTGGGAAACATAGTAGTTTATTTTTTTTAAATCTTTGTTTTTGAGAATATAACAGATTTCACCCTTTTTCCCCTCATTGCCCCACTCCACCTGGTTCCAAACCTGTCCAGACCATCACCACCCTGTTGCCTGTCCATAGGTAACTGTGGGGAGGCATGGAACAGGAGTTGGTTGAAGGTGGCTGCCCTGCATTGACCTTTCCAAACAAGTCTGAGCCCTGGGTGTTTGCTGGAATCTGTATGCTTAGTCTGCAGACATCCTTGCTTAAAGGACACTGCAGACGTGTGTGTCTTCTCAAGGATGCTCACCCTGCTGATAGTGTCTGATAGTTCATTTCAGTTCAAGCTGTTGCTACAATAAAAGCCTAAAGAGGCAGGCTAATGGGGCTGTTTGGTTTCTTAAGCCAAGCAGTCCCTTAGCCCTCTTTTCCACAGAAACGTGTGTCAGAGTAATCATTCATCCATCGCTCAGGGTATGCCAGTCAGCTTTGGCAATGTACATATGCATATCAATTCTTTGGTTAATCTCTTCTTAACACCTCCTCTTTCCCTCTGAGATTTGTCTGGTACCATGTTTCCATGCTTCTGATTCAACATCAGTTTATTTTGTTCATTAGATTCCTTGTTTGTTTATTTTGATTTTTAGATTCAATTGTTAAAGATATGTATTTATCACCATTTTATTGTTTAAATTTTTTATCTTTTCCCTCCTTCTTCTTCTTCTTTTTAAAGAATACTCTTCAACATTTCATGCAATACTGGTTTGGTGGTGATGAACTCCTTTAGGTTTTTCTTGTCTGGGAAGCTCTTTATCTATCCTTCAATTCTAAATGATAGCTTTGCTGGGTAGAGTAATCTTGGTGGTAGGTCCTTGCTATTCATCACTTTGAATAATTATTGCCACTTCCTTCTGGCCTGCAAAGTTTCTGTTGATAAATTATCCGACAGTCATATGGACACTTCCTAGTAGGTAGCTGTTTTTTCTCTTATTGCTTTTAAGATTCTCTCTTTGTCTTTAACCCTTGGCATTTTCATTATGATATGTCTTGGTGTCAGCCTCTTTAGGTTCCTATTGTTTGATACTCTCTGCATTTCCTGAACTTGTAAGTCTATTTTCTTTCACCAGGTAGGGGAAGTTTTCTGTCATTATTTCTTCAAATGGGTTTTCAATATCTTTCTCTCTTTCTTCTCCTTCTGGTACCCCCATAATGCAAATGTTGGTACACTTGAAGTTGTCCCACAGGCTCCTTACAAGATCTTCATATTTTTGGATTCTTTTTCCTTTTTGCTCTTCTGATTGGGTGTTTTTTGCTTCTTCATATTGCAACTTGATGATTTGATTCTCAGCTTCTTCTACTCTACTGTTGAATCCCTGAAAATTATTCTTTATTTTAGTTAGTGTGTGCTTAATTTTTGACTGGTCCTTTTACATGTCTATGGTGTTCTCATTAAGTCCCTTGAAACCCTCATTAAGATCCTTGAGCATCCTTATAACCAGAACTCTGAATCTAACACTTTGTTTGCCCTCATTTTATTAAGTTCTTTTTCCAGAGATTTATTCTGTTCTTTCATTTGTTACATGTTTCTTTGTCTCTGCATTTTGGCTGCTTCCCTGTATTTCTATGTTTTGAGTAGAGCTGGTATGTCTCCTGGAACTGGTAGAGTGGCCTTGTGTAGTAGGTGTCCTATAGAGCCCAGTGGCTCAGCCTCCCTAGTCACCTGAGATGGGCACTCTAGGTTCACCCCTGTGTGAGCTGTGTGCACAGTCTTGTTATAGTTGAGCCTTGATTGCTGTTGGTGTCACTGGGAGGAATTGACCTCCAGGCCATTTGGCTATGAGGACACACTGCAACTACTGTGGGAGAACTGCTATGCAGGAAATACCCCTGTGGAGCAGGACTTGTTTCATTGGGGCTTTGGTGCTCACTGAGTCTGCCTTTGAGTGTTACTTGTGAATGTGTAGAATTGTAATCTGGTATGGTCTGAAGCTGTCCACCAGGTGCACTGTCTCTGGTGCCTCCCTAGAGATGCAAAGTCAACCACTGTCTAGGGCCAACCAGCACGAGCTACAGTGTGATCTGCGGATGGCTGCTACTTATGTTGGGCTTGGAAGTGTCCAGGAGAGGTCAAGCTGTGAAGCAAGGTAGGCTGTTGCTAGCACTGGGCCTTGGGCCTCACTAACGGTAGCTGCTGCTTGTTTGAAAGATTTTAAGAAAGTCTGAAGCCTGAGCCAGGACAGGCCATTATATGGAAAAGCCACTCACTGCAAACAGCTTAGGTGGGGCTGCATATTGGGTGTGGTGGGTTCTCAGGGACTCACTAGGATGGAGCAAACAGTGTGAGCCAGGCTGATAAAGATTCAAATATGGTCCCTGTCACTCAGCTCTGCGACGGGCGAGGTCTCAGCATAGGAACAATGAACTCTGTGAGCACCCCTGTCTATGAGAAAGCTGCCCTTGAGTTCTTGCCCCAATGCCAGACAATCCAGTTCCTCCCCTTATGTTCCTGAATCACCCAAAGTCACTGCCTTAGTGCTGGAGCTCAGAGGGACCGAGTCCAAGTAAGTTCATGTGCCAGACTTCTACGAGGAGCTGCCTGGGACTCTGGCAGCCTCTCTATCGCTCAGTCACAATCCCTGCTGGTTTGTACAGCCTGAAGTTAGGGATAGTTCTCTTCCTGACACTGGAATCCTGGGCTGAGGGGCCTGGTGTGGGGCTAGGTCCCCTTGCTCCTCATGGAGGCTTCCACAGCCTAGATATCCCTCCAGATTAAAAAATGCCACACATGGGTGTCAGTCAAGCCCGTTCTGAGCCTCCACCCCTCATACCAGTCTCAATGCACTTTATTCTTTACTTCTCTAGTTGTAGGAAGATTTCAGGTGGTTCTGAATGATGGCTATTCTCTATTTTAGTTGTAATTTTGATGTGGTTGTGGGAAGTGGTGAGTACCACATTTACCTATACCATCATCTTGATTCTCAATCTCACATAGTAGTTTCTTATAAATAGCAACTGTCCATGCCTGTCAGTTCTACACATTGGGCCATGGGAATAAACACATATGTTCACAAGAAAGCTGTGTAAGGATATGCATAGCAGTTTAACCCCTAACAGCCACAACAAAAATATGGAAATCAGCCCAGTCATTCATCAGAAAACAATGCAAAAGCTAGCTTTGGGAGATCATATAATGGAATACTTGTAATCAAAAATAAAAAAGCTATGACTTACTGATACAAGCAAAAACATGTATTTAATCTAGAAGGCATTACACTGAGAAAACCATGCCTTACACAAAGGAAGCTGTGCTCTCTGATTTCCTTTCTATGATCTCCTCTACCAGGCAAATCACACTGGGAAATAATGACGAGTCATCTTCTGGGGAGGTGAGGGCAGGAGGAATTGTTGCAGGTGAGGTTCATGTTCTATGTCCTCAAAGCTTTGACTAAAATCAGAGATATATACTTGTATGTTTCACTGCATCTTGATTTTACACCAAAACTACTGTAAACAAATGTACTATTTATTTAATGACATAAATGCTTAAGTATTTAGGGAAGATGTTTCTGCTGTTTGCATTTTAAGTGTATTCAATAAAACAGACTGGTAAGTTTTATAAAAATGAATAATTTGATAGGCATGTGATAAAACAAGTAGAATAGAATCAAGGAGGTGGGTAGGTGTTTATTAAGTTCTTTCAATTCTGCTTTAAAAATATTTTTTTATAATGCAGGAAAAGCTTTCTACCACAGTAAACAAGTAAGAAATTAGACACCTTTATAAGTGTTGGTGAGCGAATATGTACTTAGATTAAAGGAGACAGGTTGTGTTTATTGAACCTCATGTCGGCCCTGAAGGAGGGACCTCTTTTCTCACAGCCTCCAACCCCACGGTCCTGCCTCCGGGAGCCTGGTCTCCATCCACAGTGTGATCGCTTTCCTGGGCCCCTGGCCTTGGACCCTGAGTGTCCACCAGGATGCTCGGGTAAGGACCCCCTTAACAATGTTATATTCAAAGTTGAATTAAACAGAATTGCTCGCGTTCATTAACTGCCCACACCGTCCCTGGAGTTCGCCGTCCACTCCTGGTGAGCACACTTTTACACGTGTGAACACACCAGGTTTTCTCATCAGTTCAGGTAAACGGATTTCTGTCTTTCAACTACAAGGGGGAAATACAGAAGACTGATTACATTTATAGAAATAAGAGTATCGGCAAAATGTCAACTCTGCAACTCATGTTCAATTGTATTTCTGAGAATAACACTAACCAAAAAGAATAAACATTCATTCATTTAAATGAATTCATCTGGTTTTTACTGAGTACTTAGCACTACTTATCTGGGGCACCTTGTCAATATTCTACGAAAGTAAGTCTTATTTTATAATTATCTAACATGCATTGAGGTTAATATAACATTCAAAACAGAATTTGATTTCTTGTTATATGAAACACAGAACTCAATAGGAAAAATGAGTCATTTTCCATTTGGACAACGTGGGCACTAAACATGCTTATTTGGGTCCTTTGTCTTCGTGACTGCACGTCAAGTCTTACTCCGTAGCCCGCTAAGCAAAAGGTCCATCTAGTCCTGACAGCTGGCAGCATCCGGCATGTTTCCTGAGCTCAAAAATCGTAAATTACAAGTCATCATAACGCTCTCCCTGGCATCTGCCTACAACCGTGGGGGATGCATACGGCATTAAATAGCTACATTTTCTATGAAAATGAAAACATAATTACATTTTTAGACAAAAATTCTGCAGAGCTTTTACTCAAACTGTGGGTTAATTTTTTTCTTGCTTTTTAAAAATCTTAATTATGACAATCAGAGTATGTGTGGGAACCAAGTGCCTTTCACTCCCCAACATTGTGCTCCCCCGCCCCCCCCCCCCACACACACACACAGTTCAAAAGGCAGCGCAGGGCACCATAGCTCCTCAGTGAAGTCAGAATATGCGGTGTTTATGATCCTGCTCTCTCTTCCCCCTCCCCGCTGGGCCCAGGACTGAGAGAATTCACAGATAAATGGCTAACAGGCCAGTAAGAGAAGCATGGGCCATCAGCGTGTCTCAGAGCTCCTCTAGTTGCATTGAAGTGTGGTCCCCACAAGAAAACATGGAACTGTTACCCCAAGCTCCGGAGTGTGGGCTTGCGGGGTCCCAAACTCACACACGTGGAAGGGTAGCGTGAGCGTGGAAAGGAGTGTCCGGCCTCTGTGCTGGGTGGGCCCTTATTTGCTAAGGCGCCTGCACTGCCTTAGGCTCCTCCTATGCCTGGAGGGAGGCCTTCAGCACGGCTCTGAGAGGCCTAGACAGTGTCAACCGCGCTCTCCCGGGCGGGTGATGTGATGAACCCTTAACTGTTGGCTGGAGAAATGCCTGCTGAGCGCGCACTCCGTGCCCGTGCCCAGCACATTCCACCAGCAGCAGCGCAGCTCCCTCCTCTTTCGCACTCAAGACTACTGAAGAGCAAACAAAATGCGCTTATTCTTCACTCACAAAACATCACTTCCGGATTCTTTTTGAAACAATGACCTTAATTTGAATTGTTGGAGTTGATGCAAAAACCAGCATTGGAACGTGGTGTTTCCAGCTCGCTAAGTTGGTGGAAAACTAATCTGGACATGTGACATTCTCCCAATTGTTCCAGTTCTGAGCCCCAGGCAGTCTCCTCACACCTTGTTGCTCAGGAGCTGCCTGAGTTCTGGTGGGAGAGGGTGGGTTCCTAACACAGCGCTGTCCGCTGCTCACACCGGTTGGAGTTCATGTGCTTAAGCAAAGCTGTGTGGCTCAGCTTCAGTGAGCTCCACATGCGTTCCTGCACCCCAAGACCAGCCTGCGGCTCCCCCTCCTCCCTGGCTTGCAGGCCCCGCCGCCCCGGCTCCTCTGTAAGCACAGTCTGCTTCTGTTGTTTCCCTTCTTTCAAAAATATGCGCAGAGTGCCTGGCGCAGGTGGAGGGGGTCTGCGTGGAGCAGGGCCTGTGTCCTGGCCTCAGGACACCATGACATTCCCAGACTCCGGGGAAAACATCCTGAAAATCCCTCTGAGGACCAGGTATCCCAGGACTCTGCCTCCCTGGACTTCAGAGAGCAGAGAGGCCACTCTCAGAGCTTGGTCCTTCCGGTGGCTCTTACCTGCAGCTGGGTCAACAGGCGCCTGTTTCCCGAATCCACACATGGACAGGCGCAGGCCCTCCGCCAGCTTATTCCTCCCTATTGGATGCGAATGCAGTAATACACCCCGAGGGCTTGGCTTCTCCCCAGCAGGCAGTGTCTCCACCCCGGGTAGCTGCGGTGTTCTGCTCTGCGCCTTTCTGATCCCTTCTGATTTTTAAGTTTGTTATGGACCCACTTGCAGCACCATGCAGGCGCGGAGGGTCTGGCTGCACTGCAGAGACCTTGGTAGGAAACAATGAAGATGCAGAATTTGTTAAGCCCCCAGGGATGGTCCAGCGCTGAGAAGATGGCCTTTCCTTGCAGGCTCCCAGGCTCCATGTGTAACATCCGCTTGCAAACAGGAGACCCGCAGGCAGAGCCCACAGGGTAGGCGTGCGGCTCTTGTCTGAGCACGAGAGTGGGCACCTGGTTCTCAGGGGTGGTGTCACCTCCCAGGCCTCGCTTTCTTCCCTCATTTGCTCGACGTGGGGATTAAAAGGCTCAGCATAGGCCCCAACCTCAGTGGGAGACACACTTGCCTGAAGCCAGGGGCTCAGGCCTGGCTCTGGGAACTGCCACCTGAGCAATCATCCCCTCCTGTCCTGTTCTGCAGCCCAGCTCTGCGGCTCACAGGCCACTCCCAGGGCAGGCCCTGAGCCGCACCTCCTGCTTTCCTGTCTAGCAGCAGGCCGTGCGGGTGGAGGGGCGTTTGATGCTCTGTACGACACCAAGAATGTCTCCTTTCCAACTTTACTGGTTCCAGTGAGACTTCAACTCTATGGAAGGTGGTGGGACAGACTCAGCCACTTCTGCTTCCCTGACCAAGGTCCCGACTTCCGACTTGGGTAGCAAACCAAGAGCAGAAACCCAGAAATAAATCGGCCTGATTCATACCCCGCACTCCCGTACCCCAACTCTCCAGGAGCTGAGAGCACCACTTCCTCACCCCTGCATTAGAGGGAACCCATTCCTCACGCAGACACTGATAGAAAGCCCCGTGAAGAGAAGAACCCTATTCAAGATGTGCTTCTGAGAGAGCCCTGCTGGCCCGGGAGGAGGGTTGGGGGAGGGCCCGAGAGGAGATGAAGGGGCAGAAGGGACGGAAGGGACGGAAGGGACGCTGTGTGACAAGAACTGGGTGCTCAGAACAGTTTAAAAGAAGCAAATACACGTCTCTTAGGGCCTCGGGGAGACGGAGGGACTGAGCAAGACCACCTAGATTGTGAAATTATGACAACACCCTTAAAAGAATTAAAAACTGAGAAAAGTAACCAAGCAATAATGGTGATGATATATTCATAAATACTTTCTTTTATAATGTGACCTACTAATTCAGTAACAAATATCACAGGATGATGGGGTTGCCCTTTATCACTGACCTCTCATAACCTCGGAAGACAAAATTCTCACGTATTCCAGCGCACAGCTCTCTCTGACACAAGGGTTAGAGTCACAATCCCACCATTTACTGGCTGTGTAAGATGTAACCCCCTTCAAACTGCCTAGATTCCGATATCCTCTTCTGGAAAATAGTGATGATGGTATTACTTCAAACCTAGACTTTTTGTTAATATTAAAGGGATAATACAAGAAAACTCTCAGCTGAGCGCTTGGCATCCTAGACTACATTATGCAGATAATATATAACATGCATTATAGATTATATAATTATATGATACTACATAATACCCAATGGCATGTACACATACGCAATAAAAATTTAATCTTGCTGTCCATTGCATTGCATGACTCACTAAAGAATTCATCGCGATGACAGATGTTGCCATAACAAAACAAGCAGCGCGCACTGATGGGAATTCGGGGTGCCCTTCTGAGGATGCCAGCACAGTGCTTCATGACCACGCCAGCTCAGTGTTTTGGCTAAAAAAAAAATCATCAGCAGACTGCCATGTTTACATGTGTGTGTAGGATCTATGCTTGGATGACATGTTATGTATGTCATGCTTCATCCATGACCTCATGCGCCACCTCTTTGACTGTTCAAACCCAGCTGAGGCATGAGGCGGCCTGTCAACACCTTTCTGCTGCAGCTCTGGGACCCGCAGAGCCGGTTCTGCTAAGACCCACACACGGAGGAGATGTGTGTTGGGGGCGTCTTTATAATTCCTTTCATGGAGGGCTGACTTCAGAGCATACTGTTCCCTTTCATAAACTTCTTGTTTTAATTTTTGAAATTAAAAAAAAATTATTGATTTTTAGAGAGAGAGAGGAAGGGAGAGGGAGAGGGAGAAGGAGAAACATTGATTTGAGAGCAAAACATCAATCAGCCGCCTCCTGCATGCTCCCTATCAGGGATCGAGCCGGCAATCTGGGCATGTGCCCTGACCCTGAATCAAACTGGCAACCATTCAGTGCAACAGACGACACCCAAGCAACTGAGCCACACAATATTGCCCTGAGCCACGGCAACGTTTTTTCCAATGACCTTCTGCTATGGTAACGCGGGGCGTATCCATCCCCACACCCCTGGCTGAGCGGCCAGGCCCTGGTCAAGGTGCGGAGACAATGTTCTCGGTGTAACGGGGCACAGCCCCAGCTCATTCCCACATAAGCATCCCAGGCTGCAGATCTAAGGATTGGCCAACATTATAAGTGTTTGTGTCCGTGGCTCTATGAAGGCCCAATCATAGTTTTAACCTAGTAAATTCCTTTGATGGAATGTTTATCATTACTTTTAACTCAAGCATTGGTTAAACAAAACTTGCTCTCCTCTGAAAACACAGAAGTGTCTTCAAAACAAACAAACAAGCAAACAAACAAAATATATATATGGACCTTTTCTTCAAAATAACCCTCGTGTTTGGATGGCTTGAATAAGGACCCTTTCTATTTCACATTTTAAAATAAAATTAACAGGCAGGTAACCCATCCTTTATAAAGAATATTTTCTTAGTCGGCAAAATTGTGTTCCATTTTCAGCCCCGAGTTTCATGTTTATCAGGACGATTCGACCCTTTGCATCAGGCGAGAAGGAGGCTGTGCGAACAGAGACTAGGGAAGGGCCCCAGCATGAAGCTCTCAGCTGCTTGCAGAACCCCAAGGTGATGGCTTCCCCCCAACCTGACCTTCACGTCGGTGTAACAGCCACTGGAGCTGAACCACAGCCCTTATCTCAGCTTCCCAGCTGGCCCGAGCTGCTGTTTTTGACCCTAGAAAGGGTAATTGCTTAACATCTGAGAGAGGGGGGCACATGCAGCAACAAGAAGTTGAAAAGAATAATTTAAGAAGGAATAATAGGATCTGGATTTTAATAATTCATAAGATTCCTTACCAGGCAGGATTTTAATTGCATCTTTATCAGCTGTCCCTTTCCAATTCGAGCGCCTCACAGCAATAAACAGCCACACATACACTCCCCCCACTGCGGCCCCCTTGTTTGCGATGCTCTCTGGCGGCTCTGGCTAAAGTACGTGGCCACACGGTCCTCAGATGTGACAGGATAACATTAAAGAGATGCTTTTCTCACGGTGCGTTTTTAATGAAAGCGAATGATCGAGTCAGGTTCCCATGTCGTTTCTGTAAGATAGAAGAAAGACCCACAGAGTCAAACCAAACCTTTTGCAACGAGCAAGATCATGAACTCGTCCTGGTTTGTGGCAGATGTAAGACCAACAACTGCAAAACAACACAGTCCACTTTGAATCATTAAATACAAATTGTTACAAATTAATTGGTACAGGGAATAAACCCCATTCCAGATGGGGTTATATAAAAAACTAAATCTGATAGTTTTGAATGGAACAATATTCTGGAATTAGATATATCCCCAATATATCAAATATCTATCAAATATATCCAGGTGGATATATAGATGTAGATATAAATGTAGACATACATGTAGGTAGAGATCGAGGTAGATAGAGAAATAGAGACAGAGACCGAGATAAAGATGGATACTGACCACAGCAGTTTGGGACCCCAGGAGAGAAGAGAACCAGGTGGGAAGAGGGGCTACACCTGACCCGGGAATGGCACAGGACTTTGCTTCTCGCCCCGCTGGCTCTGCACGCTTGCCTGTGGCCTGATCTGATTCTAGATCTCGGGATCGCGCCTGTCCTGATCCAAGGCAGAATTCCTGTGCGTAGAAAGTACAGGAGGGAACAGGCAGCAAACAGAGGGAGCATTAAGCTCCTTTTAAGTGAGAAACTATGATAGAAACAAGCCACCATGCAAGACATTATAAAGACAGAAAAAGATCTCATTTAAATAAATATGTTTTCCAAAATATTTTTTGTTAATCCTCACCTGAGGATATTTTTCTACTGATTTTCATTTTTTT
>NW_005370427.1:1087356-1089145 GCF_000412655.1 Myotis brandtii
TTAAGAAAAAAGAGAGGGGGGGGGGGGGGGGAGACAGAGAGAGAAAGAGAGAGATGTGAGAGAGACATATCGATTGGTTGCGTTGTGCACGCGCCCTGACCAGGGAACAAGGAATGACCCTGCAACCCAGGGATGTGCCCTTGAGCGAGAAGCAAGCCTGGACCCTTAGGTTCTGGCCACACTCCAGCCACTTAGCCACACTGGCCAGGGCCCCAAATAACATATTTAAATGATTACACTAAATCCTGTGATGTATCACAAGCAAGAATAATCAGAAAATATAAACTTTACTCAGAAATTGGCCACTGTCAGAATGGAGGGCCTGGACTTTCATGCAGTGTATGATGGACCAACAGGCTCACCAAGAAAGAGCAGCTCAGTTACTGCAAGCCAAGTTCAACCTCAAATCATCACAATAGTTTATCTTTCTGACTTTGGTGTCTGTTCTCGAAAGATCTCGTTAGAGTAAATTAATGGAAACTTCACTAGGAAATAAATAAAGGGTACAAGCTGTAAGTCATTTTTATTTAAAAATCAGTACCCATTTAAGTAAGCCTAAAGTTAATACATGTTACTCAGTCGATAAATCTTAATTATTAAGACTCCACATAATTAGAATAGAAGTAATGCATGGTGGTTAAAACTATGGTTTTATGCTGCTGTGGGAGGTCCGGCACTCCCTCTCGCTGAAACAGTTTGAATTTCCTTATAAATACATGCCATCTGGTTAGCAGCCCTTAGGTAGCCCTGAGAGCATCCCCCGGGGGACAAGATGCTGAGGGTTAGATGCTCAGATTCCTCCCACAGCCCAGGGGGGACGGACAGGGCGGGGTCACCCCCTCCAGAGCCAGGTGTGCTGGTCGCTGGGAAGCCAGGCTTCGGCAGAACCCTCTGGGTGCTGTTGGGCAGTCTGGTCATTTCTATGCTGGACCCAGAAGGGTAGACACATTAGGGCCGGGCTGCCAACTGCCCTCGGGGGTCTTCAGGAGCGTGTGTGGGGGGGACCATGGAGATGCTGCTAAACCCGGGGCCTCGTCACAAGCCCCGCAGGAAGCCTAGGCTGGCGCCCTGCTAGCCCATGGCCACAGGCTCCAGTTTCCTTCCGCACCTTCCCTCGCTTCCTGTCTTTCCTGGCCCTTTCTCAGAATTCAACCCTGGGGCTAAGGTAGTCCCTCTCCATCCATCTCTCAAGCTTGTGAAGAGCGCAAGGCCACGGAGCACTTCTGCACACAAAGGTTAAGTCAAGGTCAAGGAGTCTCGGATGTAAATGACAGCCACAGGGCTAAGCCAACAACATTGTAGTAGCTGTGGGCACTGCCGGTGGGACCTGGGAACAAACATTGGGACCACTGTAAATTGCATGGCTTTTCTAGCTGCGAGGCTGTAGAGCAGTGATGGCGAACCTTTTGAACTTGGTGTGTCAAAATTTTGAAAAACCCTAACTTAACTCTGGTGCCCTGTCACATATAGAAATATTCATAATTTTTTTTAAATATTTGCAACCATAGTAAAAAAAGATTTATATTTTTGATATTTATTTTACATATTTAAATGCCATTTAACAAAGAAAAATCAATCAAAAATATGTATAAAATGAAGAAAAACAATGTACATTTAGGAAAAAATAATAATAAAAACAATGATAATCAAATGGTACGAAAACTAGAAATTAGTGACTTTTTTGGTGCTGAAGTTTGTCTGCTAATTCTTCGATTGCAGGTTCATACTTGGTGCACTTCAAGGCCAAGCAAGCGCCACTAACTTCATCTGTTAGCCGGTTTCTTTTGTT
>NW_005370427.1:1091150-1120353 GCF_000412655.1 Myotis brandtii
TTTCCAGAATTGGGCATTTTGTCACTCGAGTAAAAATAAAATGTCATGAGTAAAGATTAATCTCTTTATAGTGCAATTCTTAACCTTTTTGTATTAATGTTAATATTGGAACAGTCACTCGAGTAAAAATAAAATGTCATGAGTAAAGATTAATCTCTTTATAGTGCAATTCTTAACCTTTTTGTATTAATGTTAATATTGGAACAATGTACCTTGGATGTTTTCACTATGTATCGTTGCTACACACATTTCTACAACAAATAAAAAGCAGCCGTGAGCACCAGGCAGGTCAGCGCGCACAGGGGCAAGGACTCCTTAGGAAGAAGGCAGCGCTGCGCGGAGCTCACCTGGGAGTCCTGCACTGGCTCTCTGAGGGAAGGGCCCTGGCTGAACAAGCAGGGTGAGGACGTGCAGCCAGCCCGAGTGTGGTCCTGGAGAACTGCTGACCTGCCAGATGTTCCCACATCTGTGCTACATCTGTTTCCACAGGGCTATCGGAGGGGAGGCAAAGAACTGGACCAGGAAAAGGTAAATTCTTTTACAGACGTATGCTCACTCATCAAAGCAATTTCATAGCTCTCTTTATGGGAAATCCTCACCTAATTCAGTGTTTCTGAAAAGAGGATTATTTTGAAGACATAACAGTGCTTCTTCTTTTCTAAAATTGAGATGAAGTCACATTTTACAAACTTAATAACTAGTAGATTTTTTTCTTTTAATACATACACTAGTGAGTCGAGGAGGTCAAGGCTGCTAGAGATCTGACATTAGCCTGGATCCCAGTTGGCAGGTTAGAGGGAGTCTTACGTCATCACACGTGTAACACCATAGGGCCAGGCGGGGACCACCACAAGGAGTTTAGCACGAAGGCTGATGTGGAAATCTCTGTGATACACACTTCTGCAAACCTGTCTCTTTTCTCTTTTGAAAATGGTTGTACATCCTCTTTCTAATGAAATGCAAAAGCTAAACAATGGAGGTACATAAACTTCACCCTGTTTATTATCAGCCACGAGCTGATCCAATCACAAGGACAGCACACTCCATGAACAACGCCTGTAACGGTAGCTTGTCCGTCTGAGAGTGCGGGCTGAGGCTCAGGTCTGGCCAGCAGTGGTGCAAGCATGATGATCTCCGATGGATCTCAAAGTCTGCAGACACTGTGTTCAGGGCCCGGAGTCTGCTGCACAGAACTGCACAGAGCACACGCCTAGTGGTTCTTCATCTGGGCACTTCTTGGAATGTACGCAAGCTGGTGTCATACCATCTTCAGTCGGTGACGATCTTCATTTCTAGATGTCCCATGAAGATCATTATCAGATGGACACTTTAGTCACCTTTAGGAAGCCCAAGGGTTTATGCTTAACATCTATTTTGTATCTTTCACATCATGCCTTATCTTTAAATATGTCTTCATTGATTTGAGAAAGAGAAAGAGAGAAACACTGATTTGAGAGAAAAATTAAAAACCATGCCTTATCTTTTTAAAAAAAGATAGCTTTAATTTTCACTGCTAGTGATAGTGACAACACATTTGGGGGTATTTTCTAAGATAAAAGGACAGAAAATAAAGTTTCCATATTTATTAAATCCTAGAAGTAACACACAAGTTTCATTCTTCTTACTTTAATTCCTTTACGTTGTACTTATTCAAGAAATATACTGTGGCTGAATGTATTCCTAACTAGCATGTTGTGACTGCACTATAACCATATTCTTTTGACATCAGACCATTTTCTAAGTCCAACCACTTGGAACCAATATGTGTATGTGGGCAGCCACACCGAGGCGCCTGCTTCTTCCTCTTTTTAAAACATAGAAAGCAACTCTGCATGTTCTCCAACTTGTGCTTGCACAGCGGCCGCCTGTAAGCCCAGCCCGAGCTCATGGCGGCCAGGCCTTCAGCGGCCACACTCCGGCTTGAGCCCGATTTCAGGCTCCTGTTCCACAGGAGCTCCTGGGAGGAGCTTCCTTTAAACTCTAACACTGCTGCTGAGCTTGTTTCAAGCTTTCTTTCTTGTTATTTTTTTCTTCTTTCTAGTTCAGAGAATTCAATATTTTTGGATCCTTATTTCTGTGCATTTAAATGTTTATTTTATTTATTTATGACTTATTTATGAAGCCCAGGTGGGCATGTTACGTTAATCCCTCTTTATGCCACTCGACCCCTCTGTTCTCTACAATTTTTAATTATACTATTTGGGTTAACTTCCTTTCCCTGTCACCTCTTCTCACCATTAATTCTTTGGCTAGCACCAATATAGAGGGTTAGACAAAGAGAAAGAGTATAAAATATATACAAAGCTTAAAAGGAAAGATGACCGTTAGTAGCCAGAATATAGAGCCTTAATGCCAGCAAACTGTGTGTGACGGCCTGGGGCTCCATGCTTGCAATGCAATATATCGCAGGAAAGAGGAAAGCCCACGCTTTTAAAATGGGCAAGTGATAGGACAGCCTTTCAGAAGTGCCTCATTCTGGTCCCTATGTGACACATGGCAGTGAGTATCTCTCAGAAATGCTCCCAGGGAATTGACAGGTCACAGTGAAGTAGACAAAGGAAAGATACGAGTTTAGTCCCAGACAACTGGCTGTGAGAGCTGCCTTTTCTAAGTGTGATAATTGTTTGCATGTGATTCAGCCCCAGAGACAGTTGACAGATGTCCCTCAAGACTCCTTCTCAGGGAAGACAAGGCAGCTGCCCAAGAAGTGAAATGTAAGGTTAGGATGCTGTGCAATGCTGAGGCCAAGGGCCACCGTGTCTGCGGAATGACGGGGACGTAGCGTAAGACAGCGCGCAGCTACTTCACGGTTACGTGTGGGCAGGAGTATCATTAATGGGCAACATTAATGGACAAAACTCCAACTATGGCGTTCACAGCCTAGTGAGAGACAATAAATAACAACAATAGTCTCACCACTACTGCAAACTTGCAATTGTAAGAAGAAAATCGCTCAGGTGGCTATGCACCATTTTTCAAGCTTTACAGGGCAAACACCCTGTTTTACTGGTTCATTCTTTCCCCGCTGCCTGGCTGGTTCTGGGAGGCTGTTTTGCATCCTACACACACTACCTGGTCCCAGTCATGAGACAGGACAGCAATGATCATTAATGTACTCGTACGCGGTCACAGTTGGGAGGAAGAGAAGTACATCAAGGAGCAGGTGAAAGTGAAGCCCTATGGAATCTTTGAGAGCATCACACAAAGGCTCCCATCTTCCAGGGGCAGGCGCAAAACTGGTTAAAGATGCCTATTGCTTAATGACGTAGGAACCTCAGTCAGCTGTGTAAAATAATATAAGCTGTCCTGGCGCGTGTGGCTCAGTGGGTTGGGCATTGTCCCTTGCACCCAGAGGTCGCCAGTTCGATTCCTGGTCAGGGCACATGTCCCGACTTCAGGCTCCACCCCTAGTAGGAGGCGTGTGCAGAAGGCAGTCTGTTGATGTAGCTCTCTCATCGAGGTTTCAGAGGAAAAGCTGTACTTTCTGAAACAAGCAGAAATGTCTCAGGCACAGAGCGGGGGACACGAACGTGACCCTCAGTGACACGATGGGCGTGTTCGTCCAGCATTAGGTTCTTCATGCAAACCAACAAAATAATACAGAATTCTATTGTGAAACTAGAAAGGAATAAAGCGCAACATTTAAATGTAAATAGGAGCTATAAAGGGTATACATAGGTTATATAACGAAGACAACATTTAATATGTATTTGCAACAAAGTGGTGACTGTCGGAATTCTCCGCAGATGCCCGGCCACCTCCTGGCTGCTCTGCGTCACCGAACTGGCAGCTTTTTAGTGGGTTTCCAGTGACGGCTCTGGGAGGCCAGACAGTGTCGACGGGCAGAAGGCAGAGGTGTTTGCTGTCCAGAACAGAGAGGCAATTCCTCCCTCCGAGGCAAAGGTGGGCCAGGTGCTGCCGACTTCCCTGGGTGGCCCCTGTCAGCCCAGGTCCCTGTGCTGTGAGAGCCCGGGGCGTGCTCCCCGGCCAGGGGGCTCAGCGCGGTTTGTGGGACCCGAGGGCCGGAGCCCATGCGGACATGAGCTCACTCTTCCTTTGGGCCCTGAGTCTGTCTCTGACCTGAGCGTCTGGTGTCTTCTCTTGGAATCCGTGAAGGCAGCACGGTCTAACCTGTCAGCTCAGACCTTTCCAGTCCCTTACAGCCCCTGTTTTACTGACAGAGATAAGACGGAGATCTATGCTTAGGTAAAATCCCCCAAGGATTATTAAATAGTTGTTTTCAGATTTTTAAAAAATTGTTACTGAAAAAAATTTAAAAAAATGATTCTGTTTCCATTCATAGACAGTTAACATGAAAGTGTAAAAATAATTTTTATAAAATATTTCTAAAAATCCAAATAAGATCCAGCATGCAGATAAAAATTTTAAATATTCATATGTATTTTCTTTTTTGTTCGTTTGTTTTGTTAATCCTCACCCAAGGATATTTTCCCATTGATTTCCAGAGAGAATGGAAGGGAGAGAGAGAAACATCGATGAGGGAGAGACACATTGATTGGTTGCCTTCCGCACACACCCCACCAAGGCTGGGGTCGAGCCTGTAACTGAGGTATGTGCCCTTGACCAGAATCAATGCCAGGGCCCTTCAGTCTGTGGACCGAGTCTCTATCCAAATGGGCCAAACGGGCCAAGGCTGTATTTCCTAATATTATTTATAATTTGATAACAAAACATGAACAACATCCCTAATTAACATACATCAACCAAAGCTGCTTATGAAAATATATTAAATTAAATTTAACTGCATCACAAGATAATAATCTACCAGGAGCAAACAGAATTTGTCAAAAACTCAACCCAACAGAGATTTGATTAAGTGATCTATTAATAAAATGTGTCACAGAGCAGATCGAAAAAGGCAAGCTGTGTAACAACCATATGACAAAAGATTTTTAAAACTTTAGGAAAAATGAGAAGAGAATATTACCCCACTGCAACACTGAATGTCTGTTTCAAACAAATAATAGCGAACATCTACATCTGGGTCTTTCAAGATATGTTTAAGCAAGACTCTATTAAAATGTGGCATGATGTAGAAATGCAGTTGATATATTCCCTGCTTGGGGATATCATGTTAAGAGAGGGAACTCTGCAATAAAAATTATGTTTGAGCACAAGGACAATATGATAGCAGTCTGGGATGCTTTTATAAAACAGAAGGGAAATGGTCAAAATGTTTCTCCACCAAAATGTAAACACTAATGAGATGTCCCTTGGGTGCCTGTTCAGGAGTGATGGTCATTTTCCTCTATTTTTTAAAAATCTTTATTGTTGAAAGTATTACACATCTCCCCTTTTCCCCCATTGACCTCTAGCCAGCCACTCCAGGCCTTCACCAACCTATTGTCTGAGTCCATGGGTTATGAATGTATGCATACAAGTTCTCTGGTTGATCTCTTCCCACCCACCCCCGCCTTTCCTCTCAGATTCATATGGTCAACCTTTTGAACTACAGATTGGAAGACAGGGAAAAAAACAAACAAACCAAACCCCTCTCATTACCATCCTATTTCAGTTCCTAAACTCCTTTCCCTTACACCCCTTTTTCTTTCCAAGGAAGCGTGTCTCTCCCACCTCTCAAGACAACAATCAGTGACATTCAAGCGCTCAGTGGCATTTCAGTCCCATGCCCAGAAGAACAAAGCAGCCTCTATATTCTAAGTCCTCATCCCCATAGAAACCCGGAGCACCCTCTTTCCTCGGATCCCACAGGGCCACGGGCGGCTTGTTTTCAGCCAAGGGGTGGTAGCGTTGTTTTCACTGTTGCTGCTATTACTATTCTGACGTCATTGGGCGAATTAATAAATCTAGGAACACTTGGTGGTGGTATCTAAACGTTTTGCTAAGTTCTCTATACTGTAGCTATCAGCCACATTTAAGGACATGGGGAAAAAACACACCAAGCAGGTCAGGGCCCAGGTCTCCCTGCCTCCAGGGTGCAGTGCTCGCCCAGGGTTTTGTCTCATCTCCTGCAATTCCAGGGGGTAAGCAAGGCAGATACTACGACTCCTTGCGCCGAAGGTAGAAGGGACGGCTGGCTTAGCTGACGACAGGGCCTGAACTGACACCTGTCCTGACAGAACTAAGTGACTTTCTCTGTTCATTCCAAATTCTTAATGGCTTTACCCCCTTAGGCCAGTGCGAAGCGCAGTCCGACCCCAGGAACTGACTTCCGGGTGGGGGAGGGGCGGTTGGCCCTTGCGGGTGTGGGCTTCCCTCCCACCGAGCCCGGGTTGCTTTGAGCTTTAACTCCGCCTAGTTGTGGTGTTTTGGGGGTAGCTCGCTTGCAGGGGTCCGCTTGAAAGTTTTCTTGGCTAGTTTCGCGGATTCACCCAGCTACCGAGCACAGGACGGACACGGAAAAGGAAAATAATAAAACGCAAAGCACGTGGCCTTCCGTATCTCACTTTTCTTGGCCCCTCTCCCGACCCGTAGCCGCGCCTTGTTAACATCTCCCCTTTTCCCCCATTGACCTCTAGCCAGCCACTCCAGGCCTTCACCAACCTATTGTCTGAGTCCATGGGTTATGAATGTATGCATACAAGTTCTCTGGTTGATCTCTTCCCACCCACCCCCGCCTTTCCTCTCAGATTCATATGGTCAACCTTTTGAACTACAGATTGGAAGACAGGGAAAAAAACAAACAAACCAAACCCCTCTCATTACCATCCTATTTCAGTTCCTAAACTCCTTTCCCTTACACCCCTTTTTCTTTCCAAGGAAGCGTGTCTCTCCCACCTCTCAAGACGGGTAAGAGATCCTTCTTTTTTACTGCTGCATAGTATTCCTGGTGTAAATGTACCACGGCTTTTTTATCCACTCATCTACTGATGGGCACTTGGGCTGTTTCCAGTTCTTAGCTACTGTAAATTTGTGCTTCTATGGACATAGGGGTGCATACATTATTTCTGATTGGTGCTTCAGGTCTCTTAAGATATATTCTTAGTAGTGGGATCACTGGGTCAAATGGCAGTTCCGAATTTAATTTTTTGAGGAAGCTCCATACTGTTTTCCATAGTGGCTGCACCAGTCTGCATTCCCACCAGCAGTGTGCGAGGGTTTTCTCTTCTCCACATCCTCGCAGCACTTGTCATTTGTCGATTTGTTGAAGGTAGCCATACTCTTAGGTGTGAGGTGTTACCTCATGCTGTTTTAATTTGCATCTCTCTGATGATCAGTGACTGAGCATGTTTTCATGTCTCTTGGCCTCTGTAAGTCCCCTTTGGAGAAGTGTCTATTTAGGACCTTTGCCCATTTTTTAATTGGATTGTTTGTCTTCCTTTTGTTAAAGTGTATGAGTTCCTTATATATTTTGGATATTAATCCTTTATCAGATGTATCATTACTAAATATGTTCTCCCATGCAGTGGGTTCCCTTTTCATTTTGTTGATGGTTTCTTTTGCTGTGCAGAAGCTTTTTATTTTGATATAGTACCATTTGTTTATTTTCTCCTTCATTTACTCCCTAGGAGATGTATTTGCAAACATTGTAATAAGAGATGTCTGAGATTTTGCTGTATAAGGTTTCTTCTAGGATTTTTATGGTTTCACAACTTACATTTATCCATTTTGAGTTTGTTCTTATATATGGTGTAAGTTGGTGGTCTAGTTTCATTCTTTTTTTACATGTATCTGTCCAATTTTCCCAACACCATTTATTGAAGAGAATGTCTTGACTTCACTGTATGCTCTTGCCTCCTTTGTCAAATATTAATTGAGCACAATGGCTTGTGTCAATTTCTGGGGTCTCTGTTCCATTCCATTGATCTATATGTCTGTTCTTGTGCCAGTACCAGGCTGCTTTGAGTACAGTGACTGTAATATAACTTGATATCTGGTATTGTGATTCCTCCAACTTTGTTCTTTCTTGAGATTGCTGCAGCTATTCGGTCTTTTTCGATTCCATATAAATTTTTAGATAGTTTGTTCTAGATCTGTGAAATATGCCTTTGGGATTGCATTGAATCTGTAGATTACTTTCAGTAGTATGGACATTTTTATGATGCTGATTCTACCAATTCATGCACATGGTATATTTGTCTACTTTTTTATATATTCCTCTATCTCTTCAACATCCTGTAGTTTTCTGAGTTTAGGTCTTTTTATCTCCTTGGTTAAGTTTATTCCTAAGTATCTTATTACTTTTGTTGCAATGGTAAATGGGATTGTTTCTTTAGTTTCTCTTTCTGAAAATTCATTATCCTATATAATAAAAGCCTAATATGCAAATTGTCCCCTCAACCGGGAGTTCAACGTGTGCTGACCACTGGGGGTGGCATGGAACATGTGGGTGTCTGCAATATGGTGTGGCAGTGGGTGGCAGTGGAAGTGCTGCCAGTCCTGATGGGCCCCAACAAGAGTAGGACCACAGTGGGATGGTCGAGCAGGTAGCGCCAGGCCAAGGTGGGTACAAGCAGGGGCCAATTGTCCCACTGATCACCCCATAGATAGTGACCAGCAGTGGTGGGGGGAGGCGGGGATGCCTGGGAGCCAGGCGGGGGGCCCGCCTCGACCAATGGCCCTGCAGGCGGGATGGTGGAGTAGGTGAGGGGTCGGCACCAGGCCAAGATGGGGTGCTAGGCGAGGCTGCAGGGCTGCAAGGCTGGGGGTACAAGCTGGGGCTGCGAGGCTGGGGGCACGAGCTGGGGTCTGATCCCTGCAGGCCACCCAAGGGACCCTCCCTTGTACCGGGCCTCTAGTTGGTATATAAAAATGCCATTGATTTCTGCATGTTAATTTTGTATCCTGCTACATTGCTGAATCAATTTATTAAATCTAGTAGTTTTTTGTGTGGAGTCTTTACGGCTTTCTATATAATCATGTCATCTGCAAACAATGGGAGTTTTACTTCCTCCTTTCCAATTTGGATGCCTTTTATTTATTTCTCTTGCCTTACTTCTCTGGCCAGGATTTCCAGTGCTATGTTGAATAAGAGTGGTGAAAGCGGACAGCCCTGTCCTGTTCTTGTTCTTAGGGAAAATGGTTTTAGTTTGGGCCCATTTAGAATGATGTTGGCTGTAGGTTTGTCATATATGCCCTTTATTATGTTGAGATATGATCCCTCTATTCCCACTTGGCTTAAAGCTTTTATCAATAATGGGTATTGTATTTTGTCGAATGCTTTTTCTGAATCTATTAATATGATCATGTAATTTTTGTATTTCAATTTATATATATAATGTGTCACATTCATAGATTTGCAAATACTGTACCAGCCTTGCAGCCCTGGAATAAATTCCACTTGGTTATGGTGTATGATCTTTTTAATATATTGTTGAATCAATTTTGCTAATATTTTGTTGAGGATTTTAACATCTATGTTTATCAGGGATATTGGCCTATAATTCTCTTTCTTTGTAGTATCTGTATCTGGTTTTGGAATTAGGGTAGTGCTGGAATATAAAAAGAGCTTGGAAGTGTTTCTTCCTGTTGGAGTTTTTGGGAATAGTTTGAGAAGAGGTGTTAGTTCTTCTTTGAACATTTGGTAAAACTCCCCTGCAAAGCCATCGGACCAGGGCTTTTGTTTGCTGGAAGTTTTTTGATTACTGCTTCTATTTCATCAGTTGTTATTGGCCTATTCAGGTTTTCTGATTCTTCCTGATTCAGTTTTAGAAGATTGTATTTTTTTTAGGAATTTGTCCATTTTTCCAGGTTGTCCAGTTTGTTGGCATATAGTTATTCACAGTATATTTTTTTCACAGTATTTTGTTACAGTCCTTTGTATTTCTGTGGTTTCAGTTGGTACTGCACCATTTTTGTTTCTGATTTTATTATTTGGGTCCTCTCTCTTTGTTTCTTGATGAGTCTGGCTAATGGTTCATCAACCTTGTTTATCTTTTCAAAGAACCAGCTCTTTGTTTCATTGATTTTTTTTTTTTTAGCCTCTATGTCAGGGATCCTCAAACTTTTTAAACAGGGGGCCAGTTCACTGTCCCTCAGACCGTTGGAGGGCCGGACTATAGTTTAAAAAAAAAACTATGAACAAATTCCTATGCACACTGCACATATCTTATTTTGAATTAAAAATACAAAACGGGAACAAATACAATATTTGTATTTGCATGTGGCCCACGGGTCGTAGTTTGAGAACCCCTGCTCTATGTCATTTTATTTCTGCTCTAATCTTTATTATTTCCTTCTTTCTACTTACTCTGGGATTTTCTTGTTGTTCTCTTTCTAATTCTTTAAGTTGTATGGTTAAATAATTTATTATTACTTTTTTTTTTGAGGTAGGCCTGTAGTGCTTTGAACTTCCCTCTTGGGACTGCTTTCACTGTGTCCCATAGATTTTGGGTTGTTGTGTGTTCATTGTCATTTGTTTCTAGGAAGTTTTTTATTTCTTTATTGATCTCATTGGTAACCCATTCACTGTTTAATAACATGTTATTTAGCCTCCATGTGTTTGAACGTTTTTGGGTGTTTTTACTGTAGTTGATTTCTAATTTCATGCCACTGTGATCTGAGAAGATGCTTGATATGATTTCAGTCTTCTTGATCTTATAGAGACTTGTCTTGTGCCTAACATGTGGTCAATCTTTGAGAATGACCCATGTGCACTTCAGAAGAATGTATATTCTGCAGCTTTGGGGTGAAATGTTCTATTAATATAAATTAAATCCATCTGATCCAGTGTGTCATCTAGAGTATCTGTTTCTTGTTAATTTTTTGTCAGGAAGATCTATCCAATGAAGTCAGCAGGGTGTTACAGTCCCCTAATATGACTATACTAGAGGCCTGATGCACAAAATTCGTGCAAGGGCCTTGGCCCCTGCTGCAGCAGCAGCTGCCTCTGCCTCGGCCCCCGCCTGCCACGGCTTCGTCCTGAAGGAAGGACACCCAGAAGGACGTCTGGTCTAATTAGCATATTACACTTTTATTATTATAGATTGCTGTTGATCTCTCCCTTAAGTCCTCCAGAAGAGTATATATATATATATATTTACCAGGGTTAGATCCTCTTGTTGAATTGACCCCTTTAGTATTAAGTAATGACCTTAATTGTCTATTGTGATGGCCTTCATTATGAAATCTGTTTTGTCAGATACGAGTATTGCCACCCCAACATTTTTTTGTTTCCATTTGCATGGAACTTTTTTTCCCATCCCTAAACTCTCATCTTGTTTGATTCTTTTGTTATGAGGTGGGTCTCTTGTAGACAGCATATATTTGGGTCATGTTTTCATATCCATTCAGCTACCCTATATCTTTTGATTGGAGCATTTAATCCATTTATATTTTAATTATTATGTTTCTGGGTGTGGGCCTGTTTGGGCTCTTCTTGCTTGGGACACTCTGCACCTCCTGAACTTGTGTGCCTTTTTCCTTTACCAGGTTAGGGAAGTCTTCTGCCATTATTTCTTCAAACATGTTCTCTGTCCCTTGCTCCCTTCTTTCCCCTTCTGGCACTCCTATTAACATTTTATGTTGTCCCATAGCTCCCTTAAGCTGTCCTCCTGTTATTTAATTGTTTTTTCATTTTAGTTTTCTGATTGAGTGATTTTTTTTGCTACCCTATCTTCTAATTCACTAATCCAATCCTCAGCTTCCCCTAATCTGCTGTGTACCCCTTCCACTGTGTTCTTTATTAGTGCCATGTAATTCTTCATAGTTATTATATCCTTTCTAATGCTATTTAGCATCTTTGCAATCATTATTCTGAACTCTGCATCTAATAAATTCCTTAATTCCATTTCATTTAGCTCTTCTTCTGGAGAATTCTCTTGTTCTGTGGGGTTTTTGTGTTTTTGTTTTGTTGTGTTTTCTTGTCTCCCGATTTGGCTGCCTGTTTAGTTTTGTGTTTATATATTAGGCAGATCTGCTATGACTCCTGCAGGACAATGTCAGACAATTTTTGTGGCTGGCCCTGAGTACCCTGTTTGGAGCTATCAGCAATCCACAGCTTGTGGCTCCCTCTGCTGGGGCTGGGTACCTTTGGAAAGAACTAGGATGTGCAGCAGGGACTGCTTTTCCTAGGCCTGGGCACAGAAGAAGATCAGGCAAAGACTCAAAGCCTCCAGAGCTATGCCTCTTCCTGCAGTCCAATTGACATTCAGTCTTGATTAGCCTCAGGCCATCAACCATAGGTCTTCAAACAGGGTAGGGCAACTTCCCTGCCCCCACCCACCCACTCCCCAGGCAAAAACTGCCTGGATAACAAAGGTTCTAGGAGAAAGAACCAGTGTGAGCGAATGATACAGCACAGTAAGCTCCAGTCCCAGAGCCCTGAAACCTGGCTTCTGCTCACACAGCTCCAATCCACTCTGTCCTCCCTCTGCTGGAGCCCAAGGTGAATGACTGCACATGAAATTTTGTGCATTGACCCTTTAAGAGGTTGCCTGCATTTCCAGCCATTTCTCACTGGCAGACAGCAACCCCACTGCTTTTCATAGCCAGATGCTATGTGGGCACTTTTCTTAGTTTTGATGCTCTGGGCTGAGGAGCCCAGCTTGGGGTTTAGATCCTAGAGGTCTCAGTGGAACCCCCAACACCTGAGATATCCCTCCAGATCTTCAGTTGCTATCTGTGGGAGCCCACATAAACTAATTACAGCCCTTTCATGCTTCTGCCCCCCCTACCAGTCTCTATGTTGTCCCCACTTTTCATCCTTGGTTATCAGGGTTCTCTCCAGCGAGTCTTCAGTTGACTTTTCAGCGTGGTTTTTCTGTATTTTAGTTGTGTTTCCAGTTTGGTCCTGGGAGAATATCAGTGTAGCTTCTACTTACTCCACTGCCATTTTGGAATCAGGCTCCTTTATATGGTTTTATTTAAACTTTTATATCTGAACAAAAAATATACATGACTAGATAAAAGAATAGCGTGTGCTTTGCCTATGACTGATGCCCAGAAGTGACCTGTGTTGAGAGGCCCTCCCCTGTCTTTTCTGAGACGGATTCGTACTGGGTTACAAAAATTACTAAATGACCGCTTAAAAGTTTTTAGATGATTTTGCATGAAATGAATTCTACTTATCAGATGTGAATGTTAGTTACATGAAATCAAAACTATCCGCACAATCCTCCATATAACAGAATTCCTGGCACTGTGTGAATCTTGTCGAGATGCTCATGAGAGAGCTGACACTGATTTCAATGAGCCCTTAATACAAACCAAAAAGTATATCACCCATTCTATGCATAAGTAATTCAAGAAAATTTGTATCAGTGTCACTGGCTTTTAATACATTCTTGAACTCCTATTGTAGTTCTAACTTGTTTACTAGTTGATCAACTGTGAAAATGAAATTCAATGGTTGAATTTGCAGGGACAAATTCCTGTCACTCAGAAAGTGCACCTAGGGGTCGACCATGCAACTGGCCAGCAGCCACAGAAGTACTATGGCTGATCCATCAATAATCAAGTTCTTACTGATAGTTTTGACAAAAGCACAGTTAAACCAATAATGGTTAATATCTATTATGTGACAGGGAGCTGTCCATTGCTTCACTCACATTAAACATGTCTGTGTTCTTTCATTGCTGCTCATCTTGTATAATCACTGAGGACACCTTGATGGGCTTCATTTAGTTGGAAATACATGTTTTCAGGTGCATGTCATGGTGCAAATATTGCTGCCCCTCAGTAGCAATCATATAGATCAGTGGTTTTCAAACTTTTTCATCTCACAGCACACATAAACTAATTACTAAAATTCTGCGACACACCAAAAAATACATTTTGGCCAATCTGACAAAAAAAAAAGGATAATTTTGGTTCATTCACACTGGATGGCTATTGCTGTGTTGGCTGTTGTCATTTGTTTTATTTGACAACCTAAGGGAAAAGAGGTCAGTGCCAACTAAATAGTCAGGAAATGCATGTTTTAAAAATTCTTGCAGCACACTGGTTGAAAATCGCTGGCACAGATATATATGGACTAATGTTTGTGTCGTCCCCCCGACACCCAAATTTTATCTGTTGAAGCTCCAATTCCTAATATGGTATTTGGAGGTGGAACTCTTTGGATAGTCACTGGGTTTGGAGGAGGTGGGCCCCCATGATGAGATTCAAGTCCTAATAGGAAGAGGAAGAGACCGGACCTGACCCTCCCCTGCTTTGCCAGGATGCGCGAAGAAGGCAGCAGCCTGCAAGCCAGGAGGAGAGCCCTCCCCAGGATGCAGCCTGCAGACACTGTGACCTCGGGCTGCCAGCATCTATACCCGTCAGAAGTAACCTGTGCTGTGGAGCTGCTCAGGGTTTTGTTACTGTAGCCCGAGCTGAGACAGACACTTTTTAAAAATTGCTCCCACCCTGGCTGGATGGCTCAGTTCATCGGAACTTTGTCCTTCGCATCAAAAGGTGGCGGGTTCAGTTCCTCGTGAGGCCACCTACCCAGGTTGCTGGTTCAATCCCTAGAAACATATCCTTAGGTGAGGATTTAAAAAATATTGCTCCCAATTTTTAAATCATCTCTTTTGTCTGTAGAAGATCTGTCTTCCCACTAACTGTGAAATATCATTTCTCCCTTTTGCAGGAGATGCAATTGACATATCTTTTTTCCTACATATAACACTATATTAAGAAGCTTTTCTATGTAAGAATTCTGCTGGCAGGGGCAAGTTCCTCTGTGAGTGCACCCCCTCCCACAGAGGCTGCCGTTCCGGACCGGAGCACTGCTTTCTGTATTCTAAGTGCTCTCGTTCTCCGTTAGCATTTCTTTTCTTAGCACAGATCAGAAGGGGCATAAACAGCTGGTAAGATGTATTCTTGTCATGACCATTAAAAAGGTTTTTAATATGCTAGAAATTATTTGTGTTTTACAACTCTCAACTGGACCTGAATCCTAAATTAATGCCACAGCCCAGGCCAAAAACGAGTTACTCCCTCCAGGGGCCTCTTCCCTTTGGTTAATTACAGCCAGGCAGTCCCTGTGGCCCAGAGCTCTGACTCTAGCCGAGGGCGGGACAGCGGGGAGCAAGCAGGTGTTTGCAGAAGGACGGGACTGAGCAGCGGCTGTGGAGTGGGATTTGCTGCGCGGTCAGCGCCCAGCCACCTGGTGTTTCCAGGGTGCTCTCCGCTCCTCGGCAGCCTCCACAGCTCTTGTGGCTGCATCTGCCGCGCCGTCTAACCTCGCAGCCCGGAGGCCAAGGCCTTCGCAGACCCGAGGGACTGAGGAGCTGGGATGTTCCGGTGTCTGGACGCCTCCTGAGGTGGGAAGATGGAGGTGGGCGGGAGTTGGCGACAGGAAGACCAGGAGCTACTAAGCCTGACTCTCAGGAAATGAAATTCACTGATGAAAACAAAGACCAGAGTTTCAGAATCTGCCTCTTCTTGCCTCCCACCCCCCCATACTTCCCCAAAGGACTAGTCGTCGTCACAGCATCCGCCTGCAAACACGTTAGAGTCTGTAGGAAATAAGGCATAAGAATGATCCAAAGGCATTGCAGGCCCTGAGTGAATTCACACTGCTGGTGCTCAAGTGAGAAACACATGGAGACAGAAAAGCACTCTATGGAGACAGAAAACCGCTGTGTAGACGGAAAACCGCTGTGTAGACAGAAAACCGCTGTGTAGACGGAAAACCGCTGTGTAGACGGAAAACCGCTGTGTAGACGGAAAAGCAGTCTATGGAGACAGAAAACAACTTCGTTCTTTGTGGGCCTGATTTTCGGTGATTAAAATAAGGGATGGCTTCTTCTTCTTTTTTTACTTCAACACAAGCTGCCCTTAGTGAGCAACATTCCTTGTAAATGTCAGGAGACAAGCTCTGCAGGGCCTGGCCACACTGTTGGAGGCACCACCCCTAAGGACGTGTGATGTGAGCAGCTCTCTCCTGCGCCAGCACAGCGCTTGCCCACGTGGGAAGGAACATGGTGGCGGCCCGTGGGACCGCTCCGCAGCGTTAGTGACCCCAGGGGAGGACCCGGTCAGTGAGCAGCCAGCTGCCCTGACCACCAGCGCCTCCCCTCGGGCATCTCCCTGGAAAGATGTCGTGGCTGCGAGTGGCTCCCCGCGCTCACGTGGGCACGGAGGAACCTCCCTTGTCTCCCTCCCCGCTGTCCACACCTGGGCCAAGCCAGTCGCCTGCCGCTCAGGCCCGCGCACCGCATGCGGGCTGGTTAAGGAGTAAGGGGTTGGCCCTGGCCTGGTGCTCTGTGAGTTGGAGCAGCACCCATACCCCGAAGGGTTGAGGGTTGGATCTCAGGTGTCTGTAGGAAATAAGGCATAAGAATGATCCAAAGGCATTGCAGGCCCTGAGTGAATTCACACTGCTGGTGCTCAAGTGAGAAACACATGGAGACAGAAGAACACTCTATGGAGACAGAAAACCGCTGTGGAGACGGAAAACCGCTGTGTAGACGGAAAACCGCTGTGTAGACGGAAAACCGCTGTGTAGACGGAAAAGCAGTCTATGGAGACAGAAAACAACTTCGTTCTTTGTGGGCCTGATTTTCGGTGATTAAAATAAGGGATGGCTTCTTCTTCTTTTTTTACTTCAACACAAGCTGCCCTTAGTGAGCAACATTCCTTGTAAATGTCAGGAGACAAGCTCTGCAGGGCCTGGCCACACTGTTGGAGGCACCACCCCTAAGGACGTGTGATGTGAGCAGCTCTCTCCTGCGCCAGCACAGCGATTGCCCACGTGGGAAGGAACATGGTGGCGGCCCGTGGGACCGCTCCGCAGCGTTAGTGACCCCAGGGGAGGACCCGGTCAGTGAGCAGCCAGCTGCCCTGACCACCAGCGCCTCCCCTCGGGCATCTCCCTGGAAAGATGTCGTGGCTGCGAGTGGCTCCCCGCGCTCACGTGGGCACGGAGGAACCTCCCTTGTCTCCCTCCCCGCTGTCCACACCTGGGCCAAGCCAGTCGCCTGCCGCTCAGGCCCGCGCACCGCATGCGGGCTGGTTAAGGAGTAAGGGGTTGGCCCTGGCCTGGTGCTCTGTGAGTTGGAGCAGCACCCATACCCCGAAGGGTTGAGGGTTGGATCTCAGGTGAGGGCACACATGGGAGGCAACCAATCGATGTCTCTCCCTTGTCCTTCCACTCTCTCCAAAGAAAATCAATAATCCTTGGGTGAGGATTAAAGAACAGTTTAAGGAACTGTATTGAGAAAACCCAGAAACATTAAGAAACTTTCCTAATTTTTAAAAGAAATGCATTTTATTTTATTTCATAATTAACTTGGTATTATGTAGGATATGTGTAAATATTATCTATATTCCTGATCTGATCTAATAATGTTATATGTCAATTCTATTTCAATTAAAAAACCCTCACATGGTATTTCTTCAAATTAACCATTGTTTTAAGCCAGGCTGGTGAGACTCAGTGGTTGAGCATCAACCTATGAACCAGGAGGTCATGGTTCAATTTCTGGTCAGAGCACATGCCCGGGTTGCAGGCTGGATCCCCAGAGGGGGGCAGGCAGGAGGCAGTCAGTCAATGATTCTCTCTCATCATTGATGTTTCTAGCTCTCTCTCCCTCTCCTTTCCTCTCTGAAATCAATAAAAATATGTTGATGTCAAAATAAAATGTGTAACTATTTTCTTCTGTGAGGTCAACACCCCTTAGATGGTGTCAGGTTGTACATGCTTTCTTTGCTCGTACGTATTAGCTTCCTAGCACACAGCAGCTTCTCAGTAAGTGTGTGTTGAGTGAATCAATGGAGAAAGAAGGGCTGTTATGTAACTAAGTGCATTTCAGCCTAGAAAGTCTTCTAGGAAGTCCCAGCGGTCTGAGAGCTGGGAGTTTCCTGATCTTCAGCCACGGCAGCCCGAGTTCCATTGTTCCACTCACTCCCATGGAAGTCTCAGCCACCACCCAGTGCACGCATCAGAGGTGCAATTTTCATAACAAAGAAAGATGGCAAGAAAAATGTGTATCCATTTTTAAGGAGAGATTGAATTAGAAACTTCTTCCACTCAAAGACATTCAGTCAGTCTAATTTCATAGGATGGCTTGTGCTAATTTTGACATAGTTAAGAGGTGTTATGACAAGGTTTGATGTTAATATTCATGAAGAACCTAGAGAGGTAAGTGAATGGAGTTTAAAGTCATACTGTTCACAGGACATTTTCTTAGCAAAAATATAAAGCCAGCCATCGCTTCCAGTGTCAGCTTCACAGAGATACAAAGAGGGAGCAGAGAGGCAAGCAGTGGGCATTGTTGCCAGGATACGTGTTTGGGAGAGCTGCGAAAAGTATATCTTAAATGCTACTCATATTCTCCAAAATACCTACGCTGGATGAGACAGGATATCATCAAGAAAACATCAAACCAAGGTCATTGTTACTTTCAACATCATAGTATTTACGAGGATGAGTGAGTTTACTCAGAAATAAGACCCACATATTGATCTAGTAAAAATACTACAGAGTGTATCGTTTGTCATTTTGTAGCAATGTAAGAGTCTTAGTGTCAGAGGTCTGTCTTCTGCAAAGTCTGGGTAGAGAAAAGGTTTGTCAGTCAAATAAAAGGAAAACAAACACAAAAAATAACAAAATACTTGAAGTCCTGAAATGCAGATTGTTAAACTGGTTATTGGAAATGAGCAGGGAGATACAACAGTCACACGATGTATTGTTTTAGTCATCAGTCAGTCCCTGGACACCAGAGATGACATAGATCTGAACAAACAAGATCCAGAAACAACCAAGGCACATGCTGGTGGAATGTAATAAAAACAAGCAAGTTCCGGGGGCGCACGGAAGGCGACAGGACTCATTACATGGAAGAGTCCGAGGGAATCACAAGGGAAAACAACACCTGAGATGGTTTCACTGGCCTTTGCCTGACAGAAAGAAGGACAAGAACTCAGAGTAAGAGGCGTATTGGCAAATGGAAGGGGAGTGAAAGGGCACAGGGACGGGGAAGCGGGTCACCCTTGGTGGAGCGTGAAGTGCTATGTCCGGGCAGGAGGAGAGAGGGGGAAGCGCAGAGCCATGGGCTCAAGCAGTGAGGACCATGAACACACACACTGATCCACACTTTAACGTGTATGGCAAATAGCTGCAAGTTTTATCCACATCATAAAATGATCAGATATATGTCAAACCAAAAAACGCACAAGGAACAAAACTCAAGGCTGGACTGGAGGAGACATGAGTGATTTCCAGAGAGACCCGGTGGGATGTGCACTAACGGCTGGCAGCAGGCTGGAAGGAGGGGAGTCCACAGACAGCGGGCTGAATCTGCACCAGCCAGCGCCATAGTCAGCAGGATTTCATTTCTAAGTCAAGTCCCTTCATTTTTTAAGAGAGAGTGGAAGGGTGGGAGGGGTGGGGAGGGGTGGGGGAGAGAGAGACAGAGAGAGAGAGAGACATCTATTGCTTGCCCTAGACCAGGGCTGGGGATGGAACCTGTAACCCAGGTACATGGGTTTGATGCCCTTGACTGGGAATCAAACCCATGACCCTTTGGTGTGCTGGCCAATGCTCTAACCACTGGAGAACACTGGCCAGGGCCCTTAAGTGTAACTTCTAAGAAAATGCTAAAAATTATTAGAAAATATTAAGTACCATGGAATATCTACATTTTTAAAGCATAGAAAACATTTTAACTGATAAAAATGCTTTGGTAAAATAGAATTTTGTGAAACAATATTGTTCAAGGCTAATATTTTTTACAATACAACATTGGTGCTTATCTAACACATTTGTATCAGGGAAACAAGACTTTCTCCTGTCATCTTTTTTGGAAGAAGCTCTTAATTTATCCATTTACCTTTGTGTGTGCCTATGCCCAGAAAGTCTATCAGGGCAAAAAGCTTCTGAAAGGCTATTCCAGGAGGAAGAGCTCCGTCGTGGCCCATTCATATCTGAATGCTCAGTTGCAGGCAACAATGTTATCAAAGGAGAAGCTTCAACTTCAGAACAAGTATGTAGCCAAAAATGTCCATCAGAAATCATCGGCATTTAGTCATTATTTAGATTGAGCCAAGAAGGTCTTTTAAAGCATTGAAAAACTGCTAAAAAAGAAGGAAGTGGATATAAAATTGCAGTGTAAGTGGTAAAATGAATTACTTACAACTCAAGAAAACTGAAAATTAATGTAACGTGAGTAAGGAGAAGTACCACCTATTAATAGTAGTTATCTACTGGAAATTAATTTATAAGAATAGTAAACTATTTGATAGACAAGTGTATCATGATTTAAATCAGACAAATAAAAAATATTCTACTATCTATATTAATAAAAGGGCAAACTGCTAATTAGATCAGATGTCTTCTGGACATCCATCTGGACATCATTCTGGACAAAGCCACGGTGGTGGGGGCAGAGGCAGAGGCAGTTAGGGGCAACTAGGCTGGCAGGGGAGGGCAGTTAGGGGCAAAAAGGCCAGCAGGAGAGGGCAGTTAGGGGCAATCAGGCCAGCAGGCAGGCGAACGGTTATGAGCAAGCAGTCCCAGATTGCAAGAGGGCACAGGCTGGGATGAGGGGCCCCCAACCCCCGTGCACAAATTTCATGCACCGAGCCTCTAGTTTGTTTATCATAATGCTTTACAATCATCAAGTTTGATAATTGGTTTTGAATCACTTCAGAAATAAGCACTCAGCATGTCTTTTAAAAGGAGTAAAGCCGAAACCGGTGTGGCTCAGTGGATAGAGCGTCGGCCTGCGGACTGAAAGGTCCCAGGTTCGATTCTGATCAAGGGCATATACCTGGGTTGCGGGCACATCCCCAGTGGGAGATGTGCAGGAGGCGGCTGATCGATGTTTCTCTCTCATCAATGTTTCTAACTCTCTATCTCTCTCCCTTCCTCTCTATAAAAAATCAATAAAACATATATAAAAAAAGGAGTAAAAACTGCAAAAAGGAGAAAATATCAAATAGATGGTGATATGTAGTCATGATGTAATACTTTGTATACCTGGAATAAATGTTCATTCCAATCACATAAATAGAACATAAATAGAATCGTCTCAGTGTCGTTGGAACTGGCCTGCCTTTAACCACTTGAACACCAGCATATCTGGCCAGGCACCTTGCTTTCAGTCCCCTGTCAAAGTCTGTGCTTTGTCACTGAGCAGTGGGTAGGGTGGTGTCAGTTCCCACCGCACCCTATGTGGACCAGAGTGCAGTGGAGCAGTGAGGGGCTCTCCTGCTGAGCGCCAGGTGGTCTGCAGAAATGAGAAGGAGCTGCTAGAAGAAACCAGGGCAGGAGCGGTGCTGGCCGTGATCTGCAGGGTCCAGATCTCGAAGAAGAGCAGTGGGGAGGGGCATCCACATTCTAGAGCCACGTGTTCCCTGCTGATGCTGCGGTGGGAGGAAGAAGCAGAGCAGAGCTGCTGATGGCTTCCGAGACGTAAAGGGGCAAAATGTGGAGCCCAGGCCTTGCAAGCAAAGTCGTCACGAGGCAGCTGCATCCCGACAGGCTGCACTTGGAATCAGGTCAGTGCGTGCCTCTTGCAGGGACTGTGGTCCAGTTTTACCAATTCCCAGTTGATCCCAGACCCTGGGTTACCATGATGCTGCATTGCAAACAGCCATGGCATCTGGCAAGGGTCAGATTTAAATGTTCTCTCATTTAAATAACTAGGCATAGGAGTAGAAAAGACGAGAGAGAGAGAGAGAGAGAGAGAGAGAGAGAGAGAGAGAGGAGAGAGAGAGAGAAGGAGGAGAAAGGGAAAAGGGAAGAAAAAGAGAGAGAGAGGGGAAGAGTGAGACAGACAGACAGAAGATGGTGGAAGAAGACCCAGCAAGTGCAGATCATCAGGGTTGTCCAACAAGCACCTTTGATGGCCACACTGTGCATGCTAAGTACAAGCTGAGAACTGAAACAGAACTAGAGGCTGCAAAAAAGAATCAAATAGCTATTCCAGAACTAAGCATTGAACTAACCCAAATTCGCGTCTCAGTGGTGGGTCTACAGAAGACTAGGCACAGATGAAAGTTCATCAGGAGAAGACAAAAGCAAAGAAAATATCTAGAAAAAGTTACAAACAGGATGAAAAAACAGAAGGACGCGAACAGGGATTCCTGACCAGGTTTGTATGTGAAGCTGCAGTCACACGAGGGAAAGAGAGAACAGCCATATTTGGAGAGAAAATAACTGAGAATTTTTCAAAATGTAAGAAAGCTACCCAGCCTGAGATTTAAAAGTTTTGTATAAGCAAATATGATTTCAGACAAAACAAAAACACTTTGGACATAGCAACAATGCAGACAAGAGGACGCCTTAAAGCACCCACGAAAAAGAAGGGTCACTTACAATGAGCAACAACTAGACTGAGAAATGGCAGGACAGATTCTCCAGTGCTGACACTGACAGTTGCTAACCTGTGCTTCTGTGTCCAGGAAACTATCCTTAAGGTAAGGCTGAGTGAAGGCATATGCAGGCACCAAAACAGAGCACTGGACTGCAGCAAACCATTTCCAGAGCCAAAGAACTCATGATAAACACTAGAGGCCCGGTGCATGACATTTGTGTACTGGGGGGGGATGGTCCCATCAGCCCGGCCTGTGCCCTTTAGCAGTCTGGGAGCCCTTGGGGGATGTCCGACTGATGGCTTAGGCCCCTCCTGCAGGAAGCGGGCCTAAGCTGCAGTTGGACATCCTTAGCGCTGCCGTGGAGGTGGGAGAGGCTCCTGCCACAGCCGCTGCGCTCACCAGCCATGAGCCCCACTTCTGGCTGAGCGGCACTTCCCCTGTGGGAGCACACTGACCACTAGGGGGCAGCTCCTGCATTGAGCGTCTGCCCCCTGGTGGTCTGTGCACATCATAGCAACCAGTCATTCCGCCATTAAGTCGATTTGCATATTACCCTTTTATTATATAGGATATTTTGAATAGAATGTTAGCCAAAAGCAAAATATCAATTTTTCAGGTAAATGGTAGGTACACTTACTGAGAAATTTATATTCTAGGTGCATGTACTTTAAAAAAGATTGAAAACCAATGAGCTAAATAGTCATCGGAGTAATACCAGCAAATTAAACCCACAGGAAAGAAATGAAACTAAATAATAAGGTTTAGTGTTAAAATGATGAAAAGGAAAACTCAAAGGAAAAATATAAGTTTTATTTTTTCAATGAAGTTTGTATAAAACTCTGGAAAAACTATTTTTAAAACTGACACAAATTATCACTATCAGCAAATGGACATCCCCAACATTCTACACACATTGTGGTACACACCATCAGAGGACATTTAAACAGCTTCATGAAAATAAATTTCAAAATTTTGGTGAAATGAACAAATTCCCGGAAAAATACGATTTATTAAATTGACTAAAAATAAATAGGAGACCTGATTAGTCCAATGCAATTAAATAAATTAAAATCGCAATGAAAACTGTCCCAAGGAGCGAACGCCAGGTCCTGAGAGCGTTGGCAGCCAGTCCTGCAGCGGCTCAGTCGGAAGCCACACAGGCTCCTGGGAGCACTGAGCTGGTGAGACGGCAACGCTGGGTCTGGACGAATCACCACCAGAAAGGAAACTGTCAGCCAGTTCCCAGCACCCTGCATGCAAACTCCAGCCATGTATTCGGAGAGCAGGCACCCCAATTTCAGTTCATACCCAGCAAGCTCCTGGATCTCACAGAGTAAGGCCCTGACCACAGGACATCCAGTCCAGCCATGGACAGTTTCTGCCGGGACCACCAAGTCATAGCGCAGGTGGACATGGAGAAGATGGACTTGCCCACAGACTGGGCGCGAACAGGGTCAGAGGCCAGGAGCAGGGTCAGAGGCCAGGAGCAGGGTCACAGGCCAGGAGCAGGATCGGAGGCCAGGAGCAGGGTCACAGGCCAGGAGCAGGGTTGGAGGCCAGGAGCAAGGTCGGAGGCCAGGAGCAGGGTCACAGGCCAGGAGCAGGGTTGGAGGCCAGGAAAGCGGAGAGGCCTGGACCTGTCCCTACCACTGCCGCCCAGACACCTCTGCCTGCTCACTCCTGCCGCGGCGGCATGGAGGCCGAGGGCCACGGGCCACCAGGCTCAGTGGGGGAGTGCACAGGCCCATCACAGACCTCTGCGGGGCCGGCCCCACAGGAGGGGCTGCAAGACTGGGTGCGGGGGGCCTCCTCAGGAGGCAGAACTCAGGAGCTGGGTCTCCTCGCCGACAGGGTGTGGAAGGAGAACTGGCGTGAAGTCAGAACAGCACAGCGTCCTGCATAGCTACTGAGGGCTGGGCTGGTGGCACCGAGGCTGGAAGGAATCACATTGGAAGGTGAGGGACACACTCCAGAGAAGAGCCATGGAGATGACCACAGTGTGGCCACGGGTGCGAAAGTCTGCGCTTCACAGTTAGTGCCCCACAAAGCCTGTTCCACGCAGACAGGTGACCGCTGGGGACAGAGTCCACGCAGACAGGTGACCGCTGGGGACAGAGTCCACGCAGACAGGTGACCGCTGGGGACAGAGTCCATGCAGACAGGTGACTGCTGGGGACAGAGTCCACGCAGATAGGTGACCACTGGGGACAGAGCCCCCCACTGTGACAAATGGTCACCTGATGGAGCAGCTGTGGGGGAAGGACAGGAACTATTCGGGACCACGCAGGAGTTCCCAGCCTCCCACGCGCCCACAGCTGGGCGTCCTCCCAGCAGCAGAACATGCGCCAAGTCCCCAACAGGCCCCGGGGACGCTGAGGACTTGGTGTGTCACCTGGGCCTGTTCTCCGTGCAGCATCTTTCTGGCAGGAGGCGTTCTGGTGGGATGGCATGCACTTTGCATATAGTTTGCCTTTCTTTCCTGCAGGTCCTCAGCTCAGGGCCAGGCTGTGGAGTGTTGCAGCCACTGTAGGGCATGTGTCCTGCTGACAGGGCACCCATCCAATATCGAGTCAGACCATGGGCCCCACCTCACAGCAAGAAGGCACCGCACTGGGTACGGGACCCAGAGTCCTCTAGTTGCATCCCGCACCCAGGGCTGGGACGGGCAGCCGGGGTAAGGGGGACAGCAGTCAGAGGTGCAGCTGGCACAGCTTGGAGATGCCGCCTGTGTGGCTGGTGCACAGTCCTCTCAGAGCAGTTGATGGCTAACCTGGTGCGCATTATCTCCTGAGGGGTCCCCCTGGGCGGGCAGGCCTGGCAGCCAAGGGCTGGGAGCAGGAGCAGCCTCGCTCAGGGCGAGCTGCTTGGACAGAGATTCTCTGGTCCTGCAGTCCAGTGAAATAGGGATTTTTAGGGGTGAAATAGGCAGGTTTAGGGGGGTTTTAGAATTGGGGGTCCATGAAGAAAAATTACAGGGCTACAGAGTTGCAAAAGGGTATATTACCATAACACAAGGGAGCCAGGGACAGTTACATTTCCATAAGACAAGGGAGACTGGAAGAAGTTACATTTCCATAAGACAAGGGAACTGGGAGTAGCCAAAAGGTCTATATTTACAAAATAAAGGAGGAAGAAAGCCCAGTGGGAATGGGAGAACAATGAGGGAGAAGGGCCTCACACCATCCCTATGACGTTTGACCTTTGAGCTCAGGAGTTGCTATAGGGACCAAATCAAAGGGAATATTGACCAATCAGAGGGGATATCAGGACACAGGGACTGCAGCCTTTAAAAAGCGTGGAAACAGGAAGTCGGTGGGACTCTTCCTCCTCCCCACATGGGAGTCTGTGCTGTGAGATTCTTTCCCCTTCCCCACGTGGGAGTCTGTACTTGTTCATCAATAAATCTCCACCTTTGCTACACCATCGTCTGTGGATTCATTCTTCGATTTTGATGGACAAAGAATCCAGGGAACCATCCTGCCCCGGGGAACACCGCGTGTTCCAGTTCCCAAATCCCGCATCTCTGGGCTCTGGAGCCGAGACTCCTGGTCCTCGGAAGGAGAGCTCCCTGGGGCACAGCAGGCGTCCTTCCCAACAAGCTACGCTCCTGCCGCCTGCCAGCCCCCAGCACCCAGGGACCAGCGGGAGGGCCTGGAGCCATCCCAGGGAAATTGACCGTGACCTCAGGCATCCTGTTGCCGAGTTGCCAAGAAGGCAGCAGTGACCCACCCCTCTGCCCCAGGACACTCCCTCTGTCCCCAGGAAACTGCATGCAAATCTCCCCTAAGTCAGACCGAAGCCCAGGTGGCTGGGGGAGCGGAGCCTGTGCACTGACAAACAGTGAGGGATGCGAGGGGATGGAAACAGCAGCACGTGCTGAGTGCTGAGCGCCCGGCCAGCTCCGAGGCCCCGCACCGTTAACCAGGCCCCCCAGCAGCTGGGAGGCAGGTTCGTCGCCTCTGCTGCCCACACCGGTAGTGAGGGCTGGCACCTGGCATTCGCCTGCATGTTGACAGGACTCACAGGCTCCTCAGGGCTGGCAGGCAGCGCAGCTCAGCCTGCCCTGGAGTTGAAGACTGCCTGCCCCCCATGCCGCGCTGTCCTGTCTCAGTAACTGCGGGTCCCACACCCGCTTTCCAACGGTTACCACCTGCTTCCTTCATAAGATAAAAATGGAGAAAATTAAACAACAATTCAGTGTCAATTAATCCAGGAAAGGACTATTTCACGACTCACTAGTACTTGTCCCTCATCCTCGCTTCAGCCCCCACCGCCCCACCCTGAGGT
Organism: Myotis brandtii; assembly: GCF_000412655.1. NCBI lineage: Eukaryota > Metazoa > Chordata > Mammalia > Chiroptera > Vespertilionidae > Myotis > Myotis brandtii. The sequence continues at coordinate 1,117,605 of NW_005370427.1, forward strand.
CATCATCGGGGCATCCTAAGCTCATTTGCTGCCCACCCCGGTGAGGGCAGAGCCACGCCAGCCACAAGGAGAACACATCCGGGCCCCCCATGAAGAGATCTGAGGTCCGCCCGTCCTCAGCTGGCAAGGTCACGACCTCCCCTCCCCACTGACCCACCATGCGGATACGTCACCACAGGTACCTGAGGAGAAAACAGACACTCGGGGGTGCCTAGGACACCCCATGACAACTAGGACACGGTGCACTGGACGTAAGGATGCCCTGCTCTGACGGTCCCAGGAAGTCTGTGTCTTTCTGATCCTTTCATTTACCTTAAAATCCAAATGGAGGAATAGCATCAACCCAGAGATTTTAAGAAAAGAAGAGGAAGGCTTGAAGGAGAGACCTCGCAAGTGGCCAGAGCTGGGAGGCCTCCTGGTCCCAAAATAAACATGAGCCCCTTCGACCAACGTCCAGCAGGATCCACCGTGTGGTTCCAAGCAGTCCCTCGGCAAACATCTTCATGTCATCCGCCTACATAGAGTGATACTGATGAGCCATGTGCTAGTTAGTCACACCTAGACTCTCCCACCATTTTTCATTTCTATTTTCTGGATCGACTTTTTAGTTTTCCCCACCAAATTTCTCTGCCTACCTCTCTGATTCTATCTGCTTAACACTTTTGCACAGGGTGGGGCAAAAGTAGGTTTACAGTCATGAGTATGTGGAACACAGGGTTTATTCTTGGATTGTTATTTATTAATTATTGTATTAATTGCCATACAAACAACTGTAAACCTAATTTTGCCCCACCCTGTATATTCTTTTGACTTTTCCAGACACGTGGCTTATTTCTTGATAGATTTTGCCTTATTAATACATTATTTGACTTGTCATTTTATACATTGTCATAATCCCACTCATCATTATTTAATAGAATGATGTGATGTGCTCAAGCTATTTTTAATCCCCTTACATAACTCATGTTCATTGAATATAGGCTTTCAGTCAATTTTTACAATAATCCTGGCAGTATGTGTTATGGCCACTTTTGAGTCAATCTTAGAGAAGTTTATAAAATATACATTGAAATTGTAGCTCTTTTTACCTCATAAAGACATAAAAATTTATTTGAACAATGGTTCACTCTTTGGTGCAAGAATGCGCATGAAGCTAATTTATATTAAGCACTGACCCACTAGCGCTAGCAGTTACAACAGAGTTCATAAAAGCACTTTCATGCATCAGATGCCCAGAAATGGTTTCTTCTATCTGCTCCTGGAGAATTAAATGAGACTGAACTCAGCTCACCTGGCAAGTTCCTTCACTAAGCCCATTAAAGATTTATATGGAGTCATCTTACTATATTGAAAACCGATTTGCTTTTCCAGTTTATTTTGCCAACAGTCCTGGGCTACACAGATGAAGGTCCAGGCGATGTCATGTGGCAGGAACAGCCCTGCAAGGAGCTGATAGGAAAGCAGCTCCGGGATCATTTTGGGCATGAAATATATTTTTGGACCAAAGTATTTGGTAATTAATGAATTTCACTGTGAAAATGTACCAAGAAGCCTGAAACTAGAAATGCATTTCAGCCTCTCCACAGTGCAGAGGGAAGCAGTGAGCCGAAGCTCTTTAAATATTCTTGCAGAGACTAGGATTGGAGACCAAGATGGCGGCATAGGTAAACACCGCAGACTGCTGCCGCAAACAACCACTTCAAAAATACAACTAAAAGACGGAACGGACATCACCCAGAACCGCAGGAAGGCTGGCTGAGGAGAGACAAAGGTTGGTCTGAAATTAAAACCTTTCATTAAAAAGCAGTTTATAGTGGGTAGTCATGTCCTAGGCCAGTATCTTCCCTGACAAAGGTCAACTTCAATCTTTACTGAGTCTATTGTCTTTTTACATCTATGATAACATGACTTTGGAATGTCAGGGTAACTTGTAACTTACCTTTTCCCGGACCCCTCAGGGCACAGCAAATGGCACCAGGACACAGACCACAAATTCCCTCATTGTCATTGCTATCATGTTGATTGCTGACTGTTAACTATCCTGTATATGTAAATGTAAAAGAAGCATGTGTCTCTCATTTTATCTTTTATCCAATTGCTTTCTCCCATCTCCCTAATCTAACACCAATGGATTTCATGTCACCCACTTACTTCTCCTCCTTTGATGTCATTTATAAAAATAGATGAAAAACCACCATTCTCCAGAGCAAGCATGACAAACACGCAGCCCGCGGGCTGCATGTGGCCCACAACGAATATTTTTGCGGCCCAACCAATATAACAATATGTAGGGAACGTTTTTTGGTTTTTGTTTTTTGTTTTTTTTTAATCTGAAGTTACAGAAATATTTATTTTAAAATTAGCACTTTTAATAAAAAGTAGGGAACGTTTTAATAAAAATTTTGTAACTTAATTTTTACAATATCCTGTTATATTTAATTATTAACAACAAACTACAATGTTGGCTAATGACTGATTGCTATAAACATGTTGCATTCATTTCCCTTATGCACCTTATGCACAGGCGCACCATTTCTCTCCACTAATACCAGCAGCAAATATTTTAGCAGCCGGTAGCCACATCATTAGTCTTGGACTGACTTGTTGGGTGTGTGCAACAGGAAATATTTCCCTTTCGGAGAGCAAGAAAAATAGGTTTATTTGTGTTACGCTTATTAATTTGTGCAGTTATTCAGTGTCTGGTAAGTTAATGTTCAAGAAAAAATATTAATTTTTATTAAAATGTTCT
>NW_005370427.1:1121167-1141596 GCF_000412655.1 Myotis brandtii
TGGGAGGGGGGGAGTTATGGGGGGGAAAAAAAGAGGAACAAATGTACCCTGAACAATAAAGATTTAATTTAAAAAAAATAAATAAATAAATAAAAAAAATAAATATTCTTGCAGTTTTGAAATATCTACCATTTTTGTAGTTGTCTCACTTTGACATATGGGGACGAAAGGAGCCACCTGCTAACCTGACAAGCTCAGGGAAGGCCTGAGTGCTGGTCTTGCAAACTCAGAGACCTAAGTAACCACAAAGGTTGGTCTGAAATTAAAACCTTTAATTAAAAAGCAGTTTATAGTGGGTAGTCATGTCCTAGGCCAGTATCTTCCCTGACAAAGGTCAACTTCAATCTTTACTGAGTCTATTGTCTTTTTACATCTATGATAACATGACTTTGGAATGTCAGGGTAACTTGTAACTTACCTTTTCCCGGACCCCTCAGGGCACAGCAAATGGCACCAGGACACAGACCACAAATTCCCTCATTGTCATTGCTATCATGTTGATTGCTGACTGTTAACTATCCTGTATATGTAAATGTAAAAGAAGCATGTGTCTCTCATTTTATCTTTTATCCAATTGCTTTCTCCCATCTCCCTAATCTAACACCAATGGATTTCATGTCACCCACTTACTTCTCCTCCTTTGATGTCATTTATAAAAATAGATGAAAAACCACCATTCTCCAGAGCAAGCATGACAAACACGCAGCCCGCGGGCTGCATGTGGCCCACAACGAATATTTTTGCGGCCCAACCAATATAACAATATGTAGGGAACGTTTTTTGGTTTTTGTTTTTTGTTTTTTTTTAATCTGAAGTTACAGAAATATTTATTTTAAAATTAGCACTTTTAATAAAAAGTAGGGAACGTTTTAATAAAAATTTTGTAACTTAATTTTTACAATATCCTGTTATATTTAATTATTAACAACAAACTACAATGTTGGCTAATGACTGATTGCTATAAACATGTTGCATTCATTTCCCTTATGCACCTTATGCACAGGCGCACCATTTCTCTCCACTAATACCAGCAGCAAATATTTTAGCAGCCGGTAGCCACATCATTAGTCTTGGACTGACTTGTTGGGTGTGTGCAACAGGAAATATTTCCCTTTCGGAGAGCAAGAAAAATAGGTTTATTTGTGTTACGCTTATTAATTTGTGCAGTTATTCAGTGTCTGGTAAGTTAATGAAAAAATATTAATTTTTATTAAAATGTTCTGTTATTTTATGTGAACGATGACTCATTTGTGTCAGCCCTTTGTATTCAGCATGTCCCTATCGAAATAAACCTACGTTTCTATGGAAATTGAGTTTTTGTTTGTTTGCAGCCACAGACACTTACACCTGGATTACTTGGCCCTGGTGGCCTTGGAGTGTGACATGCTCGCACCAGAGCATTGCCCCAGGGCCTTGAGGTTCTGCTTCCCGACAATTGTCGGCAGTTTGTCTCAAATAAACCCACAAGTTATTTACAGACGTGACTGTTTCTTATGCTAACACATATAACAAATAGCCCAGGGCCTCAAAATGCCGCTGGCAGTGGGTCGGTTCCGGGACTGTGACCTGAGCATCTGACATGACGACACCGCTCCTGTCTTCTCTGGCGCTACACGGAGACAGGACACTGCCGCAAAGCCCCAGTGACATTAGCTTCGTGACACTGTCCCCTCAGTACGTCTTTTCCTATGAGCTTCCCAACCAATGCTGAGAAAACTAGAATTTATTCTTAAATTTTTATAGTGTTTCTCAGGCTGCTGCGTGCATCACAGTCACAGAAATTGCCGTTAAAGTAGGATTTCTGGGCCCCACTCCTGGGATTTCCAATTCGGCAGGTGGGCCCCAGAATTTGCATGTTAGTGAGAGTCGGGGCCACCGGTGCTTCCGACTATAGGGTCATACCTTGAGAATCGCCGCTTTCCACAAACAGCCACACACGAGGGAAGTCAGGAGCTGGGGGTCTAGTGTTTTATTTTTTGGCTCTTCCAATACCTAGATAAGCCACAAGTCCAAAGGGTGTGTGAAATTGGAAACGCTTTCTAGCTGTCTGGAAGTGGGACAGAAGTCTCTACATGCCAACCAATCAGAATTCTTTCTTAGCCGAGCTGCATGGTCCACAGCTGGTTCCACTGAGACGTTGCCTTTATAAGTGTCTCAGGATTTACTGTCAGTGAAACTGACATGTGAAATATCCGAGGAAAAACAATGGAAATCCTTACCCAACCAATCACCTATCTCCCCCACGCCAGCATCTGGCGAGCAGAAATGCAGCCGGGGCCTCGTTCCCTGGTGATGGCGCAAGGCTGGGGTGCGAACACGGGCCTTGCATGTCCCGGATCAAACGTGTCCTGCTGAGCCGTCATCCTCAGCAGATGATGTGGAGCAGATCACTGCTCTGTGGTTGTGAAGAGGCAGTTGGAGACACGAGTCACGAAACGTCAGTAACAGTGACGGGATTTAGGGGGAGCATGCACCCCAGCGTTTTGAAAGGGAGAGAACTCGGAGGATTACTCGAGGCTTCAGACTGAACTCCTGGTTCAGCCACACGGGGCGCCGGTGCAGACGTCTGGGCGCTTGGACTATGCAGCCGCCAGGCTCTGACCTTCCAGGGCCCGGCACAGTGAGGCTCCGAGTTACAACGCTGATGGGCATGGCTGTGCTCCTCACAGCTCCGCGGGTTTCTTTAACTCTGCATGGCCCGTGCCTCCCCAAATGGCCTTTACCTCTAGAAAAACAATTTTAAATGTTAACTCCACAATTTAAATGTTATGCTAGTGGCTGGGAAATTAATTAAGAATGCTACAAAGCTACATTGTGCAGAAGAGTACACCAATTAGTGTTTCCTAAAATAAATCAATGTATTGTGGAAACGCTGTATTTAATTATTTAGAAGAGCTTGGGATGCTTTAAAACCAAGAGGGAAGAATCATGTGCCGTCAGGCACCCATTCTGAGGTGCGACTGGGCGTGGGAGGTCTGGGCAGAGACCCCGCAAAACGCAGTTTGTAAAATTGGGAGGCGGCAGTCACCCCTGCGGAGTCCCGCCAATTCCCGGGAGAGCAGAGAGGAAGGGAACGGGACTGGAACATCAGTGCCACGGGAGACTCGCCTTCCTGTCCAATCAGACCCGTTTTATAGCCATTCACCTGCCTTTCTGTTCTAATTACACGCAAATTCTGAGGGATGGGGCTTAGATGGAATGCTAGCTGTGCACTCACGCACACACACACACACACACAGACACATACATACTCCCGCACACACATACACACACATGCATTCACACATATACACTTGCATACACACACACTCACTTTCACACACATTTACACAAACACATCCACATACATACTCACACACACATACACTCACACACACTCACAAACATATGCATGCACACAAACAAACTCGCATATGCACTCACACACACTCACAAACATATGCATGCACACAAACACACTCGCATATGCACTCACACACACATACACACTCTCACATACACTCACACACACTCACAAACATATGCATGCACACAAACACACTTGCATATGCACTCACATACACACCCCTGGGCATTTCAGAAGTGACATCCATAAGTCTTGTTGCCTCATTTTGTGCACAGCTAGAGCCATAAGTCTTGTTGCCTCATTTTGTGCACAGCTAGAGCCAGGAGGCTGAGAGAGAATAAACTGACATTCGAAGATTTCCTGCAAAACAACATCACATCCAGCTCTTAAACATCCAAACAGCCTGAGGCCACCGACAGCAGAGCCCTCCAGGCCATTCCCAGGCAGACTGGAGGTCTAGACTCTGAGAGGAAGGGGACAGCTTTGCTGGAGGGGGTGGGGTGCAGCACGGGCTGCATCTGAAACAGTGCGCAAGGCTTTGGGCTCAGGAGGCATGTCAGCCTGCGGCCATGTGTCCGCCGGGTGGTTGGGTGCCGAGAGCACCAGACAGCCAATGCAGCTGTTTCTAGCACATGTTTTACGTTTAATGAAGAGGATGGTTCCAAATGTTATTTCTTTGTCCGGTAACTATTACAGACTAGTTATGTAAGTTTAAAGACTTATAATTTCCCCATAAGTTGTTTTAGTTGGCCCAAGAAGGCCCTTATAGTTTCGAGATTACACAAGACCAGTGGCTAAAGCTTCAGTGTGACGCTGAGCTCACGGGCACCTTTGCTAAGCACAGGCCTCCCTCCAGCCGGGAGCACAGGGTGTGTGGAACAAACGCACAAGCAGAGGCACGCAAAGGGCCATCAGTAATGAGTTGAACCGGCCACAGTACGGCCAAGAAGTACCAGTTTCCTGCTGGCGGCGGCGGGGAGAATTACACCAGGTGATGCTGAACGATTCCCAAGAGCCTCGGCCTCTGAGAAGTTAAGAAATGTGAGCATAGGGGTGCGTCTGTCTTTTAAGTAGTGTTTTGGGTTTCTTTGGGTAAATTCCCAGAAGAGGAATTGCTACGGGAGAAGGACGCGTAATGAGAACAGAGCCACGGTTGTCTAACAAGCATTCACCTGACTAACTATAGACGAGCAGTTTCCGTACAGACCCTGGGAAAGTGGACGGTGAAACAGGCTGTAGAAAGATAAGAAGCCTCGATGGGTCCATGACTCAGAAAAGAAGTAAATTTTAAAAGCAGACCAACAACATAGGACATGCTTTGACTTGGTTGCTGTGCCTGGACCCTCACCTCCTCCAGGATTTTGCCTCAGGAATGCTGACCATTCTCCAGTCCCAGGAACGGGCTGAGCTGTTTATAACATCATGAAGACTAGAGGCCCAGTGCACAAAATTCGTGCACTGGTAGGGTCCCTAGGTCTGGCCAGCAATCAGGACCAACCAGGTTCCCTGCTTCCCCACCTCCCTACCTCCTCCTTCCCTCACTCCTTCAGTGCCCTGCCACCACCGCCGCTAGTCAACCTCCATGTTCCACGCCACCCCCTGGTGGTCAGTGCACATCATAGCAAGTGATCAAACTGCCGGTCTCCCGGTTGAACTCCAGAGGGGACACTTTGCATGTTAGCCTTTTATATATAAAGAGAGAGATTAGCCAGCATGTTATCAGACTCTAAGCTCCTGAAGGCTGGACTGCAGACTCTACCCTCCTTTTTACATGTTACATTACAGCTTGCATGTAGTTTGTTGCACATAGCTGTCTTCTCCCTCGTGTGTATATAACCAGCCAACTGGGGAGGGGGTCAGAGCAGAATTTGCGGGTGACCGACTGCTCTACTCATCCTGCCAGTGTTATTGCAGCAAATGCTCATATACAATTCAACCCTGTCTCCGCTTAATTTGGCTCAAGTAGTGACAGGTGGCCTGTGGACCCCTTGTGTCTGGTTTCAAAGGTGGTGACCATGAAGGACCCCAAGTGGGATTTCTTTCCAGGCAAGCACTGGGGCTGGCTGCCAGGGATCTTCCCGTGGGGTCCACTGTCAGCTCCAGCAACCCTGTCCTTCCACCTGAGTTGGATCTAGTGTGTTTGTATGACAGGAGGAAGAATCAAGCGTGTTTGTATGACACAAGAAGCATTGGCTGCCTCGTCTGGGCTTCTCTGTAAGGCATGGGGAGCATGTACTGTGTATGTCACAGGAGGCATTTACTGCCTCTCATCTGGGCGAGCCTGATCAGCTCCTGGTGGCAGCAGGAGACCGCCAGGGCTCCTTGCTTGGTCTCAGAGCCCCTAGTTGATCCACTCTGGGACAAGAGACATTGATCTGCTTCAGTGCTTTGTTTTGTTTGGTGTGTGTGTGTGTGTGTGTGTGTGTGTGTGTGTGTGTGTGTGTTTAAATGCAGGGCATTCTGAGGTTTCTGTGGCTGCACAGACAAGGAGCATGGTGTGAAGCTCTTATCTGTGGGTTGTGCGTGCGTGTAAATATTGTACATAGAGTACAATATTGATTGTTGCTTGTACATTGATTGTACCTTGATGGTTGTTTTGTGTCTCTTTGTTGTTTGGTTTAATTTGTTTAAAGACGGGGTGTATCCCACTTGGCTGGGGCCCCAGCTGCTTGTGGCAGGCTGAACCCCTGGCAGGGACTGCACGCACCTCCCAGCAGCTACCAAGAGTTCCTTATCCAGGGGATCCTCCCTGCGCTCCCTCTCAAGGCATCGGCCACCCATAATGCTTAGCTAGTGAGAGTTCATGTCTGTCTGTAAGGTAACTTCGGTTGCCATGCTCTTTGCTTGTTCTTTTATCTTTTGGGGACTTGGTTTTCTCTTCACTGCTTTATGAACACTGGGAATCCTGTCTCTGCTGTTTGGGTTTTGTGCCCCTCAGACCCTGTGAAGGTCATTGGCTGTGCAGGTTGGTGTGAGATGAGATGCTAAGGCCAGTGTCCCAGTCCCTTCTTTTGGAGCACTCACCCACTCACTTACTTCAGAGGTTGTTTTGTTGTAAAATGGGATAAGGGCTCCTCTTATTTGCAAGATTTCATGTTGTTGCATCGTGAGGATTCTACTCAGAAAAAAAAAAAAAACCCTATGGGAAATAAACCTTTTAAATCCCCTCCCTCTCTCCTTTTCTCCGGCCTCCTAGTTGTCAAGGTCATGTTCTCTGTTACAAAATTTTCCAAGAAAATGCTTGGGTAATAATTCACTTTAGAGTCTCATAGAGTTGTTAAGACATAATGAATAGCTATAACTAAAATGAAGGGTTTCTTTGTGTGTGTTTTGTTAATCCTCACCTGAGGATATTTTTCCATTGATTTTCAGGGAGAGTGGAAGAGAGAGGAAAAGACAGAGAAAAACATCTAGTGAGAGAAACACATCGATTGGTTGCCTCCCGCACATGCCCCCACTAGGGCCTGGGCCGGGGAGGAACCTACAACCAAAGTACGTGCCTTTGACCTGAATTAAACCCGGGAGGGACCCTTTGGTCTGCAGGCCAATGTTCTATCCACTGAGCCAAACCAGCTAGAGCTAAAATGAAGGGTTTTGATAAAGTTTTACAATATAATTATATTTATTTAAATGTAGTTTTCAAAAGCCTTTGGTTACTCAGGTAACTTAAAACTTTGGAGTCTTGCTGAGTTAAATAATGAAAAATTATTAAATATCTAGGTATTTTGAAATAACAGGATACTGAAATAGTAATTGATCTGAGTTTGCCTACTTTGGGCGTCTTATTTCAGAGAAGCTGGAGAATGGATTTACATGTGTGAGTGAACATAGCTTACATTTCATTTGAAATATAGCTCTTAAAAATGTGAATGTATTGCTAATCTGAGGAATGTTAATTACTTACTTGTCACCTAAAAAATGTTTCTAAGAGTTAAGAATTGTAATTGGAAAGAAGTTATATGATTTTGGTAATAGAAGGCATGAGGTATGGAGATGCATTTTAAAGGGGAAAAAAGTGGGTTCTTCTAAAGCTAGTTATTTCTGAATGGGTAAGAAGGTTTGTGAAAGTCACAGAATGATTGTGAAGAGAAATATTAAAAGGAAATTATAGGTATACTGCATAATAAATCTAATAAGATAAATGAATCAAAAGTAAACTAATACAGAATTTGTTTGGTTCTTTTCCAGTCTGTTAAAAGGGAAAAAGTTTTCCCTGTATTTGCCTAGGAAGCTAAGGTTTTATATATTATTGAAATAGTTATGTTAAATAGGAACTTGATTATTTAATAGTCCATCTTCTTCATCATAGGAATTGTAGTTTTACTAGCCTGTGTTGTGTTTATTATCTTTGCTTGTCACTTTAAAATAATAAATTATTTAATACTGTTTAATAATAATAATAATCCTATATAATAAAGAGGTAATATACAAATTGACCCTCATGCCCTCGCATCACAAGATGGATGCCCCCACATCCTCACATGATGGCCACCCCCACATTGTCACAAGATGGCCAGCAGGGGAGGGCAGTTGGGGGCAACCAGGCCTGCAGGGGAGGGCAGTTGGGGGCGATTGGGCTGGCAGGGGAGCAGTTAGGTGTCAATCAGGCCAGCAGGGGAGCAGTTAGGGGGTGATCAGGCTGGCAGGCAGAAACATTTAGGGGCAATCAGGCTGGCAGGCAGGGTAGTAGTTAGGAGCCAGCAGTCCCGAATTGGGAGAGGGATGTCCAACTGTCGGTTTAGGCCTCATCCCACAATGATCCCTGCGGGATCCAGCCTAAACCGGCAGTCAGACATCCCCAAGGGGTCCCAGATTGGAGAGAGTGCAGGCTGGACTGAGGGACACCCTCCTCCAGTGCACGAATTTCATGCACCTGGGCCTCTAGTGATAATAATAATAATAATAATAATATAATCTTTGGTTTAATGTTTTACTACCTTCCTAGGGTTTGAATTTTAAGAAACTTTTTCTTGACCTACTGTTGACTTTAGGTAATTCCAATAGGCCCTGGAATGCCTCAAGGATTTGCTTTCTCTTCTTATGAAGGAAAATTTTATACTTAAGGTACATGGGAAGCTCTGTCAAATATGGAAATAGTAACTACATTCTATATATACATATTACTAAAATAGATGCTCCAAGGATTATATAAAAAATCTCTAAGAGTCCACAAAATTCTGATATAACTCTGATTGTTATTCTGGAATGTTGTGTTTTACAAAAAGGACAGGATTCCATGTAAATTGTAATTAAATTTATAACCATGCCATTTTAAGTTTTTTTGTTGTCATTTACAGTCATTGTTTTACTCTGATACATTTACAAAGATGTTACGTCTTCTGAAAGATCCATGGAAAGGACTCTGATTTATTTTAAGCTACATATTTCTGAGAAGAAACTTTTAGATCATCCCCTTGAACTGGATGAAAATCATTAGAACTCTATAGAGTACCTGGATTTATATAAATACTGGCAAGAAAAATCAGGAGAAACAGAATTTGATTATAGGACTAAATAAACTAAAACTAATAATAGTTTTTGTAATTTTTTTTCAAAGTATTGTTATTTTTAATTTTCTTGTTTTCAGACATAAGGAAACTTGTTTCTTTTATTAAAGCAGTTTGGTGAATTATACTTTCATAAGCAATATTGAGGCATTTCTATTTTTCTCCCTACCTTATACCTCCAGAATTTGAGTATTATTGAGTATTATTGTTCTCCTGGCAATGTGTTTGTTTGCATACATCCAATACGAATCTGATTTGTTTATAACAGGACATAAACCAGCTTCCAATTGTGGTTTTATTAACCAAGAATTTTTTGGAAAGTCATGTCTGAGAGAAAACGCAGAAGAATGAAGATTGACTCTGAAGCCAAATAAGCCCCTTGGTTAAATAGCCTGGTACCTTGCTCGGTCATGTGGTCCATGGTAGTCTTTCCAGGTAAAGAACAAAAGTTGCTTTCCTGAAAGATAGCAAGAAGGAACCTCAAGACACCTGTGGGGACCTCAAAAACTTAAGGGATTTACCCAAACCTATAGGTATTGCAGGAAAAGCCTGATGGCAACTGTGTGGCTTGGCTGCTTTGCCATGAGATGAAACCTTCTTGTGAGATTTCAGCAAAGCAGAGTTTAAAAGCCTATATGATCAATTGCTATTCCTGTTGTGTTTATGCAAATCAGGCCAAACTGGAATTCAACTTAATACAGTAAATAAATTAGTCTTGATTTGGCTCTTTGATAAAAATGAAGGTAATCTTAGGGAGAAAAATTGTGTTTCAATGGAAACCCTAATACCCAATTGTAGGTAATGAACTACAATGAAGTTAATTGTCCTTAAAGTTTTGTTCTAAGATTGTGTGTCTGTATGCCATACAGACCTCAGCACCTGAAGACATCACCAGAAATGTTCCAACTCCAGACAATCTACCAGATTGTCACAGTGTGACTTTATCCCAGCAAAAGCCTGACATCTGGAAATCTTCTCAACTGGCTTATGATTTACTGCATACATTAACCTTTATGTGTTGTGTTCTTCTGTGTCATAGGTTGTATGCCTATGTCCTTGAGTAACTAATTGATTACTCACACAGTATGGGCCTCATGTAGAAGCCATCTACATCATTGTGTCCTAAAAATAAGACTCAACAGTTTGGACTTATAATTAAGTCAGTGAAACACAAATGGTCTATTGGCTTCACTTAAAATTGCTTTCCCCTTTTTGGCTTCCTCCTTCACTTGTCAGACTGGGAGGATTCAAGACTCTGCCCCCATCAGCAGGAAGCAGTTACAGAAGAGACCCGACACCCCTTTTCCCTGAAAGAATTCAGAGCCAAAATCCATAATGGGAAAATAAAATAGGCCAGGACTGATAAAGTTCAACAACATGACATCTTCCATGTAAAACTAATCTCATAGATATGAGATGATAATACTAACAGGGGGAAATGAGAGTGGGGAAGGGTATGTAATGAGAATAGAGCCACAGTTGTCTAATAACTACTCACCTTACCAACTTTTCCTTACAGACCCTGGGACACTGGAGGATGAAACAGACTGTAAAAAGATAAGATGCCTTGATGGGTCCATGACTCAGAAAAGAAATACATTTTAAAAGCAGACCAAGGACAGACATGCTTTGATTTCATTGCTGTGCCCAGACCCTGACCCCTCCAGGAATTTGTCTCAGGAACGCTGACCATTCTCTGGTCCCAGGAACAGGCTGAGCTGTTAGTAACATCATAGAAGATTAGCCACCTTGTTATGAGGCTTTGAGCTGGACTGCAAACCCTCCCCTCCCCTTTCCCTGTTACACTTTTGCTCACAGCTGCTTGTAGCTGTCTTCTCGTGTGTATAAAATTAGCCAATTGGCAAGGGGGGTCAGAGCAGAATGTCTAGGGTGACCAACTGCTCTCCCCATACTGCCTGCAGTATTGGAACAAATGCTCATATATGATTCAACCCTGTCTCTGCTTGATTTGGCTCAAGTAGTGACAGGTGGCCTCAGACCTATTATGTCTGGTTTCAGAATCACTGGTTCATAAGACAGTTCCATTTTTAAATTATGAATTTCATATTATCCCTATAGAGGCTGTTGCAATCTGCATTCCCACCAACAGTGCAGGGAGGCTCCTTTTCTCCACACCCTCGCCAACACTTGTTTGTTAATTTGTTGATGATAGCTATTCTGACAGGTGTGAGGTGATATCGCATTGTGGTTTTAATTCACATTTCTCTAACGATTCATGACATTGAGCATCTTTCCCTATGTCTATTGGCCATCTGTATGTCCTCTTTGGAGAAGTGTCTATTCAGGCCCTTTACCCATGCTTAAAAGTAGAGGGAATATAGTCAATAATATTCTGATAACTATGGATGATGCCCGGTGGGTACTAGGAAATTTTGGGGGGAACACTTGGTAAAGTATATGATTGTCTAACCACTATGCTGTACAGCTGAAACTAATACAAAAATATTGAAGGTAAACTGTAACAGAAAATAAATTTTGAAGTTAGTTGAAAATAAAAAAGCTTGAAATTGGGAAATGCAATATTGCTTGCCATGTTAATTTCCAAAATTTATTTGAGATTGAAATAGCCACTTTTTTTCTTTTGCTGGGAAGATGTAGGGGAAATTAATATGATTCCATTGCATCACAGGCAACCAGGTAGACAAGGAGATATAGAAAGAACAACGAGTCCAGCTGCACAGCAGAGGAGGCGGCAACATAAACAGTGACCTGGAGACGGACTGTGACTGTGGCTTCCTGCTGCTCCGCTGTGACCTGCAGGGGCGGGGACAAGTGGGCAGCATGTCCTCCCCATTGCTTGTCTGTGACACGTTCTAAGTGACCCAGAAGGACTGTGTGAGACTGAGGCCTTGGCTTCCACTTTCATCTCTATGACCGGGCCTGTGTGCTCCCCAGGAGAGACCTTTCTCCACATCCTCTCTGCACTGGTCTATGGATTTACTGCTGCAGCCACTCTGACAGGCGTGAGGTGATACCTCACTGTGGGTTTGATTTGGCAAATATATTCTTCCATACTGTGGCTCCCTTTTCAATTTGCTGATGCTTTCTTTTACTGTGCAAAAGCTTTTTAGTTTAATGTAGTCCCACTTGTTTGTTTTCCTTTGTCTCCCTTGCCCTAGGAGATGTATTGGCAAACATATCGCTACATGCACTGCTGGTGGAAATGCAGACTGTGCAGCCACCGTGGAAAACAGTGTGGAGTTTCCTCAAAAAATTCCAAATGAGTCCTGGCCAGTGTGGTTCAGTGGTTATAGTGTTGACCTGCACACCAACGGGCCTAGGGTTTGATTCCTGGTCGAGGGAAGGTACCTGGGTTGCTAGTTCACTCCCTAGCCTGGGCTGGGTGTGTGTGCTTGGGGAAGGCAACCAATCCACACATTTCTGTCACATTGAGGTTTCTCTCTCTCTCTCCTTTTCTCCCTCTCCCTTCTCCCCTCCCTGTTTTCCACTCTCTCTAAATCAATGGAAATATCCTCAGGTGAGGATTAACAATAAAAAGAAAATTTAAAAATGAAACTGCTATTTGATACAGTGATCCCACTTCTGGGAATATATCTTAAGAAATCAGAAACATTCACCAGAAAGAATATGTGCACCCCTATGTTCATAGCAGCATTATTTAAAATAGCTAAGATCTGGAAACAGCCCAAGTGCCCATCAGCAGATGAGTGGATAAAAAAGACGTGGTACATTTGCACCGTGGAATATCACTCTGCCATTAAAAAGAAGGAACTGTTACCTTTTATATTTTTAAAAATATGTTTTTATTGATTTTTTTTAGAGAGAAAGAAAGGGAGAAGTATTATGAGAGGAACATGGATGAGAGAGGAACACGGGTTGGCTGCCTTCTGCACACCCCCTACTGGGGATCGAGGCCACAACCCAGGCATGTGTCCTGACCGGGAACCGAACCAATGACCTCTTGGTGCATGGGTTAACCCCAACCACTGAGCCACATGGGCCCAGCAAGAACTCTTACCTTCTGCAACAGCATGGGTGTGAGACCCGAATGACAAGTTGGGACTCTCCTCGCAGGTTTTTGTCCTGTGAAGTTTGAAGAATAAAATTTACGGACTAAATGATTTTAAGCAACAGTGTGGAAGTCTATTGCAAGCATACGCAATCTCCCCTGGGGAGGGGTCCCCAAGGGGGAAATCTCCTTTCTCTCTAAAATGGGAAAAGCCTCGTCCAGTGGGTCTCTGTTTGTCTGCTCATGTCTTTCTAATGGACTCTCCCTTATGCTGTGCCTCCCGCGCTTTTCTAATTGGCCACCTTCCCCCTTTCCCTGCATGGTTTCCTCCCAAAGTCTCAGAGCTCCCGGCACCCCCCTTCTTCCTCTGACTGGGTAACATTCTTGTAAACCACCCGGCGGCTTGGAGCGGCCTCTGCCCATCCGGTATGCGCTCCTCGCCCATGGACCCCCTTGCCCTAACTGCCTCTCTGTCTCTAAAATCCTTTCAGAAGGACTGGGAGAGCATTGTGCTGAGTGAAATAAGCCAGTCAGAGAAAGACAAGTACCACATGATCTCACTCATATGTGGAACCTAATGAACAAAACAAACTGCTGAACAAAATAGAAGCAGAGGCATGGATCCATGGGACAGACCGACAGCTGTCAGAGGGGACTGGATGGAAGGTGAATGGATTAGCCAAAGAACATACATACATAACCCATGGACACAGACAACAGGTGGCGAAGGCCGGGCGGGGCCGGGCCGGGTGGAGGTGGGCCAGGGGGAAATGGGTACATCGGCAAGAGTGTCAGCAAGAATGTTAATAGTGACTCTCGGTCAGACCATCAGCAGCTTCTTTCCTGATGCTGTCTTCACTGAGAATGTAACTTTCTAACACTGGTTTTCTGTATAACAGCCATCCTAGCAGGTGTGTGCTTTTCTTAAAGTCACAGATTTCTGTTCCCTTTGCTATTTTCTTCATAACTTCTTCACCTACTTCCAAGGTTTCTCGGTAAATACACCCTCTCCTGGACAGCAAGTGTGACAAGGTCCCTGAAAATGCGCCTGTCGCTGCTGAAGTCCTTTGGGGGACAAGGGGCACACACACCAAGAACACGTGCAGCAGACGTCAGAGTGGCACGGCGTTCCCCGACAGGGAGCACAGGCAGCCGCAGGCACCGCATTGGAAAACCATGTCCTTTTCACACTATTTGTCCAGTGCAAACGCTCACCATGTGGATGCTGTGCTCCAATAACGCCACGCCGACACCTGCAGGGCCGGGAAAGGTAGAGCAGGTGAAGATAAATAGGCTGATAGCTTCATTTTGATAAAAAAGAACTTTTATTGTAATGAAACCAGACACAAAATGGGTCCGGCCGCCTGTCACTGCTTGAGCCAATTTAAGCAGAGACGGGTGGATCATATGTGAGCGCTTATTCCAGCAATGCCGGCGCACGGGGAGCAGCGGGTCACCCTGGAAACTCTGCTCCCCTCCCCTGCTGGCTGCTGGTTATACAGGGAAAGAAAGAGAGCTGCGCGCACGGGGGAGGCAGGACACGGGCTGCAGGGCCCAACCAGTGTCTCCTTCCAGGACCTTGAGGTCCCATAACCAGCAGTTGATTGTCAGTGGTGTGAACGCCCAGCTCCTCCGGGCTGGGGGGCCGGAGAATGGTCAGTGTTCCCCAGGAAAACTCCAGGGGGGCCAGGGCCAGGCAGGGCAGCCAGATCAATGCGGGTCCTGTCCTGGGTTTGGTCTCAAATGCATTTTCTTTTCTGAGCTATGGACCCATCCGGCCCCAAGGCGTCTCTGACTTTCTCAGCCCTGTTCTCCTTGCAGCAGCTCCTCCAGTCCCCCGGGGCCTGTGGGAAACCTCTCCCCTACAGTTAGCCAGGGACTAGCCAACACCCGGTCCCATTCTCACTGCCCGCCCTCCCCCATCGGTAACTGGGTCCAGTTCTGTGCGCAGTCCAGCTCCACGCACCCGGCCCACGTGTGCTCCCCAATGGGTAAACGGGGCTGCATCTGCTGCTCTCCTGTAACTCGTCTTAAGCCATAACTTTATCTCCAGTTCAACCTCAGGGGCATCTCCCAAAGGCCCCCCAACCAGGTCACTTCGTTCCTGAGAGCACCCCCGGGGCTGCCTGGCAGAGGGTAGGGGACGGGGCCCTGCTTTCCCTTGCAGCCTCATGCTAAGGCCGGAGGACCAAGCCAGGGATAAAGTCAGGCTGGAGAATGAGAAAGCGTCAGAGGAACAGGGAACTGAGAATCAGGGAACATAGGAAAGGGAAGTGGGGCTTCAGAGCCTAAGTTCAGAGGCGTTTCTGAAGCCCAGCTTCTCTGCATGTTGCTGTAGACAGACACAGGTCTCCTCATTATTTCTCCCAGTGATGGCTCAAACTTCAAAGCACAGCGCCCAGGTGCCCACAACTCCGCTGCCCACTTCAGCACGCTGCTGAACACGGAGCGGCACGCTCCGCCGTCCTGGGCTCAGACCTGGCAATGCACTTCCAAGGCTCGCTATGAGTCACTCCATCCCTTTCAAGTTAAAAACAAAACAAAAAACACACACTTCTGTGTAAATAGTTCATAATCATAAATTCACATGCCACCAAGAGCTACCAGAGACACAAAACTACGAAACGGTTACTGAGTACAAAATGGGCACAAACGGGGTCTTTGTTTCCTTTCTACAACCACACTTTGGAGGAAATGATGAAACTCTGCCTACCTCGTTTCCAAAAAGGTGTTTCTGCACGATTGCCAGGAAGGGCACTCTCCCTAACCTGGCAAATCCAGCGGCCACAGGAAGTGTCCGGAAAGGAGTTCTTAGGATTTGGAGACAGAGAGGACAAACACTGAATTATGAAACGCATTGAGAAATAAAACTGCTAAGAGGAGAAGAGCAATTACATTTGGGGGGAAATTTTGCATGTTGGGGGGAAATGACAAAACCCTTTTTATTATTATTGAGTTTGTGGAAGGAAAAGGTTGACTAAAGCTTTCCAAGGAAAGAACATTCATTCCCCTGACCTCTGAAAAGGAGACCCTAACATTAGCTAATATAGTGGGACGCTATGGTTAGAGGAAAGTGGGAGGAAAACATGAAAAATAGCAAAATTCAAATGTTTCCTTCAAAGTCATCAACAACTTTATTGTGTGGCATCATTCTACAAGAATTGACCACTAAAAATTTCAATTTTGGCTTTTCCATTGAAAAAGGAGACTGACAAGTTAAAAATGACCAGGAAAGATAATAACAAGGTCCTAGTGAGACGTGGGCTTCTGGGGCGCAGATTCTTCTCCTGGGTCCTCATCCAATGAAGCTGAAGAACAAAATTTGCATACTAATGGCTTCTTGAATAAACATGTAGAAGTTTATTGGGAACATATACAAACTCCATCTGGGGCCCCTAAATGGGAAAAGCTTGCTCTCTCTCTCTCTCTCTCTCATGGGAAAAAATCAAAAAAGAAAAAATCTGCCTCGTGTCCCTTTGTTTCGGTTTATAGATGCCGTAGTTCTTTGTCAGAACCTGGGACCCTTTCTAATTGGAGCCTTCCTCAATTTAGGACCCCCGTGCTTTCCTCATTGGTCATTCTGCTACACAGTATCAGTTTCAAAGTCTAAAGCCCACGTGTGCCTCCCTCTTTCTCTCCCCTTATCTTGCAACATTCCTCTATGCTCTGTGAATGCTCTGTGAATATACGCCTTCCTCTTCCCTTATCCTGTGTCATTGCTTTATCCTCTGTGAAAGCATTCTGGCGGCTTGGAGCTAGTTCTGCCCTTCACATATCCATCTTACCTGCTTGGGTTGGAGTTGCTTTTGACCTCCCTTCTGGCTCTCTCTCAGCTGTCCTGGCTGGAGATGTTTTATTATCCCTTGTGGCTCTCCCAGCTGCTCAGGTCAGCACTGCTTTTGATCTGCCTTATGTTTGCTGTAACTGCTCAGGCCAGAGGTACCTCTGTCCTTGGTTTGTGGCTGTTTTAATTGCTCAGGCCAGCAATGTCTCCATCTTCCCTACCCCTTCTCCCCCCTCCACCCCCGTCATCTGTCTAATAAGCTAGCAAGCTAACCCTTATCACTAGGAAGAAATGTGGAAAGACTTGTGTTACTTTAGTCTAAAGAGAAAAACATAGTCATTTAATAGGTAAAAGTGTTGGTTTTTTTAAACCAAGTCATTCAAATGAGGTGCCCCGTTGGGTTCTGGAGTTTCCCTTGGAGACATTCAGAAAGAGACTAGAACATGATTTCACAAAGTGTTGCTGACGCTCACCTGCCCGAGACAGGCGCTGGAGTAGAAGGCTTCTCAAGAACCTTACCGCTCCGTTACCTGCTAATTCTAGAATTCAGTGTTCTCCATGTATGGGAACAGGCATCAGCTGCTGTATTTTATTTCATGTAAAAGACAAGAGCTTAAAAATACCTTCAGACAGCAATTTGTACTTGACCTGACATATTTTCATGGTTTTCTAAGCATGGGAGGTTTGAAGGAACTGTTCGTGAGACTGCCTCTATTGTTTATGGTATTTTCAGATCAAACCCTGGTCCCAACGCTGAGGGTGGCTGGGAGGGGCAGGGACCTCCCCCAGCAGCCACCTGCCCAGGCACCAGTTTCTCTACAGCAATGAGGGAGGTCACCTGTCCAGTGGAAGCACTCCTCTTCCCTGAAGGGCACAGGGAAGCCGACAGAATGAGCATCTTCGGGCTGGAGACAAACTCAAAAGAACATTTATTAACATTGACTAAAATACTGACCTCCATGTGTGTTCAGTTCCTTATCTGTAGAGTAGGGAATAATAAATGATAGAACCTACTTCATATGGGTTTTGAGAGAATTGAGTTGACCCACTTGAAGGCTCCAAGTTCTTGCTTAGGTTCACTATGATTATTACTGTATGACTTTCTCAACTGATCACTATTTGATAAATTCATCAAATTAACCAATACTATGTACTTCCTACATAAAATATTGCGATTAATATGCAAAGCAAACCAAAATGTATATGGCCAGAAGGCCACCCTTACATTCAATTATTGTATAATCTTAGAAACACTTTTATGCACATTGAACAATGTGAAATTATGTGAGGTGATGACTCAGTACATAAGTTAATGTCTGAAAGTAAGGCTGCTATCCAGCCTTGGCTGGTGTGCTCAGTGGTTAGAGTGTTGGCCCGTGTACCAAAGGGTCAAGGGTTTGATGCCTAACCAAGGGAACATACCTGGGTTATAGGCTCAATCCCTAGCCCCAGTCTGGGTCTGTGCAGGAGGCAACCAATTGATGTGTCTCTCTCTCATCAGTGTTTCTTCCCTTTCTCTTTCCCCTCTCTTCCCTCCCACTCTCTCTAAAAAACAATGGAAAAAAATCCTCAGGTGAGGATTAACATATAAATAATAATAATAATAATAATAATAATAATAATAATAATGCTGTTATCCATATGCAAGTTTGTTGAATACTTTGAAGTCTTTAAAAAGAGAAAGGTGAGCCGCCACCAAAGTATTGTCACTCTATAATCATGGGTTCAACTAGAGAAAACCTTTAGATTGAAAAAACTCAAAGAAAATAGATGTTTTCTACTTTTAGATCATACTGGAGATTTCTTTAACTTCTTTTTCCACTTGTCAAAAAAAACAAACAAACAAACAAAGCCAGAGATTGCTTTTGGTGTAATTTAGAATTCCAATATCTCAATCATGGGACACATATGATACTCTAGAATCTGATATTTCATTACATGCCTTAAAATTATTATATTCAGCATACATATGTATGCATATATATACAAATGAGATATATATATATATACATATATGTATGTATATATATATATATATAGTTTTCCATAATTCTTCAATATAACCATCTTTTCCCAATCGAAACTACTGATTTCGATTCTGTAGGAAGGGGGCGTATTCTGTGTTATTGTTCATTAAATTGGAGCGCAGAGACGTGGATGTTTCTGTATCATTGTTTTACCCGAGTTCACGAGTTTGACAATTTCACATTGTAAACCAGTGGGTGGGGTGAGGACAATGGAGCCCACGTTAGAGGGGGTCTGTTCCCAGTGCCGCTAACGAGGATTACTGATGGAGAGAGGGACAGGAGGTGGCATTATGGGGGTTGCAGTGGGAAGATTCAGAACCCTGCAAGTTTGTATGGACCATAGACACTGACCTTGGGGAGACAAAGGATAACCGAGGGATTTGAATGAGTCGTAGGGGTTGGGGTGCAGAATAAAAGGGATGTATTTGTGTGTTTGACTTGGATAGAAAAAGGATGTTCTCCACTTTACGAAGAAAAGTAAAAACAAAATTCCTAAAAGTCTGCCTGTCATGTCTGTCTATTTGCCTCGATCTACCTCTCTACCTCTCTACAAAATGTCACAAACATGTATTTGATGCTCTTATAAACATTAGGTTTCTGTTTCCATAACTAACTCCATCTCTACCTCCAATTCCATTGGATTCTTTGAAAATAATTAAAACCTACAACTGAGTCCCTGCACAGCTGAGAGCACACCTGTTACCACAGCCCCGAGTGGACAGTGCCCTGCGTCACGGTTCCCTGCTGTGGGTCGGTGGAGGGCAGACAGGATCAACGCTCATGTCATTACAAGGGATGCGGATACACCTAGTCGGCCTTCCCCTCAGAGACTGCTAGTAATTAACACACGGGAGGGTAACTTGGTAGAAACAGTAGATTTCCTCTTACTTCTCTGCTTCTACCTGACCCAAGCCCGTTCATGCTTTCTCTTGTGCATCTCTGGGTCTGTATCCATGTGTCCAGCTGCACACACACTGTGCAGGGCAAGCCCGCAGCACCTCTCCTTGGACTGTCAGCATTGCTCTCTTATTCTGTCCGGGCCTCCCATTCCCCACTGGTGTCCTCTCCCCAAAGTACAAATGTCATGGTATTGTTTCCCTACCTGAGGTCATCCCAGTGCCCGTCTGCCTCGGTTGGCACATGTTTCATCAGGATGTAGATTTCACTCAGGATCAGCTACACATGTGCACACAGGTGAGCCCAGTGACATGAAAATGAGGGCCCCTTATTAATAAACTAGAAGCCCAGTGCACAAATTCGTGCACCAGTGGGGTCCCTTGGCCTGGCCTGCAGGATTGGGCTGAAACCAGCTCTCCGATATCCCCCAAGGGATCCCAGATTGTGAGAGGGTGCAGGCCAGGCCAAGGGACCCCACCAGTGCACTATTGGGGCCAGGGAGGGATGTGGAAGATTGACCAGCCGAGGAGGAACTGTGGGAGGGCTCCAGGGTATGTCCAGCCCATCTTGCTCAGTCCGGATCGACCAGACCCTAGCAGCAAGCTATCCTATCCATCAGAGTGTCTGCCCCCTGGTGGTCAGTGCACATCATAGCAGCAAGTGGTTCAGCCTTAGCATATCATTAGCATATTGCACTTCGATTGGTTGAACAGACAACTGGACACTTAGCATATTAGGCTTTTATTATTTAGGACTAGTGGCCCGGTGCATGAAATTTGTGCACGGGGGAGGGTGTGTTCCTCAGCCTGGCCTGCACCCTCTCCAATTTGGGACCCCTCGAAAAATGTCCTGCCAGTTTACAGGGATTGGGCCTAAA
>NW_005370427.1:1144864-1157432 GCF_000412655.1 Myotis brandtii
GTGTCCTGGCCCTCCCGCCCTCTGATCGCCATGGGGATTGCGGGCCACAGGCCAGCCAGCAACCCCGGCCCCCTGAGGTCCGGGGTTGCCCCCTGGCTTTTCGATGGCGATCACCAGCTAGGAGGTGGGGAAATGCGGCCTTTGCCCACCCCCCAGCTCTTGCCTGCCGCCTGGGTTGCCGATGGGATTGCGGGCCACAGGCCAGCCAGCAACCCCGGCCCCCTGAGGTCCGGGGTTGCCCCCTGGCTTTTCGATGGCGATCACCAGCTAGGAGGTGGGGAAATGCGGCCTTTGCCCACCCCCCAGCTCTTGCCTGCCGCCTAGGTTGCCGATCACCATTCTTTCGTCCTTCCCCGTTCGCCTCCCATCATTGTGCATATGCAAATTAACCGCCATCTTTGTTGGGAGTTAATTTGCATATCGCCCTGATTAGCCAATGAAAAGCGTGTCGGAGGTACAGTTAATTACCATGTTTGTCTATTATTAGATAGGATTGTTCAGGGTTTCAGCCTGGGGACTACGGCATTAACAGGATCCCCCACCACAGCACGTGGCTGAGAGGCTCCTGCTCCGCCCACAGGTGGCAGAGCCGGTGGAGCTGCAGATCCGACCCCTGGCCTGCCCTCCAGGCATCTGCCTGGCCAGTCCACCCGCTGCAGGAGCCTTCCCCTGTGATGCTCGGGAAGATGCCTCCTTTCTCTTAAGGACTCAGCTCCAATCTCTTCACAAAATGTCCTCTGAAAAGTATAATAGTTTGATCTGGATGACACCATCATCCTCAGAGTTACTATTTTAGAGTCCATATTTTTATCAAAGCCTTGATGAGCCCCAAGAGGAGGGTCCATATTTTAATTATATTTTAACCTCCCGAGCGTGGTTTAGTGCCTGGCATGGATTACACACTCCATGAATGGTTACTGAACTATTCATATGTTATAACAATTCTAAAGAGTTTGCCGCTGGAGCTACTAGTACTGTCTGCAAGGTTCTGAAGGCTCTAAGAGTCCTCTCCTGCTGCCACTGTGGTCAGTACGAGTTTGCTTGGGTTGCAAACATGAAGCCTTGCTGTGTCTGCAGACACCTGGAGTCATCACAGTGATGCTTTGAAGTGCAGTGTGGACATCGCTTCCAAAACCCACTCCGCATAGCAATCAGTTCCCGCCTCTACCTAGGGAAAGAGAAGAAAACAGATTTTGCAGCTTCTACTGATATTTTGAACAGACAGTTTTATCACTATCATCATTTCCACTTAAATTAGAAGTTTCAGATACTGTACAGATCAATTACTACTCCAAAGCATAAATTATCAAAAACAGTAAGCTTGACTATCACGTGATTAGGCAGTGAGAGGGTGTCATGTGATTGCCTGTGGGCGGCTCCTCAGGGCGGCCACCAGAGGAAATGTGTCAAAATGGCGATGCTATTGATGGAAGAGCTATTCAGCTACACCTTTGTAAACAGGCTATTTTAGAGTCCCGTGCAGGTCTGACTTCATGAAATATTTTTTTCTAAATATTTTGGGTAGAAATTCTGTTTGCAGATACACCATGCCCCATGTGCTGGTGTCGGGGGTGGGTCTCTGTGACATGCTTAGGTCCTGAGGGTGGCGCCCCCAGGAATGGGATCAGCGCTCTTCTTCACAGAGTTGCCTGGTCCCTCCCATCAGGGAGGCCACAGGAGCGGGCGCGGCGGCTGTGCAGGAGGAGCCCCTCACAGAACAGGACCATCCTGGAGGCTTGTTCCTGGCCGCCCCAGCCTCCAGCCTGCGAGAAAGACATTTCTGCTGTAGAAAAGCCACCGCGTGCAGAGTTGTGACTGCACCCCAAACTGACTAGGATCTGAAATACACTACGGAACGCACAGGAAGCAAGCTGTGCTTTGCGAATGCATTTAGATGGTGAAAACCGGCATTGTTTTACAGGTTCTAAAAAGCAACAATAAGCTTCCTATTCTGGCTTCAACTTTATATGTAATCTAATGCGCCAAAGCATAGTATTTAACTTAAATATACTTCAGTTAGAAGCTTACTGGGATTCAGAAAACTTAGTTTAAAATGTTTGGTCCATAAAATTTGTTATGGAAGATATTTCTATTTCTTTTTATGATACAAGACCCTAATAAAGAAAAAATGAATTGAAAGATTCAGTTGTCCAGTGTGAATATATGAGGAGGAAGGTCTTTATATGAGTGAGGCAGTGGGAAGCGTGTCTGTAGGACTGAATGGAGACCATCATAGTGAATTCAAATAACAAACTAAACAGAAATCAATCCATGCGGAAAGCCAGCTTTCTGAGCCGGAGTCTTTAATAAATGACCAGGGTGTCCTTGAGGTTCCTTGGGACGCTGGTCCAGTGATGTTCCCACTTGCCGAAGCCTGGAACAATCCCATTGTAATGCAGGCTGTCTCTCACTGTCTTATCCTGAAAGGAGAGGGCAATTAAAGATCATTAACCCTGTCACCCCTAAACCTTAAAACTTATAATTCCATAAACGGCAGGAATTCTGTAGAAAAACAAACAAAAAAAAGGAATACGTCTTAAAACTTGTAAAGATAGAATTTTTCACCTAAGCAAAATATATAGAAGATATGATTTATACACATTTTTATTTTTTAAAAAACTTCAAAAATTCATATCTATGAATTGTTTCTCAATGGAGCTAAGTTTTTTGGCATTTCAGAAACAAGGATGTGAGGAGAAATTGTAACTGAATTTATAGAGCATGTTTTTCCAGTTCTATATTCAATTCAACACTATTTGGTCTATGTGTTTAAAGCTACGCTGTTTGCAAGAACCTTAAAGTGCACTTTAGACGAGAGGGAGACAGGTGAACAACGCATTTCATGGCAGTTCAGACGGACCCGAGCCCTGACTGTCCGCCTGCCCTGGGCGGGCCACCCGCACGGCTGTACGACACTCTCCGGGTGGAAAGCTGGGGTGTGAAGATCTCCGAGGAACGAGGGAGACACAGGGCCGCCCACGTGGGATCTGTGGGGAAGCATGACGCTCAGGAAGGAACCCTGGGGAGGGCGAGCCACACACAAAAGCTCTGACCCCAGAGGGGTCTGACCAGGGCCAGGAGTGGCAGGGACATCACTGTCGCAGGGAACAGATCAGCCAGCACAGTCACCAAACATGGCCTCCAGGCACGTGACCCAGGGGAGCCAGAAAGCGTGCGTGTGGGATCCAGGATCCGTTCGGTTATTGTGAGCAATGCTGAGAAGTGATCGTTTCCCCCCAAATTTCTACGCTTCACTCCATTTTCCATCCTAGTGCTGAGGGTGAGCCCCTCTCCCGGCCCGGCCCTCTCTCCAGGCCTGTGCAGGGTGGCCTGTCCTCACTGTGCACCCCGAACGCCCGGAAAGCCAGGCCTCCCAGGCCGGTGTGAGGTCAGGCGTGCAGGTGCGCGGCCTCCCGGTCAGGAAGCACTCGTGTGTGTGCCTACTGTGTGCCTCTCGTCCGAGGGCTCGCACAGAGGCATTGCAGCGGGAGTTTGACCTTGGACTTGGCTGTGATGGGAATGTTCTCAGCATGAAAACTGGCAAATGCTACGAGCGAAGGCTGTTTGTGTGGGGAGGGACAGCAGCTCATTAAACACTGTCTAACACGATTGGGTAAGGCTCTGTAATGTCCATACGTTTCTCAATGGGTTCTCGTTCCAGTTTTTATGAATCATTTTTTGAAAGAGCTGTTCTGAGTACCTGCCGCGCTCAGGCTGCCGCTGGAGAGCAGGAGCAGGAAGCTGGCGGTCTCTCCAGTTGCTTCCTGTGTGGTGTCTACAGACAGGAAATGTGGGTGCCAGCCCCACAGGACTTTTCAACATGCCCAGGCACCCATCTCCCGACGCAGCCACACAGGACGAGGGACTCGCGGTGCAGGTCCGTGGTGACTCTGGCGCCGGAACAGGCGTCCTGCAGGACCAGTCGGATGCCAGGCGACGGGGCTTCCCAACAACAGCCCCTGCAGCAGGTGCTTGCACAGGTGGCAGACGGTCCAGATGTTAGACCTGGACACAAGCGAGGAGCTGCAGGTCCAGCTCATGAGGCTCCCGCAATAACGCCGACAAATCTGAGTCTCGTACAACCAGTCAGGAGCTCAGGAATCACTTTCTGAGTCAGTGTCTGATCGCAGGAAATAATTAAAGAAACAAGAGCTTGAGTGAAGGCCCTCGAGGCCCCACAGTTTCCAGGGATTCCCCCATAAAATCGGGGTGACATCAACAAAGTCATGGCACCTCCCTGCTGGGCCATGTCAGCGAGAAAACAGCTCCTGGCGGTATGTACACCTTCCTGCCTTCTTTCTTCGTCATCGCTGAGTCCCCGTGAGAGACAGGCCCGTGCCTGTCAGTCTCTCTCCCGTGTGGGAATGACAGTCTAGTTATGAAACATGCAGTAGCTGTGATTCAGGCGAAAGTGTTTCAGACAAGAGAGAACCTTAAGACGCTCCGTGGGGCAGGCGATCTTGGCAGGAGCAAAACTCATAAAGTCACATGCAAAATTTTAAAACCAGATTTGATTTCCTTTAAGGGAAATTGGAAAGTATGAAAATATTATTTACTTTTAAATGTTTGTGTATGGCATTAAGGAGATGGCCACATTTTACTTTAGAAAGAGCTAGAATTTAAAAGGAAAATGCTATGTATTTCAACAACAGGCGTAGTCTTAGTTGTTTAGTAAGTTTTAATATTTGGAGCAAAGCAGAGCCCTGTGGGAGCTGAACCATGGTCATTGGGGGAGGAATGGGGGCTGCCCAGGAGAGCAGACGCCTTCTGCAAGGTGCCTGCAGGCCCTGGGAGGGGTGTTTGACATGGGAATCCACCCCCTCTGTTTTGCTGCTCTTTCCTGAACAGAGGTAAGCATTCGGGGTTCTCCCGGGTCCCCACCTGCTCCCTGGCCCGGGACAAGCACAGTCCATGGCGCCTGCGGGGGCGGCCCTGGAGGCTCAGCCCAGCCCGCCAGGAGCTCCTCGGAAAACCAATACCCTAGTCTGGTGTGTGAGAGGCATTGGAGTGGGCTTGTTTTAAAGTAAGTGTCCTGCTTAAAATCTCTGCCTGCCACTCGCACTTTCCATTGGAGCTGCGGTGTCTCAGACCACTTCCTGCCACGTCAGCCAGGACGGCAAACGGAGGGGCCCTAAGGGCTGTCTGGTCATCACTCTGGGGTTTTCCTCTGGATCCTGGAGACTGTATCTCAGCGGAGCCGCTCTCTCCCGCTGTGCCTTTTTGTTTCTAAACACACTCACAGGCACAGGAGGAGGTGGCCACAGGGTCCCGCCCTGGGCATCTTGGAGGAGGCGCTGAACTAGCCCTGGAGGAGGCGGGAGGAAGGGAACAGTGAGGAGCTCCCCGCAGGCGGTCCGTCTCCCTCCTCCCCACGCTGAGAGCCCGCAGTGGGTGCCGCCTCCATCCTCATGTCCTCTCCTCACAGGTCACAGGCGAGGGACAGGGACGCCCGCGGCCCACCCCCCACCACAGCCCTGGCAGAGCTCCCTCCACTGCACAGAGCTCCCTGGACCGGAAACTGGGCAAAGGCAGGTTCCGTTCACTCCGTGTGACCTGGACAAGGCGCTCCATCTGGCCAGTCCTCACCTTCCGCCTCCACAAAATAAGGAAAGCAGCCGCCACAGGTAACGGGGCAAAGGATGCGACACGAATCAGTGGCTGAGCACAGGTGCCTGCTTCATGCACACGCTTCCCTCTCACTTTAGAGGGAAAACGTGGAGCCACCACAAACTGATTCCGCGTGTCTTCTACGAGCCAGGGCTCAGCTGTGAGGAACTAAAGAATCTATTTTTCAGTAGGAATGTTTTCTTTAACATCATTTACTGTAATTACTTTGTTTTCCTTGATAGCCATGCCCTGAAAAGACTATCAGCAGTTTAATTAACTCGTCGACCAGGGGAAGCGTGGTTCACTCTCCTGCACATTTTGTTGTCATATATAGTAACATACCTTGAAACTTTTCCATTCCTTTCGTAGTTCTTTTTGCAAATACTTATATCTGACATCCTCCTGCAAGAAAACATAAGAGTAGGTTGATTAAATGAGCCAACATGTATCCAGCTAGGTCGTATCCTGTACGGAGACCTGAATCACTGCCCTGATGGTCAGCACACCTGGAGAGTGACCCAGGGCGGTGGGAGAGTCGCCCAGAGCTGCTTGCTGGCAGTGAGGGGCGGTTCCCTTGTGCGGCAGCACAGCACACAGGCAGGCGGCTCGGGTCTCCCAGGCAAGCAGGGTCTTGAAACATAGTCCTAGGGCAGCTTTTAAGAAGAATCATCAGATATGTAAATAATTTAGTTACACTTATACACACACACATTCACACACAGTCTTTCCGGGTTTTCATCCATCTTAATAACAGTTCCATTTTGTAAAATAAAGAGCGATTTCTCTGGGACTGTGTCATTTAGCCGTCCACCCACTTGTTTTCTGTGTATGTCATCTCTTTGTTGTTATGTATTTAAATTCAAATTGTGAACATGATGAGTGAATACAGGTCTACCTATATGTTAAATAAATGTTTATAGATATAAAAAATTAAAACCAACAACTATCTTACTATTGTCCCCACGCACTTTTAGTTATCCTGTGTAGAAGGGTATTTTCACACTTTAGGACAGGATTAACCACATGGACAGAAACACAGATTGCTTACGCAGAAAAGACTGCACCACTTAGTGTTCCAACTATTCTTCTCGAAACAGGTTATAGGACCTTCCAGCCCATGTATGATCAAAACAATCAAATGATAGCAGATCTGATTTCATACATTATGACATAGAATGAGGATGTTTAAGCCATTAAATGTACAACAGCTCATTTTTCTTTTCCAATATGGACTTTGACATCAAATAGTAAGTTTCCAGTTGTTCTATATGATGAACAATAAGTTGTTACAGTTAATAAAATAATCAAATAAACAAATTAATAGAGAGTAAGTCACAAGGATTTTTCATTTTCATGGAACACCTATGAGTCACAGTGCACTGGGCATCGCCAAGACCTCAGTAATTCAGCAGCACACGAGGTTCTTACCTTGTCTATCACTTATGTTTTTATTCAGATTCAGAAACATCAATGTACAGTGATTCCTGGGGGATGAATGCTGTAGAACATCACTGTGTTTTTATTGGTGGATGTTGAGAACCATGCCTGGGAAACCATGCCTCCCCGTGTGCCGAAAACCTCAGGAAGAAACAGTGCCACCGCTTTGCTGGCATTGCCCTCGCTCACGGGGAGCCCGCCGAGAGCCTCACGCGTGTCCCAGCCACTGGCCTGCTGCCTGCCCCTCTGAATGAAACATCTTTCAACGGAACAGAAAGCAGATGTTCGACGTTAGTGTAGCCGATGTCCAGGGGACACACCGGCCATATGCAGGAGTGAAGGCCTCGCCCTCCCCTCTGCGTAGGAAGTGCGTAAGAGTCCGATTCCCCTGTGGCTTCCTTTGGGTTTGTAAGAGCAGCAATCTCCACACTGTAGCCAAAACTACTTTCCTTTTGAAAGTAATTGTAATGATCCGTTCAATTTTTTTAAACCATAGCTAATTGTGTTCTTTCCAAACTATCTGAATATTTAAAAGCCTAAGCGACCGTTGGACTGTTCAACTGGTAGCTATGATGTGCACTGACCACCAGGGGGCAGATACCCAATGCACAGGCATGGAAACATGGAACAGACTGTTGCAAGAGGGTGCAGGCGGGACGGGGGGAGGGCAGGAAGAGATTATGAAAAGATCTCATATGCATACTAGGGGCCCAGTGCACAGATCCATGCACAGCTGGGTTCCCTCGGCCTGGCCTGTGGGGATCAGGCTGAACCAGTGCACCAGGCCTCCGACATCCCCCGAGGGGTCCTGGATTGCAAGAGGGTGCAGGCCAGGCCAGGGGACCCCAAATCTGTGCACTGGGCCTCTAATCCTTCCTATATAATAAAGAGCTAATATGCTAATTAGACCAGACAGTGGAACGACCTTCCGGAATGACCTTCAGAAACAACCTTCCAGAATGACCAGTGGGTGGGGTTGGAGGGGGCGCAGGGCTGCAGGGCTGCAAGGCAGCCAGGGCCTCAAGGGCTGAGGCAGCTGGGGCTGCAAAGGCCTACTCTTGCACAAATTTCATGCATTGGGCGTCTAGTTTCTACATAAGAGAACAGAATAAAAGACAGTAACATGCAAAGGTAATTTATCTGCACCTTCACAAGAATTCCTTAAATTAATCTCTTTTGTCTGAAAATGTCAAGTTGCTTCCTCCATCATCCATTATCACCCTCCTCAGACACCAGCCTCTCGGTGTGGGCTGCAGGGACACCTGCCCCCTCACATCGGTTTCCTCCCCAGGGACTGTGAGGCGCTGGACTTGCTCACACTGTCCTGGGCGCCCAGGGTCCAGGACACCGAAGTGCTCCTTCACTGTGTGCTGACCAAGAGAAAGAGGGACGCAGTCTACTCAATTCCTGCCTTCCTTCGGCCTTCTTTCTTCTTTGGAGGGGAGGAGGGAAAGGGGCCACTCTCATAGTCGTGCCAAGGGACTTTGACTTTGATAGATAGGCATTAAACATCAGTCACCTGAATTAAGGCTCCACCCTAACTAACCCATTTATTTTTAAAAATATATCTTTATTGCTTTCAGAGAGGAAGGGAGCAGGAGAGAGAGAAATATCCTTGATGAGAAAGAATCATTGATCAGCTGCCTCCTGCACACTCCACACTGCACAACCCAGGCATGTGCCCTTGCCTGGGAGGGAATCCAACCATGACCTCCTGGTTCGTAGGTCAATGCTCAACCACTGAGCAACACCAGCAGGATAGCTAATCCCTTTATAAGTGATATTTCTGCCAACTTTATTTTTAATTTGAATAAAATTCCATACAATAAAGGTACTTCTTTTACATTTTCTGTCTCATGACCTTTGACAATTGTATGCACCTCTAACCATCACCCAAAACATGATAAAAAATTATCACCCCGGAGCCCGGCTGGTGTGGCTCAGCAGTTGAGTGTCGACCCATGAACCAGGAGGTCACGGTTGAATTCCTAGTCAGGGCACATGCCCAGGTTGCAGGCTTGATCCCCAGTAGGGGGCGTGCAGGAGGCAGTCGATCAATGATTACCTCTCATCATTGATGTTCTCTCTCTCTCCCTCTGCCTCCCTCTCGCTGAAATCAATAAAAATATGTAAGAAATTATTCCCCAGAAAGTTCCCTCATAGCCTTTCCGTCACACCCCTTCCCAGAAACAATCACGTCCTGACTTCTATCACTGTCGCTTCTTTTTAACTAGTATTTTACTAAGTGAAATTATACAATATGTCTTTCTTTGTTTCTAGTTTTGTTCCCTTTGCATATCTGCAAGGTTCTTCAGGGAGTCCTATCTAACAGTTCGTTACTTTTTATAGCTGGGTAGTATTCCATTGAATTAACGAAGCACACGATGCTGATTCATGTTCCTGTTGATGAATATTCGTGTTTTTCAATTTTTTTAATTAAGACTTAGGCTGCTATGAACATTCTTGTAAACTATTTGTGGATTCGGTTCTTTTTGACTTCGGTGGCGAACGCTGGGTCCTGGGGTAAGTGTATGTCAAACTATAGGAGACGGGCACAGGGCTCCCCACGCCAGCGGTGCATTCTACACTGACACACACAATAGACAGTACTTCCAGCTGTCCCTCACCCTGCCAAATGCCACCCATGACAACAAGGTCATAAAAATATTCTGTGTTTTCTTCTAGAAGATTTATGGCTCTGGGTTTTATGTTTAAGCATTGGATCTGTCTTAGCTTTTTGTGTTTTCTTTGTGTGTGTGTGTGTGGGGGGGATGATCAATAAGCACAATAAAAAGTGTTCAATATCTTTAATCATTAAAGAAACCCAGTTTAAAACCACAATTGGAAACAATTTCATATACAATAAAATGGCTAAAATTTTAAAGTGAAAAAATAAAATATAACAAGATTTCCATGGAAAAAATGAATCTCAACCCCTATTCTCACTCTATCAAAATAAATAATGGCAGTATCTTTTCCATTGATTTCTGGAGAGTTCAGAAGGGAGGGGGGTGGGGGAGAGAGGGAGAGGGACATCAAACCAGCACGGCTGCCGTTCGGGTCTTTTTGGGGGTTGATGCGCACCAGTAAATGGACCCTTCAGTCCAGTGACAGTATTTAAATGTCCCTTAGAAGACCGGGCAAGTTTATGCTGTTAGAAATGGAGGCCCATGAAGTAACTTTCAGCTGAAGGTGCTGAAGATGCCACACTCAGATATAATATTTTCCTCCCTCCTCCCTAAGTGTTCCAGTCATCCCTTAAGCTCTCAACCATCACTGAGAATTGTCTCTGAAAAAACAAGGCACCAGAGTAAAAGAAAGGAAATAGTAATTCATACACACTTTTTACAATTTACAGTAATTGTTTAGGGAAATTTAATCATAGGAGGATTTGGTTCTTATAATCTAAACACAACAGTCACATGCCAAGAAGTCAGTAACATTGTCTCACAGGTCAAACATAAGTAAAATGGAATTGTACTGTACTGTTTTTACAGTTTCAGAAAGAAAGGCATTAAGGGTATAATGAATGAGAAGAGATGACTTAACAAAGTACAACAAAATCTGCTGGTCAGCAAAAGCCAAACACTGACCAGCTCTGTAAAGAGCTCATCTCCCCTGAGCCAAAGGCAAGGCTTTGACCCTCATGTTTATATAGAACAACATGGAGGAGGAGCTTATAGAACCTCCAGGCAGAGCCAGAGACGCATTTGCTTAGGCCGTGGTCTGGGATGCCGTCTACCATTTTCCCGACATGTGATTTCCACTGGATGGGGCTTCACTACTGCACAGGTGAGCCGGCCATTGAATGTACTGGCCCTTGTAAAACGCTGTCTTATACTAACTTCAGATAGAATTTCTTATGAGTTCAAACACTAACCCTTAATAAATCTGAGACACGAATCCACTTATACCTCCTACATAAAGTATTTTTAAATAATATATTATGAAATCCATTTTGTTTTCTCTATCATGAGCATCTTTATTTATATAAACTCTCCATCTTTTAAAAAAATTTTTTTATTGATTTCAGAGAGGAAGGGAGAGGGAGAGAAAGATAGAAACATCAATGATGAGAGAGAATAACTGATCGGCTGCCTCCTACACGCTCCACATGGGGATTGAGTCCGCAACCTGGGCATGTGCCCTGACCAGGAATTGATCCATGACCTCCTGGTTCTTAGGTTGACGCTCAACCACTGAACCACACTGGCCAGGCTAAACTCTCTTTTTCAATTAAGCTGACAGCCCTCCTTTGAGAAGGCTTGTGCTATTTCCAACCAGAATAACATGTGAGGTGAGAACCAACACACTTGGCATTTAAGGTACAATGTTTAACATGAAAATGTGCAGTAAAAATAACGTACCCCAGTAATGAAATCCTTGAACTTCAGATCTCTCCTGCAATTCCAGATAGACATTATATCACCTTCACATCCTGTTACTTGAATTTATTCTTTTGAAAAAAATTGCTATTTTGTTATCTCATGAATTTTACATGGCAATATCAATTTCTCAGGAAAAAATACATATGTGTGGTACTAGAGCAAATACTTATTAGGATTTGAATTATTGGAAAATTTTATGTGCAGTAAAAACTTTAAACGTGTTTAAACAAATGTATCCTTTTGTTTTACAGTAAAATTAGTCAAAATAATAAAAGTCCCTGAGTCGTCTTATCCCCAAAACTTGCTACTCTGAGAGTTGTATTTAGCATTAGATAATGTGGGGGAATGTAGAAATATTCCTGTAGCTTCCGAATTCTCACTCTGTCAAGTAAACAGCTGTATTTACTTTCAGATCCTAGTACTAGATTCCATCACCACCCAGAGCCTACCATCTAGGACTAACGCTCCACGCTGTGAGGACAATACGTTGCCGTGTTTCTTCTAGGTGCCATGGGAATGGAAATGGAGAGCTGGGTCCCTGCGAACTAGAAAAATAGAGCAAAAAGTAAGATGTGGACATGGCCTCCGGTTTTGTACACCTGCCCACT
This sequence comes from Myotis brandtii, assembly GCF_000412655.1. Taxonomy (NCBI): domain Eukaryota; kingdom Metazoa; phylum Chordata; class Mammalia; order Chiroptera; family Vespertilionidae; genus Myotis; species Myotis brandtii. Next base: position 1,156,905 of record NW_005370427.1, read on the forward strand.
AGGACAGAAATGCCAAGCCACACCTCCATTCAGAATTGGGTGCCCAGGGGGCTTTCTCCAGTTTGTAAGTGTTCCTGCTGGACTTGCTCCTGTATCTCGTGTCACGAGCATCAGCTGAGAGGCACACACTTTTCAGATGGAGCAAATACCCATGAGAGGGATGCGGTTGGACAGGGATGGAAGAATGCAAGTGTTGGGAGCAGAGCAGAAGGATACTGTGTAGGCTAGAAAACACATGGTGTCTGATAAAGATAACTAGAGGCCCGGCGCAAAAAATTTGTGCACTCGGGGGGGGGGGGGTCCCTCAGCCCGGCCTGTGCCCTCTTGCAGTCTAGGACCCCTCGGGAGATGTCCACCTGCTGGCTTTGGCCTGCTCCCTGGGGGGATCAGGCCTAAGCTGTCAGTCAGACATCCCTCTGGCAGCCCGGGAGCCCTTGGGGGATGTCCACTTGCCAGCAGGGAGCAGGCCTAAGCTGCAGTCGGACACCCTTAGCGCTGCTGAGGAGGCGGAAGAGGCTCCCACCACCA
>NW_005370427.1:1158504-1159101 GCF_000412655.1 Myotis brandtii
AGCGGGGAGCAGGCCTAAGCTGCAGTTGGACATCCTTAGTGCTGCTGAGGAGGCGGGAGAGGCTCCCACCACCACCACTGTGCTGGCAGCCATCAGCCTGGCTTATGGCTGAGCAGAGCTCCCCCTGTGGGAGCACACTGACCACCAGGGGGCCAGCAATGGCATTGAGCGTCTACCCCTGGTGGTCAGTGTGTGTCATAGTGACCAGTCATTCCCAGTCATTCTGCTGTTGAAATCAATTTGCATATTACCCTTTTGTTATATAGAATAGAGGCCTGGTGCATGGGTGGGGGCGGGCTGGTTTGCCCTGAAGGGTGTCCCGGATCAGGGTGGGGGTCTTGCTGAGGTGCCTGACCAGCCTAGGTGAGGGGCTGAGAGCCATTTTCAGACTGGCCACACCCCCTTCAGGGTGGGGGTTCCCCCTGGAGTGCCTGGCCAGCCTAGGTGGGGGGCTGATGGCTGTTTTTCAGGCTGGCCACAGCCCCTTCAGGGTGGGGGTCCCCACTGGGGTGCCTGGCCCGCCTGGGTGAGGGGCTGGTGGCTGTTTGTGGGCTGGCCTAGGCCCCCAGTGGGGACCCTCACCCCATGAGGATGTAG
>NW_005370427.1:1159208-1168517 GCF_000412655.1 Myotis brandtii
TTCAGGTTGGTCAAGCCCCCCAGTGGGGACCCTCACCCCATGAGGGTGTGGTCATCCTGGGTGAGGGGCTGATGGCTGTTTGCAGGCTGGCCACTGCCCCCAGCCACCCAATCTCCCAGTGGAGGCCGGCTGGAAGCAGGTATCTGGGATTTATGTATCTTCTATAATTGAAACTTTGTTGCCTTGAGTGGAGGCTACAGCTGGCCAGGGCAGGCGGGAAGCTTGGCTTCCTCCATCGCTGAGGCAACCAAGGCTCCTGCTTGCTCCAGCTTCCTGGCTGCCGGCTGCCATCTTGGTTGGGTTAATTTGCATATATTCGCTCTGATTGGCTGGCAGGCATGGCTTGCGGGCATGGCTTGTCAGTGTAGAGGAGGTATGGTCAATTCAATCTCATACATACAAATGTTAGGCACAAAGAATACCTCCCTCCAAAGGAATATTCGCCAGCCAGTGAATGCCGATGCCCAGTGGCTCTGACTTCTCACTGAGCGTGGCTGCCTTCCCGAGGGATCTCAGAGCAAAGCAGTTCCACCAGGAGGGGGAGCCCAGGCAGGGGCAGCTCAGAGAAATGGGCCTGGGCATGCGGTGGAGGAGCCAGGAGCACCCGCCTCTACTCCCAATTCAGCAGGAGTTGGAAATGCAAGCAGGTGTGACATGGATAAAACAGTCAATATGCCGTTTCCTTCCAGTTCTTCTAATGTTCTTTCTAAAATTCATCTGGAAAATTAGTGCAACATTGTTAGTAATTTCTGAAATCCTGTCACTGTCTTCTTATCGATAATTTACTAATTTAGATATTTCAAAGGCACATTTCCAATGATTTACGACATTTATTTTTAGCTTTAAATTTCTTCTGTTTCTTAGGTCTTTCAACATGACTTTTTCTCACTTGGATTTTTTTTATGTCTTCATTTTTTTATGTTTTTTGTACCAAAATATTTTATTTTCAACTCATGTTTGAAGCTAGTTTGGAACTGGAAGATGGAAGCATGCATCTGATTGCCAAGTGACACGTGTGTGTGATTTCTCACCAAGCCCTGGCAGCCATCCTTTGTGTTAAGAGGAGAACATATTCGGGGTCAAGGGGACCTTAGTTCTTATTTGTTATTTTCTATATATTCCATGTTTCAAACATATGAGTCAAGATTTTGGAAAAAGGAACTGCCAAGAGTAAAAGAAAATATATAAAGATGACATTTTCAACTCCAAATGATTTCAAATCCAGTTTTTTCATCCTAAAATACTTTCTAAGAAACTTGATTAAACAGTAGTTGAGCTGTATTCAATTAGTTATGCTACATATTTTCTTTATTTACTAAAATAAAAATAGAAATGCATCTTATGATAACAATTTCAAAAGTGTTTGAGTAGCCTTAGCTGGTTGAGCTCATTGGATAGAGCCTCCACCTGAGGACTGAAGGGTCTCAGGTTCCATTGCAGTCATGGGTTGTGGGCTCTATCCCCACTAGGGGGCAAGCAGGAGGCAGCCTATCAATGATTCTCTCTCATCATTGATGTTTCTAGCTCTTTCTCCTTTCCTCTTTGAAATCAATAAAAAATATATTTTTTTAAAAGTGTTCGAGTATAGGAAGTAACAATGAAATTGGTCCTGCCGCCCCCAGGCTCACGGCCCACCTGGGAGGGTAGGGCTGGCAGACACGGGTGGGTCCAGGGAGATGCTGGCTGGTTCTGAGAACAGAAAGGGTTGCAGAGATGCGCGGGTAAATGAACTGCTCATAAGTCACCAAGAGGACTTTGAGAGAGAGCGGCCATCAAACCCAGTCGATGCTAATTCTCAGGAGAACATGGACTATCAGAAAACGCCGCTTCACTGTTTGCAACCAGAACTGAAACAGGACACCCACTGCGGTTGCAAGAATTTTCCGGTTCGAGCTTTGATATTTCTGTGTAAAATCCAGTTAACTTTTAAAATTCTGCCAGCGACCTGTCCCCTGGATCAGGCGGCCTCGAGCTCACCTTGCGCTACCCCGCGGTAATGGGAAGGGCGGAAGAGGCAGACAGGTGGCACTGAAGCAGCGTGGTTTTAGCAGAAGGAAGGTCGCTCCCGTTACGTGATGGTGAGGGAAGTTAGATGATGTGCCCGGGGAAGAGGCAGGATGGACCCAGGAGGGAGCTGAGCCTGCAGTGGTGAGCAGGCTGCAGGGCGCTTCCATGCTGGGATCTGAAAGGCAGCCTCCTGCCTGGGCTGGGAATACCAGAGCACAGCACAGGCCAGGGCCCGAGGCGGGAGAGGGGACAGGCGTTCAGGAAGGCCTCGCCGCTTGGCACTGATAGGGCACGAAGCAAAGAAGAGCAGGAGAGGTCCCTGAAGTCAGCAAGACCCACACGTGGGCTTGTCTTAGTGCCACCCCTCCACGCTGACCTGTGGCCATGGGTACCAATGAGTGAGTTTCAGTTTGGGGAGGGACTCAGAGGCTGTGCCCCTTGCATTTGCCCGAGACTAAGTCACCTGCAGTCGTGGGGTGAAGGTGATCTGTAAGCAACAGGACGCAGAGTCCCTCGGCCCAGCACCCTGGTGGAGAGGTTCTGAGAGCCACGTTCACGAGAGTCAGTGCATGAGAGTCAGTGCATGAGAGTCAGTGCCTGAGAGGAGTCAGTGCATGAGAGTCAGTGCCTGAGAGGAGTCAGTGCGTGAGAGTCAGTGCATGAGAGTCAGTGCCTGAGAGGAGTCAGTGCGTGAGAGTCAGTGCATGAGAGTCAGTGCCTGAGAGGAGTCAGTGCGTGAGAGTCAGTGCATGAGAGTCAGTGCCTGAGAGGAGTCAGTGCGTGAGAGTCAGTGCATGAGAGTCAGTGCCTGAGAGGAGTCAGTGCGTGAGAGTCAGTGCATGAGAGTCAGTGCCTGAGAGGAGTCAGTGCGTGAGAGTCAGTCAGTGCGTGAGAGTCAGTGCCTGAGAGCCAGTGCATGAGAGTCAGTGTGTGAGAGTCAGTGCGTGAGAGTCAGTGCGTGACAGGAGTCAGTGTGTGAGAGTCAGTGTGTTAGAGTCAGTGTGTGAGAGCCAGTGTGTTAGAGTCAGTGCGTGAGAGCCAGTGCGTGAGAGTCAGTGCGTGAGTGCGTGCGTGAGAGCCAGTGCGTGAGAGCCAGTGCGTGAGAGCCAGTGCGTGAGAGCCAGTGCGTGAGAGCCAGTGCGTGAGAGCCAGTGCGTGAGAGCCAGTGCGTGAGAGCCAGTGCGTGAGAGCCAGTGCGTGAGAGCCAGTGCGTGAGAGCCAGTGCGTGAGAGCCAGTGCGTGAGAGCCAGTGCGTGAGAGCCAGTGCGTGAGAGTCAGTGCATGAGAGTCAGTGCCTGAGAGGAGTCACTGCGCAGGAGTCAGTGTGTGAGAGCCAGTGCGTGAGAGTCAGTGCAGGAGAGTCAGTGCGTGAGAGCCAGTGCGTGAGAGCCAGTGCGTGAGAGTCAGTGCGTGAGAGCCAGTGCGTGAGAGCCAGTGCGTGAGAGTCAGTGCGTGAGAGCCAGTGCGTGAGAGCCAGTGCGTGAGAGTCAGTGCGTGAGAGCCAGTGCGTGAGAGCCAGTGCGTGAGAGTCAGTGCGTGAGAGCCAGTGCGTGAGAGCCAGTGCGTGAGAGTCAGTGCGTGAGAGCCAGTGCGTGAGAGCCAGTGCGTGAGAGTCAGTGCGTGAGAGCCAGTGCGTGAGAGCCAGTGCGTGAGAGTCAGTGCGTGAGAGCCAGTGCGTGAGAGCCAGTGCGTGAGAGTCAGTGCGTGAGAGCCAGTGCGTGAGAGCCAGTGCGTGAGAGTCAGTGCGTGAGAGCCAGTGCGTGAGAGCCAGTGCGTGAGAGTCAGTGCGTGAGAGCCAGTGCGTGAGAGCCAGTGCGTGAGAGTCAGTGCGTGAGAGCCAGTGCGTGAGAGCCAGTGCGTGAGAGTCAGTGCGTGAGAGCCAGTGCGTGAGAGCCAGTGCGTGAGAGTCAGTGCGTGAGAGCCAGTGCGTGAGAGCCAGTGCGTGAGAGTCAGTGCGTGAGAGCCAGTGCGTGAGAGCCAGTGCGTGAGAGTCAGTGCGTGAGAGCCAGTGCGTGAGAGCCAGTGCGTGAGAGTCAGTGCGTGAGAGCCAGTGCGTGAGAGCCAGTGCGTGAGAGTCAGTGCGTGAGAGCCAGTGCGTGAGAGCCAGTGCGTGAGAGTCAGTGCGTGAGAGCCAGTGCGTGAGAGCCAGTGCGTGAGAGTCAGTGCGTGAGAGCCAGTGCGTGAGAGCCAGTGCGTGAGAGTCAGTGCGTGAGAGCCAGTGCGTGAGAGCCAGTGCGTGAGAGTCAGTGCGTGAGAGCCAGTGCGTGAGAGCCAGTGCGTGAGAGTCAGTGCGTGAGAGCCAGTGCGTGAGAGCCAGTGCGTGAGAGTCAGTGCGTGAGAGCCAGTGCGTGAGAGCCAGTGCGTGAGAGTCAGTGCGTGAGAGCCAGTGCGTGAGAGCCAGTGCGTGAGAGTCAGTGCGTGAGAGCCAGTGCGTGAGAGCCAGTGCGTGAGAGTCAGTGCGTGAGAGCCAGTGCGTGAGAGCCAGTGCGTGAGAGTCAGTGCGTGAGAGCCAGTGCGTGAGAGCCAGTGCGTGAGAGTCAGTGCGTGAGAGCCAGTGCGTGAGAGCCAGTGCGTGAGAGTCAGTGCGTGAGAGCCAGTGCGTGAGAGCCAGTGCGTGAGAGTCAGTGCGTGAGAGCCAGTGCGTGAGAGCCAGTGCGTGAGAGTCAGTGCGTGAGAGCCAGTGCGTGAGAGCCAGTGCGTGAGAGTCAGTGCGTGAGAGCCAGTGCGTGAGAGCCAGTGCGTGAGAGTCAGTGCGTGAGAGCCAGTGCGTGAGAGCCAGTGCGTGAGAGTCAGTGCGTGAGAGCCAGTGCGTGAGAGCCAGTGCGTGAGAGTCAGTGCGTGAGAGCCAGTGCGTGAGAGCCAGTGCGTGAGAGTCAGTGCGTGAGAGCCAGTGCGTGAGAGCCAGTGCGTGAGAGTCAGTGCGTGAGAGCCAGTGCGTGAGAGTCAGTGCAGGAGAGTCAGTGCGGGAATCGGGCGGAGGGGGGATGACTGGGGAAGTGTGTCAGGAGGCTGGGTTGCATAGGAGACCATCAGCAGCTGTGCCTGGGCCTTGACCCCTAATCCATTTCAGGTTTCAATCCTTAAGTAAACTATTGAGACAGCAATTCACAGCCTGTTTTTGTTTTTGATCGTTAAAGATGTTCATTTTTCTATCTTATGCAAGACAGCAAGCTGAGTGCTGTTGCAAGGTATTTTGTTGTTTGTTTTATAAAAAAATATGTTTTATTGATTTTTTAGAGAGAGAGAGAAAGTGAGAAGGAGGGAGAGAGAGGAAACTTCAATGTGAGAGCAAAACATGGATCGGCTGCCTCCTGCATGCGCTCTCCCAGGGACTGCGCCTGCAATCTGGGCATGAGCCCTGACCCGGAGTCGAACCGGCAGCCCTTCTGCGCACTGACGACTCCCAACCAACTGAGCTGCACCAGCCAGGGCTGTTGCAGGGTTTCTGAAATAAAAAAGTTTTGCCCCCGTGCGTACTAGACTTATTGGGACGCTCACTTTGAACTGTAAATGTCTCATCACTGTGTGGTCCACCTGAGGCTAATATAATTTTGCGTGTCAACTGTAATTGGAAAAAGAAAGTATTGCTCTTTTAAAATGTAGAATCTTGTTGGGGACGCAGGGCTTTTAGGCATTTTATATATTAAATAATGCGAGTGATATATAAAGGAAGATAGCATAGTGTCAGACAGATGAAATAAAACAAAATTGTGCCATATTTAAATCAATGTGTGGGTCACTTAAGTTTACCTACAGCTTCCAAAGTTTGAAATATTAGCATTAACATAAAAGATGGCATTTCTAGAAGGGATTACTCAAGATACAGTCCTGAGTGGGTAGGAGGCGGGTCCTGGAGCCATAGCCTGGCTTCAAATTCCACCCAGGCCTCAGCAGCCAGGGGACCTCAGGGCATTATCTCACTTCCTTGTACCTCCATTTCTTATCCTGGAAGCAGAAATAACAACAGCAACTACAATTGTTGTGAAGGTTTAAGTCGGTAAATGTGAAGCATTTAGTAAATATTATCAGATGGGCCCTAATAGGTTTGTCCATGTGGGCATATTAAACATGGTGTTTAAATGTGAAAGTGGAAGGCTATTGGGAAATGCTACACCTCCACATCCATGCCCACACTACACCTATGTCTGCATCGACATCTCTCTATGTCTGTCTATAAAACATGATCGCTCTTCATTTTTTCAATCCCCTTGTCTGAAAGACAACTATTTTAGACCTTAGTTCCTCCTCCGACCAATATTCAGAATTTTCAGAAGTGGACAACCCCTCTGCTAGGGGCTGGATTGGGGGTAAAACAGAGGAAAAACTCCAAGCAGGTTCCGTAGATGTTCAGCCAGGCTCACTGCCATTTTTTAAATTGTTGCCTCGCATTTTACTGTCCTTACTTGTACTTTTACTCTCTCTCACAGCTCTCTATCACATCTCTGAAAGCCAGGGTTCAAAGGAAGGACTGGGGCCACCCTCCTGCATTCTACCAAGATGCTGACTGCTTTCTAGCTTAGTGAATGTGCCCTGGTTATTTTGTGGTTGGTGTTAGTGTGAGTAATAAAAACATTGTTCCAGAATTCTGCTTCAGAAGTAGGGACTTGGGTGATACGCCTTTGGCTGCAGAATTCAAGCAGCTGTCTCGCTTACGAAAGCTCAGCCTTCACACAGACTCTGCGCCTGGCTGGGCTACACTGAGACAGTCCAGATGTGACAGATGTAGGAACCCCACTGAGCTCATCTTCATCCTGGAGGAAATCCCAGAATATCTGGCCAGAGAAAGGTGAAAGAACGCACCCCGGGTGACATCATGCAGACTTTAAGGTTCGAAACAATCCTTAAAAACTTGCTTTGTTGACTTGTGTTTGAGATCTTGCAGACAACACCCATTGTGAAATGCCATGGGCGCATATGTATCACGAAAAGTAAACAAAATGCTAAAAGCGTAAAGTCGTTTTTAATTAACATACCAATTACGAAAAACTCAGCTGAACAGATGTCCTTTGCTGAGAGCCCAGAAGTTCAATGAACTGGGACTGTCAGGTCAAGAGGAAGAAAACAGTGCCACAGACGAAAGATTTGGGGAGTTTTAGTAGGGGCACCTTTGTAACTACATGCCGACATAGAATCCCCTCCAAAAATATCAAAGGTCAATGTCACAGAAAGGTTATAGATTCTATTTGAATTCCATCACTGAGGAATTACAATTTCTTAATTCAATACATCTGGCTGGAAGTCACTGTGCTAAGTAGACCTGGCATGAGTAACCAGTACTAAACCTTCCTAAACTCACCTTCCTATGTAAAAATCTCAAGGGAATCCTCTTGAAGGTGGGAGAAGATCCAACTTATACAAAAATCAACTCACTTGCAAAATATGACACCAGACTACTTCTCGTCAATATAGATACCCATCATATTCTCTCCACTTCGACCTTGTGGTGTCCTTATGAAATCAATGATTCATGTGTAGACGAAAGGGGCCACCTGCTAACCTGACAGCTCAGAGAAGGCCTGCATGGGGTCTTGCAAACTCAGAGACCTAAAGTCACCACAAAGGATGGTCTGAAATTAAACTTTAAAAGCAGTTATGGTGGGTAGTTACATACTAGTGGGTATCTTCACTGACAAGGTCAACCTTCACGTTAACTGAGCCTATCTGTCTTTTTGCATCTATAATAACATACCCTTGAATTGTCTGGGGAACTTGTAACTTCCCTTTTTCTGGACCCCTTGGGGCACAACCTAATGTGCCTGGGTGCCAGGACAGATATCACAAATTCTTTCATTGTTATTGTGTTAATTGTCCCTGCACCCACCTAAGTATGTGTGTATCATTTTACTTTTTATCCAGTCCCAGGGGTTTCCCTGCTTTGTTTTCTCCCTCCTCTCTAGTCTATCACCAGTGGAGTTCATGTCACCCACCTACGTCCCTTCCTTTGATTGCAATGTATAAAAATAGAGGAATACCCGCCATTCACCTGAGCGTTATCTCAATCCATTGAGGTTCTGCTTCCCGGCAATTGTTGACAGTTTGGCTCAAATAAACTCACAAAAATTCTTCACAGGTTTCAATGGGTTTTTACGTTAACACATGTCATGCTCAAAGTATAGCTCACCTTACCCCTTCCTACCACCTACATCTGGAACAGCCAGTTCCTTCTTCAGGGTGGAGGTGGAATGCGTCGTGTGGAATCGCTGCATCTATATCCTCTCTAATGTCCACCACAGGACCAGCAGTCCCCTCTCTGGTCCCATTGTTCTTGGTAAGAATGCACTCTGGCCCTACTGCAGAGGCTAACAGGAGTTGGAGGTGATTGCATTAATGATATACAAAATCTGAGGGTAGGCTGATGTGGTCTACAGAAAGAGCTTGAGAAGATAAATATTTTTAAATTTCAAAATCTAAAGTAGAGAAGATTGAAAACGAAAGCATGTTAGTGGCTCCATCATCTTCCCCACTGCCATAAAATGACCAATTTTACTATTATTTTCATAGATATTAATGTTAATTATGTTCAACTTTTAATTCTGAGTTCCTTAGAGAAAGGACTAGAACATTATAATGGTGGAAATGAACACATTGCAGACTGTATTTGTAAATGCACAGCTCCAGAAGGGAGACGCTTTAGATAGAGCCCAGGCTGTGAGAGGAGTCCTGGGAGTAGACCAGTCACGATGATCTTTCCATAACCTTTCCGCTAACTAGAAAAATTATGTCATGCTCCCTGGAGGAAAATAACGTCAGACTATAATTTTGCCAGACTGTTTTTCAAAGAGGTTGTATCATAATTCACTCCTGCCAACAATATACAAGAGTCCCAATAATTTCATATCCCAGCCAACTCTTAGTATTGTCAGTCATTATAACTTACCAGAAGCCCAGTGCACGAATTCATGCACAGGTGGGGTCCCTCGGGTGACCTGCAGAGACCGTGCTCCCAGCTTCACAGCCCCACAGCCCCTTCTGGCACCCTGCCTTGACCTGGCACCACCCCCTCACCTGCTCCACTATCCCGCCGCAGTCCTGCTCTCGTCAGGACCCATCGGGGCTGGCAGCGCCTCCACTGCTGCAGGCTGCCAGCGTCGCATCACTGATGCCCACCATGTTCCGTACCACCCCCTGGTAGTCAGCGCATGTCATAGAGAGCCGTTGAACTCCCGGTCTCCCAGTGGAACTCCCAGTCAAATGGCCGCCCAAGGGGACAATTTACATATTAGGCTTTTATTATTGGTATACTAGAGGCCCGGTGCACAAAAATTTGTGCACTCGGGGGGGGGGGGTACCCCCCCCCCGCCC